>NC_133778.1:41586722-41600357 GCF_003597395.2 Chelonoidis abingdonii | reverse complement strand
AAGAGCCCTTTATATCGATATAAAGGGCCTCGTTGTGTGGACGGGTGCAGCGTTAAATCGGTTTAACGCTGCTAAAATCAGTATAAACGCGTAGTGTAGACCAGGGCCTAAGACTGTGGAGGGGAATCTAACTCTTTGGGAAAATTCCATCCAAACAGACAGACCTAGGTGGTTGTGCTTAGGTCTGTGCATAAAAGGCTCATGGGCATGCAAATTAGAACAGTTCAGTAACTTTTTAAAATAAATATGTATTTGCTTCCTAGTTTAATTAGTGAATAATTTTAAGTACACTTCTTAGCATGAAAATGTGTTTTTGTTATTAATGATCTTAGTATGCCACAGTAGTACATAGCATCAATTTAATGGACTCCGTTTTCAAATGATTGTTTTGACTGCAGACATTTCTTGGTGACATCTTAATACAGTTCCAACCTTCAAGCATTTAATAGATAAAAACAGAAAAATTATGCAGCTTACTTTTTTTTTCTGTGCGCCATCCAGGCTACTATGCTATTTCCCCAGGTCTGGTTATTAACTGAGAATATGGTATACATAATTTGCGGTTTAGTCCAACATAAACTAGCTTTTATATTCTGATTTAAATTAAAGTATCCATACAGAAGAGATTTGCATTCCATCATCTTGTAGAAGTTATATTAAAACTCCTTGATTATTAGAAATTGAATATTCCTAACTAAAGTAGAGCATGTTGAACAATCTGAACACATTTCTTTAACCTTGTTTAGTTAACAGCAAATTACTGTAAACTTTACAGAAAGAGCTGTTAGAAATATGTAACAAAAAAGATATGATATTTAAGTACTAGTCAGGTTTCTGTCTAAAGTGGACTGCAAGACTACATTCTGCGTGTGTTTACCCAATACAGTAACTCCTCACTTAACGTTGTAGTTATGTTCCTGAAAAATGCAACTTTAAGTGAAACGATGTTAAACGAATCCAATTTTTCCATAAGATTTAATGTAAATGTGGGGTGTTAGGTTCCAAGGAATTTTTTTGAGGGCAGACAAAAGGCATTATATACTGTATAGTACAGTTTGGAAGTGCCCCAGCTTGCCGCACACAAGCACAGCCCGCTGCAGGCAAGGACACTAGGAAGCATCTTCGCAGCAGCAGCGGCAGCTTCTCCGGAGAAGAACAGGCTCTGACTTAGCCGGGGGATGCTTCAGGCCCGCGTCTTCCTGTACCCTTCCTGTCCCCGCTCCACTCCAGGTCCACCTCTTCTCCAGAGCAGCTGCATCCCTGCTCCTTCCCCCAGGAGACGGAGCAGAGGAATTAGTGCAATGATCCCTTGTAAAGTTGCTGCTCTTCCACAGAATCTTACAAGCAGTGGACAGAGCAGGCAGCCAGACGACGTTATAAGGGAGCATTGCACAACTTTAAACAGCATGTTCCCTAATTGAGCAGCGACGTAACTTTGAAACAACATTAAGTGGGAGGACGTTAAGTGAAGAGTTACTGTATAGGGTACGTACATACAGCAAAGCTGTGCATAGGCTATCTTACCTAATCTAGCTTGAGTCCAGCTACTGTGGCTAACAATAGCAGTAAAGACAGCAGAGTACAGGCTTCAGAGTGGGTTAGTGAGCAGAGGACATACCCAGGGTATGTGCTAGGTTTCTATTACCTGCGCTGAAATCTGTGCTGTGCTGTATTCATTGTCGTTGTTACGTGCGCTAGCTGAATTCAAGTTAGCCCTGGTTGGCTAGTCTGTGCATGGTTTTTGCTGTGTAGACATACCCACAGAAGCAATGCTATTAAATAGCAACACCCTGCTATTATGGAATGTGTTATTTTATTTGGAAAAAACATCTTAATGGTAAAACCAAATCTAATCAAAATACTTTCTGTTCTCAAATATCCGCACTGTGGTGGTGTTATCAGGAGAATCACTGTTGGAGTATTTGGCAACAGCCTGTATTTAATTTTATGAATATGTTTTTGTAGTGTTAGTGTCATGGTCAGAGTCTGTTACTGGGAGCTAAGACATCCCTAGCTGTCACTGACTTCCTTTGTGTGGTTTGGGAAGTAGTTAACGTTTAATCTTCAGTTTCCCCACCTGTAAAATGAGGACAGTTACTCCATTGGGGAGATGTGAGAATTAGTTAATTTGATTCTGTGTACAGTTATTTGAAAATGGAAATTGCTACAGTGAGTATGTGTTGTATTGTTTATATTACAGTATAATCATTCTCTTTTAGAGTAAATGTGGGTAGATAGTGATAAATGTGACAGAGACTAGGGAATGGTATCACTTTAAACAGAAATCTTTTACCATTTCCAAAGTGCTTGAAAGCTTGTCCCTCTCAAGAGAAGTTGGTCCAATAAAAGATAAAACCTCACCTGCCTTGTCTCTCCAATATCCTGGGACCAACATGGCTACAACGACACTGCATACTGAAACACAGACACAGTCTGATCCTCAGAGGGCTTTCTTTGTTAGTAAAAATGGCATGACTTTCCATACTTTTGTTTTAATATTAAGTGTGCTCATTTTACAATTCAAAAGAATCTCTTAACTGCAACCTTGCAAACTCAGTTTTGATTGAGAGAGCTCAGAGCTCTTCCTTGCTTGTATGTAATCACTAGTAAAAGAAGTTCTGCATATTATTTAGGCCATCAGTTGCGTCTGTATATCTCATTGTGTTCTAGTTATACTGTCATTGAGACGCGTGCAACCATATTGCCATTTGGGTTGCCTAGATGTAATTGAATGAAACTTAGTAAACATTTGTATTTATGCACAAGAAAGAATAGAGTCCAGCTTACTCTGTTTTAACAATAGTATGGATTCTGCAGGACTTACAGCAATATATATAATATATATGTCACTAAAGTGAGCACATACGATTCTGAATATACTCACGGAGAAGATCTATTAATTAAGAAAGTCATTTTTATATGAGAGAGACAAGGTGGAGGGGGGGTAATATCTTTTATTGGACCAACATCTGTTGGTCAAAGAGACAAGCTTTTGAGCTCCACTGAACTCTTCTTCAGGACTGTGGAGCTCAAAAGCTTGGTGCAATAAAAGATTACCTCGCACATCTTGTCTTTTCATATCCTGGGACCAACATTGCTACAACAACACTGCAAACAACTATCTTTATATAGTTACCTTTCAGAGTAAAACTGGCAATATGATATCTGTTGTAATTTCCAGAGCCTTGTAACCCCCCAAAATGGCTACTTTTAACAGGTCCCCTTAAAACAAAGTTGTTATGTGATGACATTAGGCTTGGTCATTGCCACTCCATAGCAGTGCAGTGTCGCAAAGTTACACTGTTGCATCCACATCACAAAAAAATTTGGGATATTTGATGTCCTACAAACTGTAATTAGCAAAGCTCAAGTCCTCTTCTTCAAATTAATAACGTCTTCTAATAAATTGTATAGATACTTGTAAATAATTCAGTGATCTGTTAAATGAATTGGTAAAAACTATTCCAGGCAAAGCTTCTAAACCTTTGTCTCAAATATACCTTTGTCTTGAACTTGACATATTACATAATTTTATCATGTATTTTAGTATGAATTTTAAGTATCTTGTGTTCCTTTAATAGTTTTATCAATTTGAAGTACTCAATTAAATGTATATGGCAATGGCTCTCGACAAGTGGGAATTATCGGTGCTTACTCAGTTCTTTCCTAATATGCTGTGATTCTCAGCAGGACATCTTTCAGTCCTTGAAGCAGTGCTCCTTAGCGAACGGGAAAAAGTGCACATTTTTAAGGCAAGGTGACACACATTTCCTAACACTCAATCTTCTGAAGCCAGTTAGAAAAATAAATTAGTTTTTACTGGTCTCCTGAGAGCACACATGCTGGGTCAGAGCAAAAGATATTACTGTGCTAACAGTTGCTTTGATGCTAGGGGACCACCTTGACACATAATGTTCAGCAGGAGGAATGCTGCCTACAGTTAGAATTGTAAACTGTATTTAGCATGTGTAGACACCTTTAACTAGCTCTTTGATTTCTGAATCTCATGCAGCCAAACGCAGGAGAATACGGAATGAAATACAATGTCAGCAAGGTCACTGTTAAATTCTGTAATAAAACAAAGCACCAGATGTTTATCAGATTGGTTTTCCAGAGCTAGAAATGCAGAGAAATTTGCATCAAAAAGTAATGCACTGAAATTTCACTTTGATATTTCACTCCCAAACCATGGCATGAAGGAAACCTGACACAGTTTCCAGCAATTCCAAACAAATTATGTGGTATGAAAATGCTTACAAAGATAGACATTTTCAGCTCATCTTGAGGATGTCCTGCAAAGGAAAAGCAAAATGTGCTCTTTAGGTGTTATGCCCTTTAAGGGAGGCCTAATACTCATTTTTAAAGAATTTTTTCTTTTATCTGAGAAATTTTATATCTTGTCTACTCATTCTTTCCTGGAACACCCAATGATTGACTAGAGAACTACTAGGTTTATGACCTCAGAGAAATCATGCAAGAAAAACATGATTGACTGAGAGAGGGCATTGTTAGCATGCTGATCATTATCATCTCATTGTTACTTTGTTCTTCCTGTTTTTTTGTATTCACCTGCTGTTTTGTGCAGTCTACACCCCCTGAGTGCTGCAAAGTGCCAGTGTAGACAGTGCACCAGCCACTCCCCTCCTGGGGGTGGAGTGTTTTTTTTTTTTGTTTTTTGTTTTTTTTTACAGTGCTGGGAGAGCTCTCTCACAGCCATGTTGCTAGTGAAGACATACCCTTAGGAACCATTCCTACAAAGATTTAAGCAGGTGCATAACTTTCTTTGTGAGTAATACCCTTGATTTCAGTGGGAACCCATCAAAGTTAAGCGTGCACGTAAGTCCTTGGAGGATTGGTATCTTAAATTGAGTATAATATAGACAGTTTCGAAGTTTGTGTGTGTTAGTCTTGAACGGAAATACATACACAGTACTAGTATTTTTCAAGTGTGTGGAGATGTACAATATTCAGAAAAGGGATGTGATAATTCCAGGCTTTCTGAATTTCTTGAATATAGAATGTGGTTATCAGTATCTGCTGGATACTGAATCTCAGTCAGTACTGAAAATCTCATAAGGAGCAAGCATTGAGATGTTTTTCTAGGGCTAGGAAAGATGTGGCCCTGGGATACCTCTTGAGCCAAACTGGATGTTGGCAGAGTGTGAAAGGACTCTGGAGAACGAGTAGCATGAGCCAGAAGTGTGGGTAGGGGTGTTTGTCTCTCTCTCAAACTGGGGAACAGTAGCAAGAGTGAGCCACACAGCAGAAAGGTGTGAGTGAGGTCTTTGGGGCAAGGGAAAGTACAGAACAAACCACATACTTTTTATGCCAAGAGAAATATTTCTAGATTCAAAATTAAGGTAGTTAAAAAAGTAGAAAATACCTTTTTCCTAACTGTCAATAGCTGATAATTTTTTTTGTTTTCTGTGCTAGAATAACTTAACCTCTTCTTTTTCCCTTGTCTCCCTTTCTTGTCTTATTCACTTTCTTCCCAACTTGGCTTCCTAACATTCCCATCTTTGTAGTGCTGCTGTGCAGTGGTGCTTAAAAAATTCCAACAAACCAACCCTAAGTACCACTGGTCTTAAGCATCAGCAGCTTTCTTTTTGAAGTGACACCTGTCACCCAAGAGTGGCTCTTGCCTAACGGCACTGGAAAAGCTGAGAAATTTGTTGGATGTAGGTTGCAAAAATGTCAGGGGAAGAAGGTTTAAATAACTGGAAAGGAAGGGCCTGCAAGCAAGGGCAGTGAGAAGGAAGGTTTTAGGTGAGCAGAGTGAATGAGATTGAAAGGAGTAGGGAGAACAATAAAACGTCTACTAGAGAACTGTGGACAGAGGGGAGGAGAGAAGAAGAGATGTACCTGCCTTTTGACTGAACAGTACGTTACATGTTTTGGTGTCAGTGATAGCGTGCTTCAGTAAACAAAAGGATTCCCAACTAGTAGTGTGCAAGGATAGAATCATGACTGTATTAGATCAGTCAAAACACAGAAGTTCCTGATGCCGTTTATTTATGAGATTTTAAAAACATTGATTTTTTTCTATTCTGAATTACTTTCTGACAAGAGAGCAGTTTTCATTCTTTCCAAAAATTGAAAAACTTTACCATGACAACAGAAAACGTGGCTACGGCTATATTAATTTAATATGGTTAAAGGCTAACCTTTTTAATTACCAGGACTGGATTTTAGTATTCTGTGAGATTGATCTGTACACAGGTCCATGATACTGCAGTCCTGGAATTTGTCTCAGAATCTATAACCTAAACTTCCCCTAAAATAATTTTTTGCCCTTAATTATATTTCTAGCCATTTACATTTCTAAATGTGAACCAAATGTAAACTGCTGCTGTGTTGTCTGCCTGAGGCTGAAGACAGCCTGAATCCAAAAGCTGTGAGATGTTTGCACTGTTCAGTTTAATCAACCATTTTTAGCTACTTCACTGATGCTCATTTTAGCAAAGCATCTAGCTAATATGCTTATCGATGACTGTTGGTTGCAGTGGAGGCAGTAAGTTCTTGTCAAAGGTTGCTGGCCTAGGGAGCTGCGTGATCAAGTACGAAAACAAATATCATCTCTGGCCTTGCACTAGAAGGAGGGTAGGGGTGAGATGCATTTCTTGTCAATTGCCAAAAGCACAATCACCTCTAGGTTGGTTCCTGCTTCAGACAATTTCCCTCCTGGGTGTTAAAATCCTTAAATGTCACCTTCGCAGCTGCCAAGACCTCCAGCTTTTCATCAGCAACTACTACAGTGCGTATATGTTTTGAAAAAAGCTGATGCAAACTGAAAACATGGAGGTGTACCATAGTACTTTAATTTAAAAACAAAACAAGGAATATGTAACTTAATTTTGTAAGTTATAAAGTATTAGGGTGTGCTAGGTGCTTCATATCACAGACACCTTCTCTAAAGAATTTATGACCTAGTTATGATCAGAGGTGAAATTTGGTGAGCACCTAAGGTTTTATTTCTTTTCTCCTTACTCTGCTTACTTGTTCTTCTTTATCCTATTCTATAGTTTGTATTTATTTGTTGTATTGAATATAAAGTATTTGGATTTTTTTTTAAATTTACTTGACGCTACTGCAAAATGTCCAGTTTGCCATAGAATTCAGCACTGTAGTGCTACAGAGAACAATGCTGTCTTGCCTATACATGCAGAATTCAAGACAAAATTCCTTTCTGTCCTGTGGGAGAAATATTTTTATTTTTGTCTGATTAGGACATAAATATATTTTTTCATATTCAGGATAGGATGAAGAAGCCCCTTTAAACAGCTTGGAGGTGAGAAGCAATTTATTTATAATCCAGTTTTTTCCCCTTAAATCATTGTTTTTCCTTGCTGGCAGTTGTTAAAAAATGCTTTTCAAAAGGAGGAAGAGTAAACTGTCTTAGGACTTGACACCAGTATCTCATTGCAAATGTCTTGCAAAAATTTCCCTTGCTCAGAAAGAGAAAATTGCCCCTAGCCTACAAACTGACCATATTTTCTTCTTGATATGTGCAGCCAGTGCCATTCTAGTTGGTGAATGATTCAAACCCTGGAGCAGATGTTTTCACTAGTGGGTTAACAATGCAATTTGCTATATGAGAAAGAAACAATGGCTTACAAAGTTAAATTACGTTATGTCCTTGAATATGTATTTCAGTTAATTTGATACAGCTTACCTTGTTTCAGTGAAGTCTTGTTGATTGTAATAGGAGATATTTTATGTTTAATATATTAAGACATCCAAAGAAAATGATGATGAATATAAAGAATAATTTGCAGATTGAAAATTACCTAGACTACTTGCTTTTTATAAAACCATCATTGTTTTAATACCATCCTAGAAGCTAGAAAATGTCATTTCACATATTTTTAAATTTATTAATAGCTAAGATTCTGAATATATTTCTTCTTTACAGCACTTTACAATCATTGACTAATATAAAAGATTTGGGTAAAGAGGCATAGCACTTCAACAAAAACTCCAAACAAATAACTACTTAAAACTTTAAAAAATATTGTCAGTGAACATACAGTTCATCAATTCACTTCAACAGGAGTAGCTGCTACTACAAGGAAATAACCAAACCATTACTCAATGTACAGTATAAGCCTTGTGAAGTTATATAGCTGTGGTTTCATGGAAGGAGGAATGAATTTCCTGGATCCCATGTGACTCACTAACGATCTTCAACTCCTCAAGTACAGCTAAAAAATGATAGGAAGAAAAAGAGAGCATAACTGGTAGAATTAAAATAAAATTACCTAAATACTGAAGAGACAAACCAGTCAAGTCAATTGAATATTCTATTAAAAAATATTATCAATGTCTAACAAGGCATGAATAACTCGTGACAGACTACACAAGACATTTCTGCATTATTATTTTCACTATTTATACATTAAAACAAATAAGTATGGTGTCAAAAAGTATCCTGAATATTAAACTTGCATATAAATTCCATCTGTAGTAAAACCCTGAGTTTTATTGTATTTAAGTGAACAACCTCCAAGTGAAACCCAAAATGGATAACTGAAATCCAAGTATTTCTGAACCATTTGAGTGCCACTGTCCTTACTGCACATTCATAAGACATACTAGTAACGTGTTTTGGAGGTAGGGTTTTGAGGAGGAATCTCTATCCATCTCCAGCGTCTTGAGTGAGAAATGTGGTTGTCTGGACCCAGCACAAGTTCAGCTGGGAGCATGTGGTTAGAATAAAGGTAGTGAGAGGATGGGTTGCTCAATAGAGAGGAGGGGGGAAACTGGAAGGCTGGGGCAAGATGGAACATAGAAATAGGCACCTCACTTATTGCCAGGCATCCTACACCTCCCTCACTGCTAGTGATGCGGCTTCTTTCAATTCACCTTCAGCATTCTGATCTGTCATGCACCCTGTACCCATCCTCTTTCCTGTTGCAAAACTCTACTCTGTGATATAAACCACAGCCTGAATCTTCTCTTCCAAACTGCCAAAATCCTTTCAGTTCTCTTAATCCCCCTCGGAATATTCTTTCTACCAAACAAGGTATACTTTCCTATTGTATTTTATTTTAAGTTTGTTGTCCCAGGTTTGTTACCATATTGTCATCTTGTAACAGTATTGTAAGGCCAGAAGTTGATGGTATACTTTAAAAAAATGTCCTTCTGGCATAGACCCCAAAGTACTTTATCTGGTTAGTTAACTGGAAGACATGCTTAATTACCTGCAACTACTGTGTCACCAATAAATACACCTGTCTTTTCTTCAAATGTAAATAGGTGTAACCTGGGTTAATTCTGACTTTGGCATTTTAATGGAACAGTATTTGTGAATTTTGTTCTTCGACAATACAGTCTCAGAAACCATAAGTACAATGTGTGGAGCTTATATAGATGCTTTCTTAGCAGAAAACTTGGCTTTAGCTCAGAGGCTAAATGGGACCATTAATTTAGCCTGAGCCAGCAATCTTAAGTATGGTCTTGTCTGTTTAAACAAAAATCTTGTCGTGATTTAATGATTACTATTGAGGTTTTGTATCCTCACTCGTTTTTCCTTCACTGTCAGTCAGGAAATTGCCTTCTTATTTGAATAGTAAGTAGTCTTTTTGGATTCAAAGATCTAGCCCCATTTAATTTTTTTTTTTTAACTAGTTGCTGAAAGAGCCCTGTATCACATCTAAAAGTTTATGGAGTAAGTTTTCTTTTGGTCATTTGCATTGTTAAATCCAGGCCAATGTGTTTTTGATCCTATTCCCCAAATTCAACAAGGAAGTAAGAAGCAATGTTGGCACACATCACTGTGTCTTGAAACTATGGCTCTGAAATTTTTTTAAAGTAGTATCTATATTTTACTTTTGAAATTTATGCTGGTTTTATTTTCATTTTTTAAAGACAATTTTTATTGAGAAATAGAGTATCATAGTCTGGATACAAGTACCAGATATTGACACTTATCCCTGCAAGCAACTGTTAAACAAGTGAACCCTGGATAAAATATTTTTATGTTCATGCAATGTGCAAATATATACATTTTTCAACAATCTGCCTAAACCCTGACATCGAAATGGTGCACTAATAGATCTGGCTGATTTTTGTGCTAATCGGAGGGAAGCAGAGTCTGAATAAATCAAATGCATAACTTTTTTTTGAGTTACAGTTGTTATAAACTGTCATAAACATACAGCTAAGGGTAGCATAAAATCCTCCTTTACCTTGTAAGGGGCTGATTCCTCTGGAATTAACTTGTTACAGGGTAAAGAGGGATTTTATGCTACCCTTAGCTGTATGTTTATGACAAAAGTATATTGCTGTAAATTGTTGAACAAGTACTGCTAAATCTAAGCTATTTTAATTTCCTATTTATATTAAAAATTGCATATTAGGTAAATGAGAACTTTGAAGGAAGTAAAAGGTGAAAATGCTCTCATGTTAGATAGCCTTATGTGGTTTTAAATCACTGGAAGATTTAAAAATAAAGAGACAAGGCTGACCATTTCTCAGAAACTAGGGCAATAGAAATTGCATGTGTCATCACGACTGACAAGCAGAATGCAGTAAGTATCTTGAAAAGTATTAGCTGAAAAGGCAAAAAACTTGCTTACACCAAACTAACGCAAAGATTGGTAGCACGCAATATACAAGAGCTGTGAAAAATATAGGTTACTTCTGGGATGTGCCAATTAATAGTTGATATATGTAAGTGACAATGAGGTTTGTTTTTTTTGCAGTGTTAGTGTTCCACCTCCTTGTGAAAGGATATTGAATTGATGTGCACACCATGCTGTATTGAAAGCGATATTTTATTTAAAGCCGACAGTACTGAAAGAGCAGAAAGACTTCCTTTATTTCCCTTCCACACAGCTCTGGCTTTTGGAGATAGGGGATGTTGTAAAAAACAACAAAAAGAGTCTAAAACAACCCCAAAGCCCTGGCCAGTCAGCCATTGTTTTTAGAATGGCACCAAAAATATTGAAAATTAAAAGTAACTTTAGTGTTGCTGTTTCCCCTGTATGATAACAGATGTCACACACTTTCTCTGATAGCTAATGTATAATGGAGTACTTTGAATTTCAGAGTGGGGGAAAAATATTTGCAATTTATATAGTTTGCTTTTCATTTACTGATCATCAGGCTGCCACTAGATGGTAATAAATGTTTGCACAATTTTAATAGCTATAGGCTGATAAAGATTGCAAGGAAACTGTTTTTCATAAACTGATTTAGCTCTCTGCTAATATATGGAAAAATCATGTTGCAACGGTATTCATTAAGTGCACATACAAATTAATAATCAGCATATTATAGCCTCCTTTCCCATTGTAATTTTAGCTCCCAACAACTTAAAATATCTTCCTTTTGTGACAGCTAATGATTTATTTTTATACGCTAGGTGTTTTAAACTGCATTTAGACTTGGAAACGTTTATACCATCTTTTGTATAAATTAGAGATAAATGAGTAGTGAGCTACCTTTCACACCACACTCTTTATGGGCATTTGATAAATATCTGACTTATGAATTGGTCTATTGGGCATTATGACAATAAACACCGGTTCTGAATGTGCTAGTCTGTTTCCTAGGGTGGTGCGTAGCTGACTGACAGTGTTGTGATTCCACTTATGGGTGTACTATTTTCACTACTTCCTTTAAAGTTCTAAAATAAAACTGCTGTTTGCAGGATTACCATATCCTCAGATTTCCTGGAGGAAAACGGTTACCTCCATGTTTGTTGATAAGTTTGTATGATATCCCAAATCATATCAAGAAGGTCCATCTGTTGTATGAAGTAAATATTATTGCATACTACAAAAAGTCTTCACTCTGACAGAGTCCCTTTTAAAGAAACAAATAACCAGATATTGAATATTATTATATCTATTTGTGATCTAAACAAATATATAATCTTCTCAATAACTTCCAAGTCTGTCATCTGTGGAAATTTATATTTTTCCAGCAAGGAAATCCAGATATTTAAGTTTAAAAAAAGTAGTATAAAAATCATTTCAGCACTGAAGAAATACAGTAGGAGGGAGTCGTGAGCCTTCCTTTTGTACTTCAGAAACTTTCATGTTACATCCATCAAAAAGATGAAGGGAAAAAAACCATCCTGGAAATCAATAAAAGCGGGGGCATAATTTACAAATGAACAGAGACGTTATTTGATCATTTTAACAGTGATTTCAATTATTGCATTATGTGACTAGACTAAATATAATTTTTATCATGATTTTGGCTGCTAGAGAAATGGTTCAGCCAAAATTAATATAAACACCTCAGATGGAACTGCTGTGTTCAAGAATATAAATATTGAAGGTTATCATTTTCATTTGACATTAAAATGAATTATTGTGGAATGAGTACCTATTAAAATAATATCATTTTGGAAATGTTTTTTTCATCCTGCAACTTGTACTGATTTTAGTGCTATTAGAAAGCCTTCTTAATGAAAATGCTTTTATTGCTGTTTACACTTATAAGCAATCCTATTCTGAATACTGGTATTTTGAAATGTATGTTCCTAAAGCAAGATATGAAAACTTCACTGGCATTCTGTATTTACAAGTTGTGAATTTCCTCACTTGAGAGAGGAGACTGGTCCTGGGCTAAAATAGTTTGAGTGCATCTTGGAGGGATGCACCCAATGAGCAGTGATGGGAAATTACACCTTCACAACTGGGCCCCTAATTTACGGAATCCCACAGGGTTTAATTCTCTCTCCAGTCCTGTTCAATATCTGCATGCATCCATTAAGGGAACTGACACGGACTAACATGCCAGCAATATGCAGATGACACACAACTCTACCTATTCTTTACCCGTACGACCATACCATTAACATCAATTTGACACAGGAACTTATGACCATCACAAACCTCACTACCTTCTACTCTAAGTTCAAGGCACTCTTCTATGACCTTGATTTCACTAACAAACATAGAAATCTGTAAATGTTTGTGTTGAGTGTGTGTGTGTGTACATTATAATATATTATGAAAAAGTAAAAAAAGAAAATACACTCCACTGCACGTGATTCCTTCTACTGGCAAGAAAATGAGAGAACAAGCATGTGGCACATGTTAGTTGCACTACTGGAAGGCTCAGATACTATAGCATTGAGCATGGTATAGGAACCCAAGAACCTTTATAGAATAGAATTCTATTTGAAAGCATGATCAATATGCTATTTTAAAATTTTTATAAATACTTAGGTTTAAAAACATGTTTTTAAACCTTACTCAAAGCAGAAGCCAACTATCAACTTCATATTCAGCTGTTTTTGCTGAATGGTTAACTTTTCTTTTACAATGCAAAAGTGTGTAGTGTTTTGGTTTGGTTTTACTTTCCCATAACTCAAAAATGACTTCAAACATCCACCATTATCTGTGGGAAGAGACTAAGCATGGAAAATGCAGTCCAAATCTGAGCAAGTGAAAACAGTTATGGTCAAAACTGTCTTTCAACCTTTACTATAATAGACACTATTTGTGACCACTGTCATACTTCAGCAGAGAATCCTGTGGCACCTTATAGACTAACAGACGTTTTGGAGCGTGAGCTTTCGTGGGTGAATACCCACTTCGTCAGATGCAGGTAGTGGAAATTTCCAGGGGCAGGTATATATATGCTAGCAAGCAAGCTAGAGATAACGAGGTTAGTTCA
>NC_133778.1:41479261-41586241 GCF_003597395.2 Chelonoidis abingdonii | reverse complement strand
TGACTGAACTAACCTCGTTATCTCTAGCTTGCTTGCTAGCATATATATACCTGTCCCTGGAAATTTCCACTACCTGCGTCTGACGAAGTGGGTATTCACGCACGAAAGCTCACGCTCCAAAACGTCTGATAGTCTATAAGGTGCCACAGGATTCTCTGCTGCTTTTACAGATCCGGACTAACACGGCTACCTCTCTGATACTTGTCATACTTCAGACATTTCAGTTGAGTAGCCTGCACTAATACTTAGAATACAAAAGGACAGTTTTGTTTTTGTTTATTGCTTGATGATGGATGGATCACTGTCTTTGGAGCACTTTTAAATAATAAACATTTGTTTTTAAGCAATATCTCTTGAAAAAATGTGGCTTATAATTTTTGCAGATATGCCTGTTTCACTTTCTGTTACACAGATCCACCATACTCTGTAGGCCACTGAGGATATTGTTAAACTCTGAAAATAGTTCTGTTCAATCTGTGATCAGCGGAAGGACTTGATGTTACTGAAGGAGAGGGGAGGCAGGTTAGAATAATCATCAGGCCTCCATTTGAGTTCCAGAGATACACAAGGAAAACCAAGGCAGCAGCCAGGTTTTTACTTACTGAAAATCTCATCAACACTCAGTAAAAATGCTTTCTTCTTCATGACTTAAATAATTTTGTTGTACAATGACTAGATCAGCAATTCCATATTTCAATCAAGGTGATTAAAGTCCATGTTAGTTTTAGCTTTAAGATTTTTTGAAACAATTCATAGCCATGTTTTTGGAAACTTGATCAGTTTAAGGAAGACCTTCATGCTGTCCTTCAAATAGTGTCAGTACAAGTTTGCTCTTTTGGGTGCATGTGAGCCCTTTCCAATGAAGTTTGAGTCCTCTAAAAGATTAATAACTATTGGAGCCGCATTCATGCTTTTGTGCAGTAGTAAACGCTCAGAGCAAGATGTTAAGATGATGTTTCCTCAAGAATTTCTTCCTTTTTTTTTTTCTTTCCAGTCTATGGAGAAATGAGTTCAGAATTCTCTCTGCTTCTCCTGCTGTTACGTTTGGCTATTTTTATTTTCCAATCTCAAAACTCCAACTCTCATTTGTGTAGAGGTAGTTGTTAATTTACTAAAATGTTGGAGTTGGAGGTGCACTGTTGTCACAGTCCTGTTGATGTCATTGGGTCCACTTGTTCTTTGCTTTCATTTAGAGTCCCTGGGTGAAATTCGGTGCTGCCAGGGCCAGCTCTAGGTGTTTTGCTGCCCCAAGCAAAAAAAATTTTTGGCTGCTCCCAACCCCAGCCCTGAGCTCTCATGCCACCCACCAGTGCCGCCTGCCATCCAGGCCTGGTCGCTCTCTTCTCCCGCCAGTTGCTCCCCCTGCTACCCCAGCCCTGGGCTCCCCCACACCAGTGCTGACTCCGCCCACTGCCCCCTTGCCTCTAGCCATTCCAGCGCTGGCATAAGCAGTGAGGCTCCCAGGTCACGCCTCAGCCCAGGGTCCTTCCAGCCAGGGCTCCCGCCTCCAGGACCGTCCGGGACCCGGGAGGGCAGAACCGGGGGGACCGCCCCAGCCGGGGACTGAGGAGCCGGGGCAGGGCAGCCTCAGAGGGAGCGGAGCCCCAGAGAGTGGAATGCGGGCCCCGCATGGCAGCTCCCAGCCCTCTATGGCCCCGCTGCTGCTGCTTCTGGCCACCCTGCTGCAGTCCCTGGGCAGCTCAGGCTGCTTCACCCAGCCTTGACTGCGGCGCTGGGGGGCGGCGCCCTGCGTCACCTGCAGGTGGCTCCACGCACCCCGCGGGGTGGCCCCCAGCCAGAGTGTCCCCCACTCGGAGCCCGCCTGGCTCAGCCACAAGGTGTGGGTACTGCTCCCCCGCGGCAAAAAAAAAAAAAAAGATGACCAGAATGCTGCCCCCGAAAATGTGCCACCCCAAGCACGTGTTTGGTTTGCTGGTGCCTAGAGCTGGCCCTGGGTGCTGCATATCTAAGAGACTCAGTACAAAACTACAAGTACAACCCAGGGGCTGACTGAAGTGGCTTTAAGTCACCTTTGTGCCCTCCCAATATGGGCTGCTTTGGGGCCTTGAGAAGCTTTCATGTGACCTTGGATACCCTGGGAGCTGCCTGATGGGCAGCAGCGCTGCATGGAATCTTCACTGCTCTGCATGATCCTGCCCTTCCCTGAACATGCGCCTCTTGCTCCCAGCTTGAAATGGTGTCCATATAAGGCAGCCTTACAGCTGTCATAAACAGTGCCTCTGCCATGGAAATCCTCCCACAGTTGTAGCCAGGGCTTTTTGGCCCCTTTATGCTGCTTTGACCCTTGTAGCTTGCATACAGGGGCTGGAGCAGGTGTGAAGATCTTTCCCCCTCTGTAAATCCATCTCCCCTGGCCATGAAAAACTCTGTTTCAACTGTGCCCATCTTGTAAGGGCAAGGTGTGGATCACAAACACCCTGAAGCAACTGGTATAGGGTTGCCTGCCTGGGAGATGCTCAGTCTTCACTTTTAAGCCAGTAAGGATTATCAGTTCTATTTTTAGTCCTCCTATTTAGAGAAGACATTGAGAGCCTCTGACAGATTTTGTCTCTGTGGTTTTGACCTTAAGCATAGTCAGATTTAAACTAATGGACATATCAATGTATTATATTCCTGTTCAAGGATTTTTTTTTTTTCTGGGCTTCTGACAGTCAAAAGGTTCCTTTAAAAAAAAAAAAAAAAATTGCCATACTTTTCTACGTGTGCGTGAAATTCCACCTGTATTTAGTTTAATAAATTGGTAACAAACCACTGGGAGAGATTTCATGGTCTATATCAATAAAAACTCCAGGCAAGATTTTCAAACCTAGGAGCTTGGAGGTATAGTAGACTCCTAATTTTATATTTAGGCATCTAACTTTCAGAAATGCTGAGCACCTGCAACTCCCACTGAAGTTAGTGGGAGTTGCATGTGCTGAACATCTTTGACTATCAGGCTTTTATTTAGGTGCTTAAAATTAGGCTTTGATCTACATCCCTAAAAGCAATGATATCCACTAAGAGAGTCTGTGAAATCCAGATCCTGATGGCTGTCACTCTTTACATAGTGTTGCATAGCAGAAAGTGATTTTATGACTGCACCCCCACATTTTTATGTTAGGTCTTCCCTAAGGTCCATCTGAACATATATTTATATATATACCGGTATTTCCCCTTAAATTACATTTGTTACTGGAGGAAGCCACACTGAACAGTTTAGATGTTAAAAGGCCCCAAATTATCTTGAAAAAAACTTAAATATTTTCTAAACTACTTATTTGTTTGTGGTGTATAAAGACAGGCTGGGGGAATGCCACACTTCTATACAAATCAGTTATGCCCTTGCAGGTTTATCAGTACCCACTGACTCCTAAAGCAACTTCTTCAGCAGTTCTTGGATATGTCTGCATCCCTGAGATATGCAAGGCTGCTACCTGGAGGTGCATTCATGGTGTACACACACTTCACAGAGCAGTCCTGTTACCTTTATTTAACTAGTTCTCCTCAGTTCCACACCCTTAAAGTGTTTTTATTGCTTATTTCCCAAGATCTTCAGAATTTATTCCGACACTAATTAGAGAAAGAAACGGTTACTTACCATTAACTGGTTTCAGTAGATACGGATTTACACTCATCTCCCTTCATCCCTACTCTTCAGAGTTTTTAATGTAAAATCTAAGTAGGTGGAAGAAACCAGCATCTCAGAGCTAAGGCTCTTAATAAATTTGAAGTGAACATTCAGTTCTGTGAGGGAGTAGTCTTTGCTTTTCAGCAGTGTTTTGGCTCTAGTTTAGTCTGCATGTGCACCCAATCTGCTTGAAGTATCAGGTTAGGTGTAAGTAGTCTTGTGTGTTTTTCAGTGATATTCTGTCTGGGAACAGGATTAATGACATTTTATCCAGATCTATATGCAAGATGTTTATTGCATCTTAATTATTCCATAACTTATCTGTTTTTCCTAGAATCTCCAGATGCTGATATTGCTATGGAGATAGCCATATCAGAACAGCATGTTTCTGAGGCTGTGTATGATTGTGTTATTTGTGGACAGAGTGGCCCTTCCACTGAAGATCGACCTACAGGACTAGTTGTGCTTTTACAAGCCTCTTCAGGTATGAAAAGGGGATTATTGAAAGAACCACTGTTCCAGGAGTCCTTGACAGTATAAACCATATTGTTAAGGTGCCTGGTGGAGCTTGGGCAAGGGGATGAGGGAGACATGCTTCCATATGGATGGTCCTTGCATCATGCAGATCTGTTGGTTTAAAGAGCTAAACTCTTGGCCTCTTCTGTGGGGCTGGAGATGAGGAGGAGGATTGTCCTGTTTACCCTCCAAATCCTCTTGAATAATACGAAAGGAAAACCTCCTGATGGGAGCATAGGAACCTGGTATTAAAGGAAAAATGTAAAAACTAGCAGTGGATACAAAGTATGTACTTACTCCGTCAGAGACAGAAACAAAACCTTTTATCTGACAAATATGGTTATACCTACAATTTGCTGGGGTAAATTTTCATTTAATCTTTTTTCATTGGGCATATATCATTGTCCGTTTTACTCTTGCTCATCTTTTTTCTATGTATAGTTTTGGGGCAATGTCGCAATAGCACTGAGCCAAAGAAACTACCTACCAGTGAAGAGGAGCAAATATACCCTTCGGATACATGTGCAGCAGTACATGATGTTAGGCTTACAACATTACAGCGGTACTTTAAAGATGTAAGTATTGATACAGGGCAGTACCATCATCTCTAAAAGTGCTGTGTAAAATCATGAATTGAATTACCAGTTGTATAATAACTGTGTTCAGTGTATTTACAGTTGGACTTCCTGATTTTATTTCTGCATTTTGTTTTTTTACAAATTAATTGAAATAAGAGTGGTGTAAAGTATTTGTATTTGATAAGCTCCTTGGTTTTTAAATTTAAGGTCTAGTTCTCCTTGTGCAGGTTATTCTGCATAGGTCAGTGGAAACTCTGCAAACTAAAATTTTCATACAATATCCTTGCAATATTGGAATAGTGGATGTCATTTCAAAAGATAGAGTGGCTAAGGGAATGACTTGGACTTGATTTGCCACAGTAGAGACCTCAGTTCTATTGCCAGTTCTGGTAGAAGTGACCTTTTTCACCCTCCGTTATTTTTTCTGTAGAATGAAGGAATGATAGTTGTCTACCTAGGATAAAGATATAATGCTTGGTTAATAAGAGTACACTGAAATATTAACAGGGATCAAAACAAGAAGAGACTTGAACTCATAGTTCTCTGATGGCTAGCTCACTGCACTTTCCCCTACGTGACTGGGTATGCTTTCTCTATGTCGCAGCTCCAGTCTGGGTTCTGCACACAGTTGCTGTGACATTCTGTGCATTGCTTCCAGCAGCCCAGTTCACCTCCTCATAAAACCAGAAACAATGTCTAATAACTTATTAATTGTTATGCTTTGGATCTGGTTCTTCGTGCTGAACACTAGATCTCAGCAGGGCTAGCCCAGTGATAGCTATTGTAGAGACGACCTATAGTTTTATCCTTGCCTCTGTACAAAAAGTATTGTAAAAGAGTGAACATTTAAAAAAACAGGTCATTTGCTGAGGAGGGGTCGTGTCTCTGAATCCTGGGATCAAATGACCCCAGATTTGCAGCACAAACACTGGGTCCTCTGCTGGCATACCAGTTTTCAAACTGAGCTAACTAGACACGTGGAGCTTAGAATACTGAAATTCTGGTTTTAAACAGAAAAGTCACTGCCATCTTAACTCTAATGTGACAGCCCCATCATGTACTCATAACACAATCAGTTTCTAAACAGAAAACTGAAATCGGCCAACTTCTGGCAGCTTGTCTGATTTGTATGCAGTAGAACAGTGGTCCCCAACCCTTTTTGTCTGGCAGGTGTCAGACGACAAGCCATGGAGGACCAGGGCAGCGGACGAGCATCTGCTGAAATGCCACCGACAAGCAGCAACGTCAATGGGTCTCGCTGCCAAAATACCACCAAGAAGCAGTGTCATCCAGAAGCGTCACCACCGAAATACCACCAAAAATTGGCGGCATTTCGGCGGCGACACCTCTGGATGACGCTGCTTGTCAGCGACATTTCAGCAGATGCTCGTCCTCCGGCCAGTACGCAGGCACACTTAGATGCCCCAGTGGGTGCCATGGCGCCCGCAGGCACCGCATTGGGAACCCCTGCAGTAGAAGGTTAGTAGTCTGCTGTGAATTTTTGATTTTTTTTTTTTTTTAAATATAGGTGTTTAAATCTGTCAGGAAAACTTTCCTGAACAAACAGATCTTCTACTAAAAGTATCCATAGATTGATTTTAATTTTTTGGCATTGAGCTGGCATTATATCATTTAAATGTTACCTTTCATTTCATGATGCTATTTTGTCAACCCTAGGGTGACCAGGCAGCAAGTGTGAAAAATTGGGACAAGGAGTAGGGGGTAATAGGAGCCCATATAAGAAAAAGACCCCAAAATCGGGACTGTCCCTATAAAATCTGGACATCTGGTCACTCTGGTCAACCCTAGCATAATATACTTGTGCTATAAATACCCACCAAAGAGTGACAGTAATGCAGTTACTTTGACCTTGCGATTAATAATCCCCTTCTACCCTGATAGAACGTGACCCGATATAACATGAATTCGGCTATAACGCGGTAAAGCAGCAGGGAACTCTGAGCCCTTTAAAGTGCCACCCTAGCCCTGCTGCTTTACCACATTATATCTGAGTTTGTATGGAGCCCCGGGCCCTTTAGATCACCACCTGAGCCCGGCAGCTGGGCTTGGGCAGTGATTTAAAGGGCCTGGTGCTCCAGCAGCTGCAGGGAGCCCTGGCCCTTTAGATCCCCACCCAAGCCCTGCTGCTAGAGCTCCGGCAGTGATTTAAAGGGACTAGGGCTCCCCACAGCAGCTGGAGCCCCGGGCCCTTTAAATCCCCACTGGGGCTCTGGCGGCCAGGCTCGGGCGGTGATTTAAAGGGCCAGAGGCTCCAGCTGTTGCAGGGAGTCACAGGCCCTTTAAATTCCTGCCTGAGCCCCGCTGCCAGAGCTCCAGTGGTGATTTAAACGGCCTGGGGCTCCCTGCAGCTGCTGGAGCACTGGGCCTTTTAAATCACTGCCAGGGAAGCCGGTCCAGTGCCGTATGGGAGCAGCCCGATATAACGCGGTCTCATCTATAAGGCGGTGAGATTTTATGGCTCCCGTGGACTGTGTTATATCAGGGTAGAGGCGTATATTACTTTTGTCAAAAGGAAACCTGTTAACAAAATGCAAAACTTGGTAAATGTTTACTTGGTTAATATAACTGTGGGTCTTTGGGAGTGTTTCAAACTGCTAGTGGTCAGTTATTCCCCAGTGAAGTGTTTTAAAAAAATGTATGTAATCTATATCTGTATGCTTTTCTCATGATACAATAATCAGGGGATTTGATGAAAAGTGTATTTTATTTAAACTCGATCTTATGGAAGTGTAACTTCATGATCAATCTGATTTCTCCCTTCCTGTGAGGCTACATTGAGTGTTTGTAAAATAATCTAAAAGATATTGTAATGACTCAGTGCCTTAATACTTTCTGCTCTAAAAAACTCTGGTTCCAATTCAGATATTAGTTGGATTAGTTGTTTCTGCTTTCAAGTTTCTAGATCACTACTGTGCTAAAAATGTCTCTGCATGAAAGAACAAATCCTTAAATTTCTTATTGGCATAAAAACAGAAACATCTGTTAGTGTCTTAAGTGGCTTGTTTCGCTGAGCTAAGCAATCAGAAATCCTTTTGTTGATCAGCTGTGCCCTCAGCAGTAGGTGTCCTTCCGTAATGACGAGTACTGCAGAAGGGTTCAGGAGACGGAAGGATGATTTTACTTAGTTGTGAAAATTGTTTGTAAGATACAAAATAGAATCCATACTCTTTCACTTGAAGAAAAATGTAAACATTATTTCAAAAGCCATATACTATACAGTGCAAAAGAAGGTCATTTAAAGTGTTTTCTTAAAGTTTTACCTTTTTTGGCTGAACTTTGGTGTTTTTGCTCGGTCAGGGAAAAATGTCTGAGCTATTTTTAACAATGGAAAGTGTGTGTCAGGGGCAGGGGGCGGGGAGAGAGAAATAGTTTTATTTTCAACTCTGGGAAAACTTAAAAGAAATTACCAACCCACAATTCTAGACCCTTAGAAGCTGTTAGAATCTTGAAATTTGGCAGATAGGTAATCCCTAGTTCATTTATTGGTTCTTTGTTGTACATACATGTTGTGGTAAATATTCTGTTTTGATTTATTGAAGTTAAAAATGTTTAAAAATCTTACTTTGTGTTCTCACACCGATTATTGTCATATGACAAAACTAACAATCTGCCAACTTTCCAGTGGCATTTCACGTGCATGCGTATGTATCAATTGTGTGCAGACTTCTACTGAGTAGGCACTCTCTCACTGTTCTAAGGGATTTGCACATGCACACATAAGAAAGTGTATTGGAATTTCAGTATTAACAGGTAGAGAGATTGTGGAACATGATCAAGTAAGGTGCATGTGGGAGGAAGCAGGACTTTAAAGAAGCCTTTTGTTTGTGTGAGGCCCTGTACCTTATTTACTCCATAAAATCCACATCTGACTCAGAAGCAGGAATTTTTCTTGATAGATGTTTCAGTGGTGGTCATCATTTTTTGATTGCCTCACAAATATTAATGAGTTTGTCCTAATGTAACTCCTGTTCAGTACAGGTGAAAATGTGGTATCACCATTTCATTTGGGAGAACTGAGGCACAGAGAGAGTGTTATTTGATGAAGGTCTGTGGTTGAACTGGCAGTAAAATCTACATCTCTTGATTATCCTTCCTCTTCCTGTGGTCTCCTGCCTTATTCACTATATGTACCATCCCATTTATATAAGAAATGCTGCAGACACCAATCTCTCTGGCTGCAGACAATGAGTTTTCTCAGTGAATGAGGCCACTGTATTCTGGGACTCATCCTAGTTCACTATATAATCTCACTTGATTCACCACCCAACCTTTCCCTCAATCAGGTGGGAGCCAACAGGAAGAAGAAAGACTGTATTATGGTTAAGGTGGTAGATTCAGGCCTTGGAGAGCTATAAAATGTTAGAGATCAAATTGGAGCAGGTAAAATAGAAGAATGTCCTATATGCTAAATTGCAGGAAAAAAGAGGTGTTATAGCACCAAAAAAAGCAAACCACCACTATGTCATTTCTACATTATCCATTATAAATCATTGCAGGGCAAGTCTGTCTTAGGGCTAAAACAGGTATTTTTGCTGATCGTTTTTACTGTTCTCTCTTCACTATTGGGACAAGTTTTTTGTGTAAATGCAATATATGCATTTTAATTTTGTGATTTGAAATTGTTGCTCATGAAATGAGAAGTAATAAAGCTGATTATAACTAGATATGCATGTATTATAAAAGTTTCTCATCATAACTCTCTGTTTTTCTAGCTGATCATTTCTTGCGTTAGAGTACCATTCACCAAATTGTGTAGTTTTTTGATGTGACCAAATAATTTGTTGGCATCATCCTAGCACTCTGTGCTAGGCTTTAGACCTGGGCTGAGGTTTGACTTCAGATCTCCACAGCCCAAAAGTTGATACACTGAGTTACTGTGCCACTTAATGCCTTTTTTAATCTTATACTGTATTCCTGACTGTATTGTTAAGCAGTTAGCAAGAGAATAGAAATTTTTGAATTGAATTAAAATGGGATAGATATTTAATTATGCAACTGTGGACATTTTATTAATTTATGTGATATATGTTATGTTCAAAGCCTTATGGCATCCTTGTATTGCTCATGCTGAATGAAATATATTGGAGTCAGCTTTTCTGAAGCAGGAAAAAGTTTGTAGTTTTAAAGCAGAGTGAACTTTAAAAGCTCTCTGAATACAGTGAATGCCAGAGATTCTTTAAAAAAGATTGCTTTGGTGCTGAAATAATGTGTAACTTAGGGGAGTGGAGTATATTAGAAGTTCAGAAATAAAATTGCAAGAACTATATTGTGACACTTACTTTCAGTATAACTATGAATGTTCTAACACGGTAAAATCTATATGAACTCTATATGCATTTTATTCCTCCCTAATTCTATCACCATTCTGGAAGGGAAACGTTTGCAGTATTATAGCTTTAATAAGAGCTTAAATTCGGTTTTCAATGCAAAGCACAGCGATAGGTATATAGTGGAAGGATTATTATAACTAAGCCCTATAAAAGTGAAAGAAATATTTATTGAACAGCACATGTATACATTTTAGCTGGAAATGTCCATTGAATGACATCATGTACGTTTATTTTTATTTTTTTAAGAGTTCCTGTCTGCAAGCAGTGTCAATAGGCTGGGAAGGAGGTGTTTATGTACAAACTTGTGGTCATACGTTACACATAGATTGTCATAAATCTTACATGGAATCGTTAAGAGTAAGTTGATCTGCAATTCCAAAAACTGTCTTGTATTGTTGGCACCTGATCTTTCACCCATTGAAGTCAATGGGAGCTTACCACTAATTTAAATGGAAGGAAGACTTAGTCCTTTTTATTTTCTACATTGATATGCAAGGCTTTGTTGATCATCTTCCAAACAGTGTACTTTTAACATCTCCTTTTTATTTCTTCTTTACATTTTTATAAAAAATTGACTTTGTATCTAATTATGTTGACCTACCAAGGCAAATATAAAGAAGAAAAGTTGAACGAATTAATCTCATTGTTTAAAAATACTGTAATTATGCTGTGTATATACTGTATGTCTAGAATTTGGTAGAAAACTGTATTCCCATTTCATGGATAAAACTTTTTATTCAAACTTGATCTAACTAGTCAGGGACTAGTTACAAAGGTACAAAGGTAATTCTGCCAGTTTGCTGGAGACTGTCTCATTACCAGGACTACCTGTTTGAAGCTCAAATTACACTTAGTCAGCACTATTCCTGCAGTGCTCTCAGGAGTGAGGATCTGATGAGGCACTTTGTGAAGGTGAAAATGGGAAGTTCCGTACAGTAACTGAAGCTCCCTGAGGCTTTCCCCTCCTATCCCCTATAGCTCCACACTCTTCTTCCATATTGCTTTAGGGTCCATTGAGATTTGTTGTAGTGGAGAGGAACTCAGCCATTCCATCTGTCATGGTGCCCTCCAATGGCTAGGTTCTTGGTCTCTGGACTATAGTGTGAACTAAGTTCAAGAATGTATTTCTCCTGAGACAGTAACTTCAGGTATTTCCCATTACTGATAAGTAAATTTGCCTTTTGCCAGATGGGGAGGAATAAAGATAATAAGGGAGACTTTCAAACTCTAAGGCAGTTGCTAACAATCAGCAATAAAAAAACAAACATTAAAAGTCACTTTAACCCCTTCCCCCCACCCTAGCCCCACTATTTCCCAGTAATGGAAGGCTTTCTGCAATGCCGCAGGGTTCTCTGTTACTGGTCATACCATTCCTTGTTCTGCCTGAAATAACATGAATGAAGCAGAGTAGGAGAAGTCCTCTGGTGAGTGCTCCATGTCCCACCTAGAATTTGTGCAAGCAAATTGGGGTGTCAGTTAGAGATGATGCAGTCACTGTTTTTGTGATATGGGAACAGCAGAAATATCTCTCCTTTAACTGTGGGACATCTTAACTATGAGATTGTCTTGGACATTCTGGAATACTTGTAAATTATGGGGATATCATGAGACAGTCTTAGTAATTAGAGTGCTCTTACAAAATTAAGCACATATTCTTATCATTCTTGGTTTTCAGTTTAATTTTAATAATTGGAGATATACCTATCTCCTAGAACTGGAAGTGACCTTGAAAGGTCATTGAGTCCAGCCCCCTGTCTTCACTAGCAGGACCAAGTACTGATTTTCGCCCCAGATCCCTAAGTGGCCCCCTCAAGGATTGAACTCGAAACCCGGGTTTAGAAGGCCAATGCTCAAACCACTGAGCTATCCCTCCCCCTGTTACTTGTAAATGGTCTATATTTTTATCTGTGAGATATTGTCTATAAAATGTAAAGAACACAATTGTCATCTTCACTGGGTTCATATGTATCTCCTTTTTCATTATTATTTATATTTTTTAGAATGACCAGGTCCTCCAGGGTTTTTCTGTGGACAAAGGAGAATTTACCTGTCCCCTCTGTAGGCAATTTGCAAACAGTGTTCTTCCTTGTTATCCTGGAAACAATGTGGAAAGAAGCCTTTTGCAATGTCATAGTAACAAGAGTATGCAAGATCTTATAAAAGAGGTGGAAGAGCTTCAAGAACAGCTGGGAACTTTCCCAGTAAGCATCAGTGTAAGGCAGAAAGATCCTTGTTAATTTGCCTCTATCTTTCAACTTTGTTTGTTTTCATATTTCTTTCTTTGACTTATTTAAATTATGAAGCCACATTTTTCTTCCTCTTTCTGTATGGGAAAATTGTACTGTTTTTAATGGATTAAATGTAATCAAAACATTTTGAAGGTTTATAACTTTTATGACATTACCTATTAAAAATAAAAACAAGAGTTATGACCAAAACATTATTAATCTAAAAGTTTATTTTTGAATGGATTTTTCTTATTCATATAATTCAGTTCATTCTGGTAATTTACATAGAACTGAATCATATTTCATGAAGCTCACTATTTTTTTTCCAATGTAAAACATGAATCCCTTGTAACTGGAAGCTATTTAAAGTATGTCTATTCAGGACATGTAAGCGTATGGATTCTTTGTTTTGCAAAGATAACAATTTACATCTACTTGTAATAATGTAGCTGCTTTATAATTCATTCAATGTAATCAAATCTGTAAAATCATGTTATTCTTCCAATCTCTTAGGAAATATCTCTATTTAAAAGATATTTCAGAGTAACAATACATCCTTTTGCTAAGGATTGCAATTTAAAATGTGTTATTTTCATGTACTTGTTGCACAATCCATATGCCCCATTGACTGTACTTTAGGATAGCACAGGCTAAAAATTCTGTACTTTATGTAGACAAAACAGTTAAATTGCTTTATCCATCTCCCTGCCTATTCAGAATATACTGTTCTACTAGACCAAAAAGTACGACAGCAGCTGTTAATACATATTTTTCATATAACACATAAATGTTATTGTGTATAGCTATAATGACAATGTTAAGCTTTGCAATTGTATATTGCTTTTCTCTAGATAAGTAAATTAACCTATTAATGCCTTTTCTTCTTTTGTAGTCTGAAACCAATCTTAGTAAGGAAATGGAATCTGTAATGAAAGATATAAAAAATACTACCCAGAAGAAATATACAGACTACAGCAAGACTCCTGGATCACCAGACAATGATTTTCTCTTCATGTATTCTGTAGCTAGGTAGGTCCATTAAGCTATTTTGACTGTTCCTTTTGCATTTGTTACTAGTAATAGTGGCCAAAAAAATAATTAGTAAAACCCACCAAAATCATGAGATTAGTTTAACAATCATGAGATTTAAAAAAATAACAATAAAGTTTGGGTTCTTTTTATTTTCTGTTTTTTCAACATGTGAGGTGCTCTGAGGTCACATTTTTCACTCTAGGACAATCAGAGCTAGAATTTTAGGAAGGGAGGTTATTTTGTTTTTGTTTTGTTTCTTAAATGAATTCTGAGTTTCTCCTGTATTCACATAACTCCAACAGCTGGAGCTTTAAGAAAAACAGACATTATTGTAAAACTTGTCATAACATTACTAGTTGTGTGCAGGGAACCATCTGTGTCAGAATGGACCTTATTTAACCCTTGTCTCCTAAGAATAGCTAGTCTAATGAGGTGGAGAGATAGGACCTGAGTTCTGCATATCCTCTGAAGGACCACATCTCCATTATCAAGGGACACAACCACCATGTTGCTGACTCAAAGCAGTGAGGTGTCGCTTACTGAATAGTCAACATATCTTCCCACAGGTCATCCATTATGTATTGATTGGGCCTGACCCTGCTTAATATAGGAGTGCTGACTGGCTCTCAACACAAGTTGTTATGGCTACAGAGTGCTGTTCTTACAGACTTACTTGTGTGGGAAAAGATACAATTAAAGCAAAATAGAATTTGCTAATCAAAGAGCCTGTTTAAGTTCTTTCAGTCTAGCTCATTCAACACAATATCTTCTTTCCTCCCATATTACAGAGTTTTCTTTTATGGTACTGCAGCTAGTTATTTTTTGCTTGAGAAATAGGAAAATGTTAAATAGCAATGATGTGACATACTAGTATGAGGACTAGCAACCTTTTCTTAGACAGGCAGGAAGCTACTCTAGTGTGGCTGAGCAGGTGAAGTTTGACAGAAGAGTAATGGTTTCCACACAGTGACGAATAGCTGTACCCTTTGAGCAGTGGTCTGTGTACGTGCAAGATTACTTTTTGAATTTAAGTGCAATCCAGGATCTACCCTGCCCCTTACCTGAGACCCAACCCTTCCTCAAAGCCCTGCCCTGCTCACTCCATCCTCCCCTGTTGCTCGCTGTCCCCCATCCTCACTCACTTTCACCAGGCTGGGGCAGGGGGTTGCAGGCTCTGGGCTGGGGCCGAGGGGTTCAGAGTGTGGTAGGGGATGAGGGGTGCAGGCTCTGGGAGGGAGTTTGGGTGCAGGAAGGGGCTCCGGGCTGGGGCAGAGTGTTGGGGTATAGGAGGAGGTATGAGGTGCTGGCTGCGGGAGGGGGTCAGGAATGGGGCAGGGGGTTCGGGGTGCAGGAAGGGGTATGTGGTGCTGTCTCTGAGAAGGGGCTCAGGGATGGGGGTTGGGGCATTTACCTCAGGGGGCTTCCGGTCAGTGGTGCAGCGGGGCTAAAGCAGGCTCCCTGCGTGCCCCAGCCCCACGCTGCTCCCGGAAGCGACCAGCACGCCCCTGTGGCCCATAGAGGGAGGGGTGCACATGGCTCTGCATGCTACTCCTGCCTGCAAGCGCTGCTCCCATAGCTCCCATTGGCCACAGTTCTCTGTTTCCAGCCAATGGGAGCTGCTGGGGTGGTGCTTGTAGACAGGAGCAGCACGTGGAGACCCCTGCCTCCACCTCCCCCTGCCCCCAGGGGGGATGCAGGGACATGTTGGCCACTTCTGGGAGCGGCGTGGGGCCGGGGCAGGCAGGGAGCCTGCCTTAGCCCCGCTGCGCTCCCAGACTTTTAGCGGCCAGGGATTGGATCAGCTGGCAGAGGCTCCAGGATCGGCCAGTCGATTGCGATCTACGAGTGGTGACCTCTCCCTTAGAGTGTTATAAAAACAAAAGGAAAATTTAAGCAGTTTAGCTATGAACGCCTATATTGTTACAACGTGATTTTGTTAAAATGCGAATGCTAATATTTAATATTTGATCAGCATCAATTTCTTTCAAAACCCAATTATGGTTGCTTAGTGGCAACAGTTTACTGAGTTATCATGTGCAAAACTGAAATACTGGAAAGCAAGGAAATGATCAGTTTAAGGCACAGTATCATAAATCTTACACTGCCTGCATAATAGCCTAACCATTTATTCTTTATCACGTGTTTAAAAAAAATAAAAATTGCATCATAATGCATATTAATTCCTGAAATAAATACTGTTCTTTCATCAGTAAGCTCAAAAGAGAACTGCAGCATACAGTTCTTAAAACACATTGATTCAGTCTTAAATGCAAATCCACACGCGACGTTTTTTTGTAAATAAGTAAAGTTATACACTTTTCTTTTTCAACAAAAGGCCTCATCCTGCAGTTAGATTCCTACACCTGGGACCCATACAGTGCACCACTGGCTTCAGTGGGGACACTAATGTCTGCTTCCAAGGGTACGACTGCAAGATCTGTCCGTATATGTATAAGAAAGAACAATGATACATAGTTTTAAAAACAATATTAATAATGTTTCCCGTTTAATACTGTCCCTTAAAAATGTTTGGAAATTGAAATCAAGATGATTAAAAATCATAGGTCAGAGTCAAGGCTGTGCTGTGGTGAAATATGCATTGATAAGAATAAAGTGGACAGTATAAGACTGATAGACCAGGTTGTGTCCTATGCCAGTTGTCCTTTGTGCCTCTTTGGCAGCTTAAACGGAACTTAAAGCTACCGTAAAAAAGTGCAGCTGGAGATTTTGCTTGCATAGGGATTCACCTGATTGTGTAAACCCAGCTCTATCAGCTTTGTACCGCCCTCTTCCAGCCACTCCTCTTCCCTCAGTCTTCACCTCCTCTTTGCATAGATTGCAGCTGATTATTGCTGCCCGCGTAATGGCCCTTAGGCAGTGCCCAGGATCAGGGATAAGTGAATGAGAAGAAAGGTGGCCTAATGCCACCCACTTTTCTCCTCCCTTCCCCAAACAGAGCCCTGGTGCATCTATAGATTGATGAGCCCCATCATATCCTTAATCACATCCTGATTTTGTAAGTGATGCAAAGGGTAAATATATTGTTATAATTTAACATAGAAACTTTAACTGGTAAAAGAAAATTTTTGGTTTTGATATAGTTTCTAATGATGATTTTTTGTTAATACTGTAACATTTTAATTCTATTCTGAACAATTTATTTTATTGATTGCAAATATTTAAAGCTTTCGTACAAATATTTTGCTGATTCAAATACAGTCATGTCACAGCAAAGATTCACAGCCCTATTGTGTCTATTATATATCCATAAAAACTAACCACTGTTGCCTTTATTTATAAAACAAATGAGGCAATTAAATGGAAAATTATTTGAATTTATTTAAGAATACTTCAGTTGCGTTTTGTTTCATAATAATTAATTATTTTCTTGGGTCTTGTTGACGTAAATAGAATATTTAGCTAATGTGAAAGAGTAACTTCATTTTTATGTATGGTAAAGATAATTTCAAAATAGAAAACAGTTACATTTACGTGGTGTATACTATAATCTATACACTATATTGTATACAAGGGTACACAGTTGAGGTTTTCTTGTCGCTTGGTTTAGCTCATCAAATGAATATGTTCCTTGTGTGAAAAATGATTTGCTTAAATGCCTTTTTAAAATGCAAACACCTGTTTATAATAATATAAAAGATATGCAACATAGAAAATGTCAGCTGAACCAATTTAAAAAGTAAATTGGACATTCCGTGTTTGTGCTAAAATCTAAACTCAGAATTCAGTGTTTCTTCTGCGAGAGTTAAAAATATCCCAGACCAGAAGAGTGTTACATTGGTCCTTACACTGCTTTAGAAGTAAATGACATGAACATACTTTAGGATGAGGGAGATAAAATTCACTCCCCATCCATGGCTGTTTCTTTCATCCTTTGGACTGGATAAGTGGTCACTGCTTTCTGTTTCCCCTACATGGAGGTTTTCAGACACTGGATCCACCCACTCCATATTGTTCCTATACATGTGAGGTAACATGGAGGGCCTTTGCTAGGTCTTCTGCAGCAGTGTTAATTTCATCCTTGATGATTTAGGACTTGATTCAGCAATCCAAATGTGCACAGAACTCCTATTGAATTTTATCTGTATAAGGACTATAGGGTTGGAATATCTGTAATCATAAACCTTTATTTTAAAAGCTTTTAATTTAACCTTAATATACATAACATTAATAGAAATAAGAATATGTCCTATGCAGGTCAGCAGTTCACCTCCTTATCTGAAGCAGGATTGTTCTTTGTTGTAGGTTTTCTAGGGTCTTGTTTTGTGTAATTTTAAATGTCCATGCAAGAGAGTATTCTCCACTTCACAGCTAAATGACAGAATAATACTCCTCACTATCAGGAAGTTTATCCTGGTATTCAGCCTACATTTTCCCTTCTTAATCCTATCTCATTGTTTCTGTGGCTGTCATTTCTCCTTTTAGCACACTAAATAACTAATCTGGATGTTTCAACTATTTTTAGATTCTTACCTTCTTGCCCACTTTTCTCCTTTTGTATTCTGGATTAGTCAAACTATAGATAGTTGGTTCACTATTATTATTTCTTTGTTTCTGCCTGTGCCAAATACACTAGAAACTGTACAAACACAGAAGAGCTTACAATCAAAAACATGGACAAAGAGAGTTGAGGTAAAGGCACAACGTAAAGTGGTCAAGATGACAATTGGCCACTTCCTAATAAAGCACTTTTCAAAAATATTTTTTGATTATATCCACTGGACCTTCAGCCTTGCCATTTTATTAGCCAGTGAATTAATCTTTAAATCTCTGAATCTTCTTGCTTTAATCAGCCCCTTGTTCCACTTTCTGTCAGATGATAGGCTGGGATATCTGTAGTAAGAGAAATGTCCTTCCCTGCCGTCTCTAGGGAGCCATCTTGCAGGTAAGAAGAAATTTTGAAGCAGAGCTGAGGAGAAGATACCATAGGCAATAGATTAAAGGGGCATTTGGGCAGCCATTTGTAAATTCCACATACTGAAAGTAGGGTGTTATTGATTGAGTTGTGGTGCTCTGAGGTAGCCAATGGTAGTAGTTCATTCCTTTCTGTAGCAGTGTGAATGCAACATGCTTTCCTCACCCATTACTCTCTTGCTGCTTGGACACATGCAAGGAGAGGTAAAGGAATGGAAGTAGAGGGGGGTATTCTGCAGCTGTTAAGGGGGAGAGAGCTGGTTTTTGTCAGCTGTCCCAGTACCAGAGAGATTCCGTGGCCATTGCCTCCTGGTCTGTGTGTGCAGCTGGACAAGCAGCAGCTTAGCTATCTATAGAGGTCCCGTTTTTCTTTCACCCAATCTCTTATCTTGCTGCCTAAGTCTGTTCCTCCATTTGTTCCATTTCTCTCTCTTCACAGGTGTTTATAGGCCTGGTACAGTGGTGTATGTATGTTACTTTTAATTGTAATAGCTCCACGTTGTACTGATGGTTGTCATTTGTGGCAGCATCTTGTAAACTGCTTCTGCTGCTTTGCATATGATAGATCTCTGCTTTGTTGGATGTTTAGACAAAGTCGTTGTTTATTCTGTCAGCTATGTATACATTGACACACAGTTCTCCCTTGCCACTCCTTTCCCTTTTCACTGTCTCGTACATGCTAACTCTTTAAAGAGATGAGAGAGAGGCAATGGTAGTGGTAGTGGACTTTCCCATTCTAATACTTGTTCCTGTGAAAAGGTAGGAGAGGGGCTGGTTCCTCCAGACATTCTTTCCACCTCATTATCTGCCTCCCAGAGGGTTAACTTATCTGTACCCCTGTATTATTCTGTGTTCTGATGGCTACTAAAAAACAAGGCATCACATATATTTTCAGGTTAATTGGAGTTCACAAACACGAGTTAAAACCGGTCCCTTCCTTGCAGCAGAAGGAAGCAAGACCTTAGCCAAAGCAGCCCTCCCTTCTCAGTTTCTTCAGTGGGGGAGGAAGAGCAATCCAAAAGAGACTGTGCTTCCTATGTCCCTGCCCCAGTGAAAGACGGAGAGGATACACTTCCTTTTGCTTCTCCTCCTCTGAGAGAGATGGAGTATCAAGCTGGAAGTGGCTGATCTCTTACTTTTCATTGAGGGAGGTGGGATAGTGGAAGATAAGAACAGCCGTACTGGGTCAGACCAAAAGTCCATCTGCCAGGTGCCCCAAAGGGAATGAACAGAACAGGTAATCATCAAGTGATCCATTCTGTCACTCATTCCCAGCCTCTGGCAAAAGGATTCGATCAAGAGGCAAGTTTACTTTCCACTTGTCTTATTTAGAGTATGTTAGAAGACCCTACTTTTCCATCAGTGATAGGAGATTAGATGGTGAGAGTTCAGCTTTACTTTTCTCCAACAGTGGGTGATTGACTATAGGGGCTAACCAATACCTCAGTATGGATGGGAATGTGAATGGGGATGAAGAGAACAAGAAGTGTAGTGCAGGTCTCTCCAACAACTGAGCTTTGAGTAGGGGGTTGGACTAGATGACCTACTGAGGTCTCTTTGAACCCTAATGTTCTATGTTTTCGGGTAATACGGGAAAAAAGCCATGCAGAAAGTGCCTATTTGTGGGAGAAGTGCTCTAGTCTCTCAGAAGATTGAGCATAATAGGGGAAAGTATCGCCCATAAATATGAGCTTGTTTGGAGGGGATGCCTCACCGGAAGAGGACTGGTGTTTGTGCTGTGGAGATACGATACACTATAAGGAGGTGCCTTACTCTCTTGGGAAGGAAACAGAGTGAGCGTGCCGGGGGGAGGAGGGCTGGGGAGAGATTGTCACCAGGACTCTCCTCCCGCTGAGCACAGTACTGCATGCATGTCTTGTTCTGTCAGATTTGTCCGTGACCTTTGCTTTTGTAAAATTATATATATGTCTTAGTGAAAGGAAAATTGAAAATTCTAGATATGACAAATTCGTTCTTACGAGTTTGAGATAGTGTTTCTGATTAAATCATTTAAATAACATCTAGCAAATGTCTTGGTTTTAGTAGTAGATGACTGCCATTAATTTACAAATTAGTCATCAGAAGGTTTGTAGAAATAAAACATTTGTCTCATTTATATTCCAAAGATGAACTAACACATGCTGATCTACACTTGCTATTCTGCCCACTAATATGAAATCCCTGTCCCTGCTTCCTTGCTGGTAGGTTTTTAGAAGTTCAGCGAGCACTGCAAATCGCCTGAAGAGTGGAAAATTCCCCTGTCACACAGATGCCCTTATCAGCAGCTACCAGATGGAGCTCTGAGCAGGAAGATTATCAGTGTTAAATTGCTTTTTTTTTTTTTTTTTTCCTGAGTAGAGAGGATTAAAGCATTCCTTCAGAAATGGGTGGCATGAGCTGCAAATTTAGGGATATTAATATTTTGAAATGCTACTATTTTAGAAACATATGGAAGTATCTTTACAAACACTGTATATCAAGAACCTTGTAGTCTCTTAAACTGATGGAGCTGAAATTTTTCCAAAATATTTTATTTTGAATGAAGTATTTTTCTGTTCTCTTCATCCTGTAGTTTAGATTAAATATGCATATGCCTAAAATTCTAAAATAGGTTTTCTTGCAATTAGTTATATTCAGTCAAATTACACTGAGTCTAGGAATGGTTTATTTAATTTCAGTTAAAGAAACACATATAAGGAAAAAGATTGTCGTTTGAATTAATTTAGCATAATATCACTTCAGCATAGTAATTTTGTCTTCCTACACCAGAAATGTGGGAACGCATGTTTATTTGTTAAAACAAACGTTCAGAAGACAAAATATAAATTGCTTGATCAGTGTCTTGAGGGTAAACGGTAATGCGGTACATAAACATCCAATTCCAAAGTCAAACATGGTTAATGAATTTGGCCAAAAAATAGTGTCTAATCATCAGAGTATTATAGTATACTAAGAAGTAAAGTGTTAATGTGACATGCAGGGATTTTGTTGCACAACTCCCATCTCATAATAATGAGTTACACAGCTAAATTACAGTGCCTTTCACTAAAAATTTACGTCCACGGCTTCCAATGACATTGCTACCAAACAAAGGACAGGACTTCCATTGTAATGAAATTTAAAATATTCTGAAGATGAAGCATCTGATTTATGTTGTTTGTTTGTAAATTATTTAAAAAAATTCTGTGCCTCACAAAGGAAATCACATGTTCATAATATATCTAACTTCTTACAATTTTGTTGTCTTTCCATGTTTGCACAAAAATTCCACTAGGAGCAATGAGTTGCGAAAGTGTCTGAAGTTGATATATGCTGCAAAATAAATATATTTAGTTATCTGTAATGCAGTCACAGCTGTAGTTTGAGTGCCTCATACAATACTTGCTAACCAAGGTGTTTAAATCACAAAAGTATTCTATTTTGCTATTTTTAATTGTCAAACCTTGCCTTTAGGTAACCACCAAGCGACTAATGCGCCGCGTTCTTCCCTATGGTACACAATGCAAGCTTATGGAAGTTCCTTTTTGTCTATAGATGCTTGAATACTGAAGTTCCATCCTAATATCTTTATATATTTCATGCAGAACAAACTTGGAACTTGAACTGGTTCATCGAGGAGGCAATTTATGCTTAGGCGGGGCAAGCACAGCTGGAAAAAGATCTTGTTTAAGTAAGTTTAATTTATTGTGTGATTTAAATTATTTTAAAATTAAACAAGAACTGTGAAATTTAGCTTAAAATAAAGATGCTGTCTTTTTTGACATTTTAGCATATTTTCTAGGTCTGCTATTGTCAACTTTTTATTATTTCTGTGCTAGTTTTTTTTTCAGATTGCTAATATTTTGTTTTTGTTCACTGTAATTTTCGTTAAGAGAAAACAGAAGTGTAACTTACAAAGATTATCCACAAAGAATATTCCTGTACTGTAAAGATAATCCATTTAGAAAGCAAATAGCATCAAAACCGTGTAATACCATTTGAATGACTTAAAATTATAAAAACAAAGTAGCTATAAGCATTTTAAAAGCAAAAGCTAGTGCTTATACAAAAGCAGTTTATTTTGCCAGAGAATTTTTGAACAACCCTGGCTGCTATCGCTAGTAAGTAAAAATATGCACAACTTTGTGTTTGTGTAACTCACGCTAGATGAACACACTGACTCTATAATGGGGGAGCTGGTGGTGACACCTATGTTTAGTGTGCCTAACATTTGTCATGATAAAAATTCTTGTGATCTTTACTGAGAAGCTTTTACACTTCCATTGCTTTCAGAAAGAGCTTGCTGTTTGGCAAGGAGAGCTAAGTACCACCTTTTCTTTCACCCATGATTTCGCTGAGATGTAAAGTGTTAAAAATGATCATTTCCCTTCTGTGGTTTACCTTTTTCAGGAAAATTTGGGCAGCCTGCCAAAACAATAATAGCACATTTTGAGGCCGGGCTCATGCTGCAGTAGATGCTGTACTGGGAAGGCTAGGGAGCTATCAGAGCAGCTATCGTTGAGGGAGCTGGACTGGGCTAGGCTCTCCACCCAGACCGGCACATGGTCCCAGTGGCCCATGTCCACCTCTTGGGCACCACATGGACCGGGAACTTACCCCAGCCCCTGGAGTGGGGTGTATGTGTGTGTGGCGGGAGCTGGGCTGGGCTCTGTCACCCACAATCACTGCTAAGATGCAGCATCAGGACCCTGCGATTCATTCCCTTTCTTGGAGGAGTAGGGGTGATGGAACCTTCTGCTTTTACCAGCCAATATATTTGGTTCTGTAGCTTAAGTGGTTTGAAATCTGTGTTGCGTCGCTGAAGTCCTAGCTTCAGATTCTGCTGATAAATGATGGGAGGGTACAGTTGCACATAATAGGATTTGTTATAAACTTTCTCCTTTAAAAAAAAAAAATCCTAGCATTTTAAAGTTGGGAAGCACCAGATTTACAATTATCCATGCAACCTTAATTCTGCTCACTTGTGTATTTGCATTATGTTTTCTTTAATAACATAATCACATACTATTTTCTACATAAAACTACTACCTCATTCAGTGCACAGGGTGGGTGCACAAAGAGGCGAATTAAGATTGTGTGGACATCTTCTAACTTTCAAGTGCTTCGCTTTGTAATCTAAATAAAGTTATTTTAACATCATTTTTTGAATGTAATGTACAATAAGCAGCATATCATCCAGTGTGTATTAGCAAAACATTTCCCACACAGCTGCAGAACAACTGCTTCTTCTGTGTAAGGCTTATTTCCATAGGAATTCTTGTAATGGAGGTACTGTCTAAGGGCTGGTGATGATGACTACAGATCTATTCCCAGTTTTGTTTTTGTCTGTGTTTGGGCGAGTCATTGTGCCTTAGTTTATCCAAATGTGGAATTGGTATAATGGAGATTTTCTTACTGCCTTTTACCCACCTGTGAAATGGATACATTACCTCTCTCACAGGTTTGTTGTGACGCGTAATCTTTGTAAAGTGCTATGAAAACCTTGAATGAAAGTCTCCATATAAGTGAAAAGTATTTGTGTGCTCGCTGGGAAAAGGATTGCATCTTGCTATGTATAGAAAGTACTGGATGTGTTTTGAGTGCAATCCATTAATGAATGACAGGTCTTGATAGTAACAGTCTGGCCTTTTGGCCCATATGACTATCAGTGTCTGTTCATGCTCTGCCATTTTAATATTTCTGAGTTAGGGTAATTTTTTATATTTGGAGAAAGTGGCCTGTAGTGAGTAAAGGAATGTTTTTATCTTGAGCCATGCGTCTTGAGAAATATGAGACTTAGCAGCCCCATAGTAGTACCACTTACGATTTTTTGATGGATGATAAAAGTGGAATGAACTAAACTCACCAGACCTTAAAGCACTGTAAAAATATTTGACTTTTATATTAATATCAAAAGAGCACTCGAACTGTAGCTTTTATTTAAAACGAAGCACAATTTAAAAAATGAAAAATGTATATGAAATACCTCCTCCAAGGGTCCAGTATGTAATTTAATGCACGTTCTCTCTCTCTTTCTCTCATACCCCAGGTTAGATACAGATGATATGCATAAACTAATACACAACACACATTTCATTAAAAATGGTTAAGTTACAGAACTTTAAAAGGTTTTTCTGATAAACTCCTGATTAACCACTCTGCCTGTCAGAAGCTGACTTGAGACGTTTGCACTGGATGTTGTGATAGAGTACTTTGCCTTTTGATACACAGAATTCCTGGTATACTAATAGGAATTAATTGCATGTGTTGAAAGGTAATTAGTCTCAGAAACAAAGCAATAAGATTTCAATCCTGCTTCATTTTAGTACATAGCAGAATTTTTTAGTATAGGATTTTTGGACAAAAACAATTAATATTTTCATTTTATGTTATGAGAGTTTGGGCCATGTCACACACAAGAGGGGAAAGAAAGGACTTTGAAATTAAGTTCTGTTAATCTTTTTACATACCCTAAAATGTTGTTGTTTTTCTACTTTTTTTATAAATATATTTGGAATTTCCTAAGCTTGCATTGCTATTTTTATCAATATTATAGCCTGAAATTTCAGTGGAACATGGTGCTCTTCAGTTGCTGTCCTAAACTGTTGTGTAGTTCCACTACAATATGTTATCCATGGCTGCTGGGGTTGCAGCAGTGGCTGCACTTGAAAGCTGGGTCGCATAATTCCTGTATACTCCTGTATACTCTAGTGATTTATATATTAGAAATACCTGAAATAATATTTGGGACAAGTGTTCACACACCCTGCAGTGTAAATCTCGGAGTCGTATCTAAGCATGTCTTTTACATGGTTAAGTCAGGTCTGGGAATAGTTTTGAATATCTGCCCATAGTTCAGAAAATTTGAAAGGGCTTTAGAAGCTTCAGTTGAAATGCACTATTTAAACTAAGAGCATGTTGTTTAACAAACTACAAAACCAGGAATGGCATCTAATTATTAACTCATTCACACGCTATTTATATTGCATTCATTAAATTGGTAAAAAAGCTTGGATAGTCAGCTGACTGGAATACTGTTGACTCACATTAAATCTTGCAATAAAATAGACTCCTGTTTAAATGTAGGTCCTGCTAGAACAGAATCACACTGGACTTGAGTTTAGTATTAATACGTTTAGCTTTGAACAGTAAGATTTTGACTAATGACAAGAGAATTGTTTTTCCCTAGACAACAGGTTTTATGAAATGGTGTGTAACTTAATGAGACTGTTCTATCCTCAGCCTCCCATACAGAGAGAGTCCAGTCATGTCATTGGGATCTCTGTGAACTGAGTAAAAATATGTCCCCCCAAGAGTATTACTTAGCTGTACTTATAAAACAGATGCTGGACTTTTTTAAAAGAGGAATTCTTGTTTTTCTCTCTTTATAGTCATTTTACAAAACATCATTTAGAAAAATAAGTCTGACAAAATTCTTTTTTGCCATTTATAATTATCCTTCCATAGTCCTGTATTTTGTTCCATGTTAAAAAAAAAAAAAAAATGTACTTACAAAATACCTGCAGTTTCTTCATTATCTTTATGTAGATAGAACTGAATCTCTTTTCTTCCCTTATTTAAAGATGAAATGATTGCTGGCAAGCAATTTGTTTCCCTATGTAGTAATTTAATACTATTTTGAGTTGAATCTTATTCTTAGGAAATATAGGCTTGATTTGTACAGTACCATACTAACTTTGTGGTCTTTCTAAACCTGCTTCTGTTCAGTGTAGAACAATTAAAATCCATGAAAATGTAAGCTCCCATAGATCGTGCATTGATTCTCTCACAGCTGTGGTACTCAGGTATCTCTCTTGTGATTAAGCACATTACTCTATATGAGGCTTGTAACAACAGCAAAGTTTGTCGATAAGATATTGCAGAAAATGGAATATGGTGTCCCAGGTGAGCTATTACAGCAGCAAGTGTCAGTGAAGATGGTGGGAACAAATAGGTCAAGTGCTGTTTTAGTAGATTGCACCATGAGGGCAGCTGCACTTGGGAAGTAAAATTAAGAATGATTAATGTAGCTGCTAGAGTCAGTGACTAAGCCAGTGTGACAGGAATGATAAAGGAAATCTGGCCATGTAATTGTCATTTTAAGGTTTAAAAATTTTGTGAATTTATGAAAATACGTGTTTGTATACAGTGTACAACACAAACATACAGGTCAAGCCCTCTTTATCTCACATGTGGTTTCTTTCGAAGTGGTGTGACATTAGGCATTGATAGCAACATGAGGTCAGAGTTCTTGAAATGTCATTGTTAAGGAAAAATAATTATATCCTCTAATATTTCTACGAATTTTATTTTTTACTTTGGAATATTGTAAATGTTTATAGAAAGCTCAGATATTCCAATGGCTTTTTTTTTTTTAGGATTTGGTCAGAAGAATGCAGAATGGAATTCTCCTGTCCTACCATAGCACGTTTTGTAATGTGATATGAAATACCTTCTTTCTTCTTATGTATAACATATGCTAAGGAAAAAGGTATATGAAAACAGAGATGTTGTCTCCTTGAGTTTTTTATAAATACTATTGATTCCTTTAATGTCTAAGTAGCAGTGTTCATCTTCTAATGTAGTACAGACATTGTTGATCCAGATTCTCTCTTCGACCTGTCTTCTCTACTACATTCTGATGTTCCTTTGTGTATTTCATTGTTATTTAATTCTCTAAGGTCCCATAAATATCACAAAATCCTATTTTTCCATATTTCTCACTTTCCTTAAGTAGTTGTACTTGCTTATATTTTTCGAGTAACTGTTAATTCAGAGTGCCCTGATAGCAGCAGATGGGAATAGGAAAATTCAACAACATTTCTGATCTCAATCTGGGAGGAAAGGTCATTTCTGGTATAGGCTTCCTGTCAGAGCTGACTGTGAGAAAGCCAAAGTAAACAGTGATCTCCATATGAGCTTACAGCATCAGTTTTTTAAATTGGAAGGAAATTTACATCTATATGAATATTGGAAGAGTATTTGGGACTCTTGTAAGCTGTTCTTAAAATGAAGTGCTCAACACCTTCTTATCCTTGTATAGTGGTCCTGAGCAATGAAAAACTGGCTCATTAGGTTGTTTCTACCTCCTTTCAAATGGCTCTTGTTCAGTTTAGAGCTCAGCATTCTGTATTATCAGATGACGTGATAATGTCAGTTGTCATGGATGTAATGCCAATGTCTGTTTTAATCAGTTATTTCAATGTTTTCCATCAGCCTAGCTAGTTTTCTTAATACACGGAATTTCTTAAGCTCTTGAAACAAATGGTATTGCACAGATAATAAGTATGCTCTTTATTGAACTCTGTACCAAGTTCCTTAGTCAAGTCAAATGATAGCTCTTGGCACCATCCTTTGAATCGGACCACACTTTCCACACTGAAATTTGTGGATGGTATATGTTGTTTCTTCCAGGAAAGTCATTTGGTTCTTCTATCGTTTCCCCAATATAGATTGTATCATTTCCATCTTGCAGAGTTTAGTAGTGTGAGCGCAATTGAGTAGACTCCCAGCTAACTTCTTACAGGAGTCATAGAAGAAGGTAAAACTCTCTTTCAGCCACTTCCTGATCCTTTGCTATTATGAGCATCTCCCAGGCATATGCAAACATTCCTATTGTTGCTGCTGGCTCCTCAGCCATCTGGGTGTGCCCGTCTCCCCTTTTGCCTTCTTCAGTCACACCCGGTAGTCTGTCTTGACGCTGATTTCAAGAAAGCCAAAACCTCTGTCGAACCTAGATAGCTCCCACTCAGCTTAAGTACAGAGGTTAACTCTAAAAATATAGCAGCAAAAAGCATCCTTTATCACATAGCAAAGAGCCCCACTTGCTCGTTGCTAAGAAGTCTGACATATCTTCTGTACTCGAGGAAGGGATCTAAAAAGAAAGCCAATGATATTCTTCAAAGAAAAAGGGCAAATATCCCCCTCATCCTCTCTAAAATAGATCTCTTATTGTAAGGACACCACTCTGAAGAGTTTTGATCCAGAGGATATTAGCTACTTAATAAGTGTGGTGCTCAAGGCCTTAGATTTGTCTGACGACACTGCATCACCGGTTGCCTAAAAGAAAAAGGATTTTCCTGACTTTCACAGAAAGGAAAATTTTTCTCACTATTTCCAGTCTAGAGGATCAGTGATGAATGGGAAGACAGACAGCAAATCTTTCCTACCGAAGATATTAAATAGGCTAACTAAGCTCTGTAAAGAGGAAAAAGGAAATCTGGGACTCCTTGTTAAAAATCAATACTCCAGCCAATGTCTCCAGTAATACTCTACATAGAGTCCCAACCAGGAGTTTGGGGAGAGGAGTGCAATAGGGCTACTGGTTTCATACTGCACCTGAAACAAGAAACGCCTACCATGCTACACTTGCAGAGGACTGCTTGCTACCTCCTGCAAGCTGTCCCTGTTAACACTGGAAATATGAATAATAGTCTCTGGAATGGGGAGAAGAAAAGGACAGATCAAGAAAAGTAAAGTCAAAACAGAGACTTATGAGCATTACAGCAAAACAGGTAATATTTATCTGTATTTAAAAATACAAACGGGAGAAGAATTGAGGATAAAAATATGCTCCTGACTTTTGAAGGACAAAATAAATATGTAAGCCAAACATACAGCTTTTCATCACTCCTACAGCACTTCCTCCATTGCATATATAGAATGTGATACCTCATGTGAATGAAGTTACTAAACTCTCTTTGACAAAAGACAGTGCAGTAGGTTAAATAGATATGCAAAGTTTCCTTGTAGGGCAGAAGAAGAGTTCCAAACTAAACAAGAAGAAAATATGTAGCTTCAGTAAATTTAATATAGATTTTGTAAATTTAGCAGACATTTGGATACATCTTGCCATTCACCTATCAAAATATATAATCATCTCTCCAAATTAGTTTAGTTTGTCCTGTACATAGATAGAAATGAAAGATAAAAAGATCTATGGGGGACCATCTTTTTCTGTCCTCCTGTAGAATCAAAAATGCATACCAGTATTCCTTAATATTGAAAATAGTAAAGGATGTGATTACAGCAGCAAGTGATGGTAACCTAGCTGTGTATACAATGCCTGTTATCCTTGATGTTTGAGAGGGAGAATGTTAGATGACTCTTCTCTAGCAGTTTCCGTCTCAAAGCAGTGCTAGTGTCTTTTCTGTCCAGCTGTTCTTTTGAAAGTGCTGACTTTGATTAATTCATCTCTGCTGTTTCACAATAAGATAACACTAAAAGCAGAGATGGCATGGGGCATCTGAAAAGAACAGGCCCTCGGTAGCCAGTTATGTATTTTTTTTTAGCAAGATAAATTTTTAAGGGAGTGTTTGGTAATAAATGACTGTGAATCAAAGTGAAAACTAACTTTTAGACTGTAAGTGTAGATGATGTTTTGTTAAGTATGTTACATCGTTTGTGCTCATAAATAGGTACTCTCTGAAAACAAAAACAATGTAACTCCTCTTTCTAAATAGTACTAAGGCCCTGATCCTGCAAACCTGTGGGCAGGTGCTTAACTTCACTCATGTGAGTAAGCTCACAGAAGTCACATGTCTATGTACCTGTGGGTGTTCTCATTATCCATATAAATGTCTAATCCTTTGTGTCCTGGTAGGCTCTTGGACTCAGTGCTAACTTCTGGCAGTGAGAATCACAAGTTAATTGTATTATGTGGTGGTTTTCTTTTTAAATTAAATTTATTTACATTTGGTCAACTTAACTGGCTGTCACCTCACTCATGTATTATATGAGGGAAAATAGGAGAGTCCAACTTACGTTGTCGTATCCTATTCATTACATTGTAAACCTGTAATTTTTGGTACTTCTATACTTTAAAAAAAATTAACAGACTTTTTCAAATAGCTTGAAGAATATTAGTTTGGAGATTCCAGGCCAGACCCCTCACTTGCCTCTGAACAACATCATCACTGCTTGATGACATTGTATTATCCCTGGGAGAGGGGCCCATAAGAAACACTGTTGTCTGTGGAGGTTTCTGGGATGCCTGTTGAGTTACGGCTGTCATTCTCTTGCTGCTGGAGAGCAGTTAGGGTGGTTCTTTAATGATTCATTGTCATTTAATATATTGCTTTTGCTTGTTAACAGAAAAGGCTGTACTTTAGATCTTTAAAACAGAGTCTATGGAAAATGAGGTAACTGATTTTTATGGACCTCTATCCATACTTCAGTGAGGTATAATCATGGCAGAACATAGTATATAAAGGCAGATAAATTTTGCCTTTGTGTAGCCCCAGATGGACTTCCACTGCATCACATAAATGCATAAGCAGGAAAACCTTTGGAGTAGAATGACAGGAATGTTGTGGTTCGAATGTTGAGGTATACAAGACAAGCCAATTTTTGTGAATAAACCACATATCATGCCTTTCTCTATTCTCTCTGAGGCCTGGTCTACACTTTTGGGGTGCGGGGGAGAGGAGGATCGATCTAAGTTATGCAACTTCAGCTGTGTGAATAATGTAGCTGAAGTCAGTGTACTTAGATCTACCTACTGCGGTGTCTTCACTGTGATAAGTCGACAGCTGATGCTCCCCCGTCGACTCTGCCTGTGCCTCTCGCTCCGGTGGAGTAGCAGAGTCGACAGGAGAGTGCTCGGTGGTTGATTTATCGTGTCTAGGCTAGACACGATAAATCAATCCCCGTTGGATCGATTGCTGCCTGTAGATCCAGCCAGTAATGTAGACAAGGCCTTAGTCCTTATTCTCTTGCTTTTCGTAATCACATAGCCACCTCAAAAGGAATAGTAAAAAAAGAACAAATGGCCACTTCAGGACTTCATTTTACTAAACAGTGAAGAAGAGAACTCAAAAAATATGTCTTTTTGCTTCTGTGTTCCCACTGGGGGCAATGTATTCTTTTGTTACTCTAAATCTAGAAAAAAACACATTATGCTTGTGCTCCATTGCCATGGTAGAATTATTTTTATATTTTAAAATAGCATCATAGAAAATTTTTCATTAAAAAAAAATCCAGCATAAGCATTGCTCATTTTTGCCTGTCTTAGACTGAATATCTTGCATTGTATTTATATAGAACAGAAGTAGGTAGTAGGATTAATGTCTCCTAGATCCATCACAAACAAACTAAAATTTTGTGTTTCCTGAAGCTTTTGGTAGCAAATTTTTTTCTGTTCAGGTTAATACTACAGTACAACACGTCCTAATTTCACAAACATATAGACAGAACATACAAATAATAAACTGGTGCTAGATTTTGATGCTTGACCAATTCATTTTATGTTAAATGTAAGCTTGAAAAATAGTCAATATGAGAACAAAGAGTTAATTACTCTGAGCACATTTCTACCTCTTTGCTCCTTTCTGATTGAAGCAAGGAGCAGTTTAGTGTAAATTATCATGATTTCTATTTTTTTTTCTTGGAGAAGAGAGGAAACCAATAGTTTGTGCTGTTCATTTAAATAAAAAGAAATCAGTATAATTTTCTGAAAGATCAGTATATTCTCAGGATGTTGAGAAATCCATCAGCAAAACAACATTTTTGTTATAATTTCTTGCTAGGAGAAATAAGAATTTATTTTGTCCTCGTTGACTGATTTTATTCAGAAAGCAGGTGACAGCAATCAGTTCCAGTGTCATCTACATCTTCAATTATTTTACAAACCCCGGGAACTAATTACAGCCCTCAGGCTCTGGCAGAGTCAGCTGACTTTAGCATAAGACTTTTTTGGCCGCCAAATACCTCTGAGTAATTGTCTATTTGTGGAAAATAAATTAATAGCTACTATTTTTATTTAAATATGGAGACCTGTAGATGTGTGTGCAGGTGGAATGAGTACGTGATGGGGGCTGCAGAAAGAGAAGGAAAGGAGAGACATTAAACATGAAGCAAGAAAAAGAAATAAAAGATTCGAGGAGAAAATGGGAGAGAGGATTGAGCAAAAAGGAAAAATTGAAGGGAAGCAGAGAAAGAGAAAGTGAAAATAAGAAGGAACCATTATTTAATTTTACAGAAAAATTGGAGAGGGACAGACACTGAAACAGCAGAAGACGCCAATATAGTGTAAAATGAAAGAAAATAGTGAAGGAAGGGAAAAGGAAAAACTGAGCCACATTATAGGAAACCTAGAAAGTTCATTTTTTTAAAATAGGACTTTCATATCAAAACATTACAGTGGAATAGCATATACATTTTCACTAGGGATATAACTGTACAATAAACATACAAGGAGTAATTGAAAGCACTTCCCGGGGCCTCAAAACCTGCAAAACGTAAAAATTAGGGACCACTCTGAAGATGGTACCTGCACTGATTGTGACTGCTAGCCTAAAGTTACATAACAAAGAGGAAATCCTGAAAACAAAAGCAGATATATGTAGTCCAAATTAATAGTTATCTGTAATTCATGACTATATTCGTTTGTTTCTATGGACTAATTGTATAATTCACATCTATGTGGCAAGAATCACATTTAATATATGATTCTGTAATAACTTACATTAATAGGATAATAGCAGCTTTTGTTCAAAAGGATTAAAAAAATATTTTGAAAATAATCATATACTCAATGGGACTATGGAAGACAACACTGGAAATCAACCTATGGGTGGTATGTGTCTTCCTCAACCTTGGGTCCTCTACCAGAGGCCTGGGAGTTTGAGGGTTCTGCACAGTATCTTAGGTTCTTAGCACTGCACTCTTCTGGACAGAGAGCTCTGATGTTGTTCTGGGATCTGTTGGAGCCCTCACCCTTAGGAGTCACAGCCCCGAGTGCTCCTACCACTGCTGGGACACTTTGGCCTTCACTTTCCACATCTCTCTAGCTCCTCTTTCAGGCCCTGGTACTTCTCCAGCTTCTCATATTCCTTCTTCCTATGTTTGCTGTACTTGGCACTGCTATATCTATCACACGCTGTCTTCTGCTCCTTGTCTATTACCACGATGTCTGGTTGATTGGCCAGTACCTGTCTGTCCGTCTGGTCTGGAAGCACAGAATCTTACCCTGCTATTCTCCACAACTTCTGTGGAATCTCATCTGTTTGGGATTGGTCACCCATACGCTGTGCAATGCGCTGTACACAATGCCAGCCACTTGGTTGTGCCATTCAGTGTATGCTGTTCCTGCCTGCATCTTCATCCTGCACTACTGTGTTGACTGTCTCTGGGCCTCTCTGCACCTTGGGTCTCTCTAGTCGTGTAGACCCCTGCTTCGTGGATCTGGTGCTCAGTGCCTGTTCCGTGCTGCTATGATCAGTGTCTCAGTGCTGTCTTTTAGTCCAGCTCTTTCCAGCCCTGTAGGATTTTCCAATGTCAGCCCCCAGCTATCTGTCGATGTACAATCCATGCAGGGTCTGTCTTGCATGGCCTCTTCTGCTGGGTCTTTCTTTTTTTTTTTTTTTTTCTGGTTCTCCGCTCAGTGGTGGATCCAGTGCTGCTGCCTCAAGCTTCTCTCAGCAGCTCATCTTGGGCATCTTCTGATGTGCTCCTGGATGTGCGGTTTCATCCAGGACAGTGGCTTTGACGCTCACCAAGCCCGCCGCCTTCTTTCGGCTGTATACAGTCTCTGTGTTGACTGGGGGTGGAACTCCGTGCATTGAGGAGCTTCGGGTCTTCATCGGCAGCTTCCATGCCTCCTTTGCCAGCTCAATACGAGACTGTGACGTAGGCCTATTGTGATGCGTGGTCTTGTTCTCTCACTGACCTCCTTTCAGGCCTGTCTTATCCTTTGGTGTACTTGGATGTTGCTGTCTTCTTGCTCCTCATCGTGGTTTCCATGTGACTTGGATGCCAAGGTCGTGTAGCTGGTCTGTATGTCTAGTTGTGGCCCGCTGGTAGTTCCACCCATCAGTCTTGACTACCTTCCCTCTCTTCACTACCATCCCCACACTTCTCCAGTCCGAATGACATCCGATTCCTCACTGTAGGTCTGCATCAGGTGATTAGCGGTCGATGTCTCGTTCATTCTTAGCATACAGCTTGATGTCACATGTAGAGAGGTGGCTGACGTAGTTCCACTCCTGACTGTTACCCGTATCCAGTCCTTGTGATTATTGGGCCTGAGGGGGTTTAGCCTATGCAGACAGCAGCGGGACAGTGCATCGATTTGATATATATAGCCGCACTTGATGCCACTTGCGCAAGCTCGCTGAGTTGACTTCAGTGTTGTCTTCCATAGCCATTGAGTTCTTGAGGAAGGTCCTTAGTGTCCTGTTGACTTTGATAGCGCCAGACATTCACAGATCACAGACGATTCAGTGTCAGCATTGAGTCGTAGGCTTTCCTGTAGTCAACCCAGGCTGTGTTTCAGATTGTCTGTCTAGATCTTGAGTTTGGGCGACTGCTCTATCTAATGAGCAACTGGTGTTTTGAGCCTCTGGTGTTGTTCCCATGCCCTTCTGAGCTGTGCTCATGTACTGGCCCTATAGTCCTGTACTTGGCGGTATGATGCCTGATAGGACTTTCCATGTTGTGGGAGGGCAGGTATTGTCGGTATTGGATGGTTCTGTTCCTGCAGGGTCTTTCATGATCAGCATTGTCCTTCCTTTGTTAGCCAGTTTGGGTGGGAGCCTGCTCTAGGAGCTGGTTCATCTGTGCTGCTATGCGTTCATGCAATGCTGTTAGTTCTTTAGCAGTAGGTGTGGATCATGTCTGGTCCAGGTGCTGTCCAGCTCTTCATGTTCTTGACCGCTGCTGGATGTCTTCTACTGTGATGGTGACTGTTTCTGTTCTGGGAGATTGCTGTGCTCTGTTCTCAGGCCTGCAGCCACTTTGCACTGGTGTTATGAGTCTTCTCTTTCTCCCATATGTCTTCCTATAGTTCATTTCTGCTGCTGGTGGCTCTGCTGTATTGTGTTGTTGCACTGCAGTTGGGATACACCTTGGATCACCTTGGAGAACAGGGCATTTACTTTTTTGGCCTCGCTCTCTAGTGTATCTCTTAGCCTGGTAGCCAGTGCTGTGAGCCTTTGTTTAGCAGTCCTAGGCTTCAGATGGATCAGGCCTTGTATTTTTTCAGTAGCCGAGTCTTATCCTTAATCTTCACCCTTCTGTAGTTCCCAGCTGCTAACTTCTTTCTGAGTCGCCTTGATCTTACTCCAACCTCATTTTCCAGGTGGGTACATACTGTTGTTCTTCTTGATCATGTAGCAAGCATCTCAGGATACAGAGGCTGTAGCGTATACCAGTTCATTGGTTGAGTTATGTGGTAGTAGGGATTTCACGAGGTTCTATTGGCATCTTCTAACATACATCTGACGGTACTTTTCCACTGGCCATTGGTAATCGGTCTCGAGGATTGACTGTAGCTATTTCTCCATCATCATGCCTCATATCAGCTGCTGTGCTCTGCAATTGGAGGGTGGCAGTGAAGTTTCGTTCTCAGGTGTGGGCTTGCACCATCCACTTGTTCTTCCAGGTCTTCTTGAGTCTGGGATGTAATGTGGAGTTGGTCTATCTCAAGCTGTGAGAGCAGCTTCCTCTGTACTATGTTGAAGCGTTGGGTAACTAGCTGTTTCTCAGTAAGTGTGGATGTAGGTCTTTTGTCCATCCATAGTCCCCTCATACGTTTCATATATCCCCTCTCATTAGGTCTACTGTTGTAGTAGCATTCCATCAATTCCAGGTTCTCTTGTCTCGTCCATGAATGGTTTGGACGAAATAAAATACGAATAAAAAATATGGGGCCCTTGAAATATAACCACATCTGGGTTGGAGCGTGATGGCAAACCGCGCAACGCATTGCAGAAAGGATATATGGGCAAAATAGTGTTCTTAAGAAAAATACCATGCTATCTGTAATGTCATGCAAAGTAGGCAGAAACCCTGTTTTTAAAGTCTTATCCAAAAGATGACTGCATAATAAACTTGTGGCACTAAAATTTTTCCCCCCAAAAGATGAAGGGCTGGGATCTGAACCTTTGATTCCAGCAACTTTAGGAATTTTAAACCTTAGACATATGGAACACAAGAAGAGTACTTCAGATACGAGACAAACAAGTGAGAGTACGGTGTCACTGTTTTGAATTAGGGCTATATCTATGCAACTCATAAATTCTGATTGATATTGTGAAGTTGTATTATGAAAATCTTGTGTGTCATGAGTAACCGCCAGCAAGAACTCACAATCAGGGTGACATTACTGCAATGCCCCCTACAATATCCTTGAGACCCCCCACCCCATGACACCCTTTAGAGTTGGGACCCCCACAGTTACAACACTGTGAACCCCTCCATGAAATTTATGATTTTTAAAATCCTGTGACCGTGAAATTGACCAAAATGAACCCTGAATTTGGTAGGGCCCTAATTATACCCCATGAATCGTTAGTTCTATTGATAAATGTAAGGGCAGAGCAGGGAGCGCTCTGGCTGTGGGCTCCTACTGTACGCCAGGCTCCAGCTGCTGGTCCTGGCCAGGCTGGTGAGGCATGGGACTTGGTCTTCCTCTGCAGAAGCCGCTCCTGGGGCCAGGTCAGACCCACCTCCAGTAACCTCCCCTGGCAGCAGGAAGCTTTGCGGCCGCTAGCTGGGAGCCCAGCTCTGAAGGCAGCATCACTGCCAGCAGCAGTGCAGAAATATGAGTGTTGTGGTATTGCCACCTTTACTTCTGTGCTGCTGCTGGCTGCAGCACTGCTCTCAGAGTTGGCGGCCAGCCAGCATATGCCACTCTCCAGCTGCCCCGCTCTGAAGGCAGCACGGAAGTAAAGGTGGCAATACCATGACTCCCTACAATAGCCTTGTGACCCCCCCCCCCCACAACCTTGTTTTGGATTGGGACCCCCAGTCTGAGAAATGCTGGTCTCCCCTATTAAATCTGTATAATATAGGGTAAAAGTACACAAAAGACCAGATTTCACAGGGGAGACTAGGTTTCATGGTCCGTGACGTGTTTTTCAGTCATGAATTTGGTAGGGCCCTAGGTATAATCCCTGGGTTTTTAAGCATAGGGGAAGTTATGAGAGAGAGGATCTTGTAGACCTGTCATTAGAGCATCATTTATAACGTTCTAAAAGACATCAGGTTTTGTAGAAAGCTTAGGAAATAAATAGTGGTAAACAGATATAAAATACTTTAGATATATTTAACAAAATTATCTCTTTTTCCCCCCACCAATTCAGATCAGCTGTTCCATGTTTTGGCCATGCACATGCGGCTTTACAGCATTGACTCTGCATACAACCCATGGAGAAAACTAACGCAGCTAATGCAGGATAGGAATTCACAGTAAGTATTTTAAAATACTCAACATCAGTATAGTTCTGTGGACAAAATGGTCCCTTACCACAGAATGAGTTTCAACTTTCTGAAGCTAAAAATCTTTACTTGTCAACAATCTGAATTGCCAAGCATGTAAGATACAAAACTTAATGTCTAGCACACAGTGTATTTCTTTGTGGAGAAGAATTTTCAAATCTGTTTTATACAAAATATTAGAGATTCATATTTGTGATTTTAAAGTAATATTGTTAAGTCAAGTACTCCCAAAATTAAGGATAGTAAGAAATTGGGCTTGTAATTTTCTGTACATTTTGATCATTTAACTTATATAGCCAGGGACAATGGAAGCAACTTTTTGTCACTTTATGTTAAGATTCCATTTATAAATGGTTTATAAAGAGATAGATGTTATAAGAATGTTACTGACATAAATAGTATGTGTCAAAATGGTTACAGGCTAGAACGTGTCATAGTTTATTATAAGCAGTTTATTGATCTGTTGGACTTTATAACAATTGATTAACCATATATTAAAACATTTATAAATCACTTATTAACCCTTTTGAAACTATTTCTAAATGGAATTTTGATATAAAATGCAATCCCTTTTTCTTTGAGGTACTTTATCCTAATTTCTCTTTTATTCTTTTATACTTACTTCCTTCACATTACTTTTGTGGTTGTCCTCATGAGACTGCCTGAATCCAATAGTAAAAGTTGTCTGAATATTTATTTAAAAGAAAAACATAACATTAAATTAATGGAAAATCCCCAGATACCTAGCAATAAGCACCATGTATTGTGGAATGGTGTGGAGGAAAGCATGGAGGCTGTGTGCATGCAAAGATGAAAATAACCAAATGGTGGAGGAGATGGAGAGGAAATCACTCAAAGACAAGCAGGAAGGGGAAAGAGTCGTGAATGATCCTGGTCTGAATTAAAGAGAGTTTGTTGTTCCTTTGGGCATGCTGCAAGGCCTACTTTTTTTCCCTAGCTTTTGTACATAATTTCATAATATTAAAGTTTAACAATGGGAATCACAAACAAAGGATTACTTATGTCTGTGGAGGGGTGTTAGGGGAGAAGAGAGAGATTTGGCTATGAGTGGCTACTGAGGTTTTGGTTTTTTCCCCCCCTATTTGAGCTTTTGAATCAATCGAAAGATTTCATATCTGTGTGATGTAGCAAACAAGCCCAATGGAACCTGCACAGGTTTACACAGAGCCTGTTTATGGAACTTAGAGCCCTTAGTGATTATGGAGTTATGGGCCACACTAGATACTGTGCTCAAAAACCTCTGAGATAAGTAGTTATAGATGCAGCTGGTGGTATGATAGGTTTCTTACTTCTGAAACTGATGTTTCCTGGTTTTCTAAATATGTACTGTAGTTAGAGCTGACAGGTTCAGGTTTTCCAAGTGTTCTTATACCTGTTCTTTATCTATTTTGCAAAGTGAACAGGCATAAAAGAGAAACTCTGCCTTGATTACTCCATTACACTACATGTGTAGAATTCCAGATGTTGGTTTTAACCTATAAAGCCCTAAGTGGTTCAGGACCTGTTTACCCGAGGGAGAGCCTTTCTCATCATGCCATATTACCACAGTTCAGATCAGCAGAGGAACTCAAGCTGGAGCTCCCTCAGTAGAAATGAGAGGGAGCACATTTTGTGAAGGTTCCTCAGTTTTGCGCTGTTACCAGCTGTTAGGATTCCTTTCCCATTCTGAACTCTGGGGTACAGATGTGGGGACCCGCATGAAAGACCTCCTGAGCTTATTTTTACCAGCTTAGGTTAAAAACCTTCCCAGTGTACAAATTTCACCAAGGACAGTATGCTGCCACCACCAAGTGATTTTAACAAACATTTAGGGAGGGCCACTTGGAGCCCTACCTTCCCCAAATATCCCCCCAAGCTCCTACACCTCATTTCCTGAGGGGGCTTGAGAATAATATCCTCACCAATTAGTACAGGTGTACACAGACCCAAACCCTTGGATCTTAAGAACAATGAAAAATCAATCAGGTTCTTAAAAGAAGAAGTTTAATTAAAGAAAAAGTAAAAGAATCACCTCTGTAAAATTGGGATGGTAAAGTCTCAAGAACATAGAGGATCTCCCCTCTAGGCAAAACCTTAAAATTACAAAACCAGGGATAAACCTCCCTCTTCCTGCAAAGGAAATCACAAGCCAAAATAAAAATAAGCTAACGCATTCCTTCACTAATGCTTACTAATAAGGATGGAGTTGGATTGCTTGCTTTCTTGATTTGTCTCCGGAACAGACAAAGCCTCCCCCACCCACAAGATTTGAAAGTATCTTGTCATCTTATTGGTCCTTTTGGTCAGGTGTCAGCTACGTTACCTGAGCTTCTTAACCCTTTACAGGGTAAAAAGGAATTAACCCTTTACAGGGTGAAGAGAGATTTTACGCTACCCTTAGCTGTATGTTTGACACCTGCCTTGGTCCTCCGGAGCTCAGATTAGTAACCTATTGGGCACACTGCAAAGCCCATTTTTCTTCTAGATGCAGCCAGTTTTTTTGCATTATTGTGTGATTTTAATTTGTAGGGTAAGCACCTGGAGCACAGTTTGAGCTCCTGTAATTACACTTTTGGAATTTGAAGAAATAAATAAAATCTTCAAGTGAACTATGACGTATTGAGCATGTATGATTTGAAGCTGCTTCAAAATTCACAGGATCTTTTGAAAGTGCATCTTTTTCATGTACAGTTGTAAGAACTCAGCATAATGAGAAGGTCATTTACTACAACTCTTGCCAATAACCTGCAGAAGGTTAGAAGGTTGATGGAGAAATATCAGTGCAGGCTTAGGAAATGGATTGTACTCTGTCATTTTGTACTTAGCATTTTAGTAATTTAAATCGTCATCTTTCCCAGGTCAGAACTGTCCCAGGAGGAGAATATCTGTCAATAAAAGAAAAAGATCCAAATAGCCTCACTTGCTTATTCTTACTGCAAACAGCATAATGACAAAGTCCCAACAGCTAAATGACTTTTGACTGAACATCACTAATGTGTTCACTGTGCTACTTCTAATCTTGAGACAAAAACCAACACTAGCAAAACCTGTTCTGTGTCAGAAGAGTACTGTTCATCCAGGTTCTTTGTTTTGTAAAAAACCAAAACTTCCTAGTAACATTCTGGATTTGTTCTATCTCATTTTTAGTTTAAATTAACATTTTAATTGAAAACAGTTTTCATAAGGAGATTAGTTGCATTTACTTAATAAAAGGTTTTTTCATTTTCAGCTTTGTAAATAATCTATAAAACACAAGCAACATTGCATTGTATTTTTGCAGCTCTTATATAATGTTAATAACTTTCTCTATATAAATATAAATTTAGACTTAAAATCTCCTGACTGTAGATCTCACAGTTTTAGCTTGGTTTTCCTCTACACAACTGACACTAATTTGTATATCAGGCTGGAGATTTTATGCCAAATGTATAGGAAAATTAAATCACAATAATGCTTCTGCTGAAAAAAAAATGTCAGTGTTGTCAACAGCCCCAATCTATGCCAAGATCTGCCTTCATAATTGGTGAGTGATCTGGGTACCTGAGAGATTGCCTCATTGAGTGCTTGAATGAACAGTCCTCTTGTTTAATCAGAAGGAGGATAGCATCAGGGAGTGTGTGGTCAGGAATTCATGACTCTGGAACTTTCTTCCACCAGCTACTTGGTCTGCCAGAGCTCAGACTTGTTGAACTTCACGATACACATAGCAATACTCAACTGCTTTTACTGGCTTTTCTTGTAGAAAGGAAGCATCTAATTGGGGTGTAAGTTTGGATGGAGGGGTGATTTATTGTGCAAGAAGGAATAAGGAGAAACGTATAGTCTGTTTTTTTCACACCTGCAGTTGCCTTGTTTGTAACTCTCTTGTACAGCACACAGATCATTAGATGCAACTTTATCCATGTAAATAAATAACCCTAGGCAATTTAGGAAGGGGTTAATACAATGTCACATTAGCCACGCACAACTGAAGTGCTATGTGTGTGAGAAATATTATGCAAGAAGATTCAGTGTCCAAAAGAACTTAAAATACATGAATTATTCTATAAAGCAAGAAAGCTGTGTCTAATAAATTAGGAGATTTTTGTGGTAAACTAAGTTGTTCTTGGTGATGTACCAGGTTCTTTACAGTCTCTGCTGAACCAATGACATAGTGGCCTGTTGTTGGTTGTTGCCTGACCACCTGGTGACCTAACCATCCCAAATCTGGGATAAAAGTGAATGTTGTTTTAAACTGAATTCTCCAGATTGGCTTAGTCTTCTGTGGTTGGTATGTTGACAAATAAAATGTTTTGGCAAAAGTTGCTAATGTCAAGGATGATATGAGTCTTTGATATATAGTGGGGGTGTTGCAGCCTTTTTACAGTCAAAGTATGGCTTGTGGAACCCCTCCCCCTTCTCCACCTACTGGATGTGGGGGTGGAACTTGGGGCAATGAGGTAGGGGCTTCTGCCCAGCAGGGAGGAGGGGATCGGGGCTTCAGTCCCATCTGCCAGGGGCACACCTACCAGGGCTTGGGGCTTCAGCAGAAGCAGGGCTGAAGTCTCTGAGCCCCAGCAGGTGCACCCTTATTCTCGAACTTCTGAAGATAGTCGTATGCGGCTCAGAGGGTCAGTAAGTTTGGCCACCTCGATATATAGGGACTCAGGATGGAACTGTCCATAGAAAGCTGTGAAGTTCCCCTGTACGGTAGGGGCACTCAGGCAGGGTTCTCTTAACAACTGCAAGTTAAAGTACTCAAACCTTTTCTGCTCGTTTCCTGTGTGTTGCAGAGAAGCTGCACAAAAGGAAGACTAATAGTCAAGCCACCTTTTGGCACCATATGCTGCTAAATGAGCAGCTTTGCATTTACCAGGAGTAAAACTCAGGGACTGAGGGAGGAAGAGGGAACGTTTTAAGCAGACAGTCCATGAGAGACAGAGACCAAAAGACAGTGACAGTGGTGCATTAGTTGAGGTTTCTGCAAGCAGTAGTTGCCTATGTACAGTCTGTGACCCCACCTCTGTTCAGGGAAACAAGAGTTATGAGCATTTTTTAAATAAAACATATTAGAAAATACATTGACACCGCATCACCAATTTCTCATCAAATGAAAAACTGACCTGCTGCCAAAGCTCACAAACGTTAGCAAAAGGGCAACAACATAAGCTATGTTATGTCCTATGTGGTGCTCAGTACAAAGATTAGAATTTAGAAGTTTTGTAGGCTTGTCCTTGTTGATGAAGCTTATGTACTTGGCCACTCTTCTTCCCTTCCATCAGATTGCCCCTGACAGTGCCAACAGAGCCTTGGTTCAGCGTTCACACCTTATTTATTGCAAATCCTAATGTTTAAAGCTTATGTGTCATTCTCTTCTCTTCCTTGGGGACCAGTATTTCTAGGGCTTTGTTCCCTGATGAGATCATCCATAGAGTGGCTTTGTTTCCCCTTCCCTTCATCATCACAGAACTGGCCAAATGGAGTAAACCAGAGATTAACTGGTGCTTTGCACTTGAGGAGACTCTCTCAGGGGCCACAGAAGGGTAAAGTGGAGCATTTCCACCATTGCTCCCAGTCCCAGAGCATGGACTTATGTTCTGCCAGAGAAATGCAGCCCAGTTGTCTTGGACTAGAGGGACAGGTCAGTCCCAGAAAGGAAAGCAAGTAACAAATTTTCTATTTATGGATATATCAGAAGGTTCCTCTTTGTACTGTATCGTATAGATTCTTTTCAAAATGGATGCATGGATTCATTTTATAGTACCTTTCTTAAGCACCATGAGAAGTTATATTAACTAGTTTTTCATTAGCTGCTACTGTGTACAATCTGTTGCAAAGTCAGACTTATCAGGCTTTCTCATATGCATAGAGGATTAGCAGGATGGATAAGTTCCATACTCTAAACAGAGTTTATAAATGCAGTTTCAATGTCATAATGAAGAAGTTGCTTAGGCTGTTAACGAATGACAGAGCGCTTTTTAAGTGCTTAATGTGCTGCAGTGCTTGACGTAGACTGAAGCAGATTATCGAAAACCTTGACGTTTCATATAGCTTTACTTCTCCAGTTCATATGGAATGAATACATTAGGCAAGCATTTCACTTGTTCTCGCATTTAAAAAGTGAGTCTTCCGTATTTTTTTGTGATCTTGCCAGTCATCACGGCATACTATATAAATTGGAATCTTATCTAATTTATCATGTCAAAATTGGCATTTGACCTAATTGTCTGTTGCTGTGAAATGGCTTTAACTCTGATACTTTCTGAAGGAAAGAACTTTTCAGATATGAACATAACCAACTAGAGTTAAGAGTTCTTTTTCTTTCTTTCTCTCTTTTTTTAAAAGAATTTAAAATCCAGAAAAAAAATTAAGGTGAGAAATGTATTAAAATGACTTGTTTATAATTTGGGGCACCAGCCTAATGAAACTTTTATCAATCTGCCTCACAAAAGGCAAAATAAAACTAACCATGGGTAAATTTTTCAACTGTGCCTAAGTGATTTAGGAGTCTGCATCCCTACGTTCCAGTGAGACTTAAGCTCCTAATTGCCTATATCATTTTTAAAAATGGGACTAGGTGCTTTTGAAAATTTGACTCCCTCGTTGTCTTTTCTAGAATTTTAACTGTTGACAAATACCGTTTTTAGACCAGTGGTTTTCAACCTTTTTTTATTTGCAGACTCCTAAAAAATTACAGATGGAGGTGCAGACCCCTTTGAAAATCTTAAACATAGTCTGCGGACCCCCAGGGGTCTGTGGACCACAGGTTGAAAATCACTGTTTTAGAATGACTTTTTATTTATGCTTGGTGACTTGTGCTCACTGTATACACTGTTAGTTTTCAAGAAGAAAAGGGGATAATATAGATATAAAATAAAACTTTTACTGAATTCTCCCTTAAGACTATGGTGACAGGAGCCCTTAGAGACAGTTAATCAGTGTGATTGTGCTAACCATGTATGCCAGCTCAGTGATATATTCACTCCAAACACCTTTCTCAAGAATTTCTAACTCTCTAGGGGGGCAGTCTTATTACAAACACAGAAATAATGATAGACAAACACCATAGCCTTAAGTTAAGTGCAAAGGATTCAACTTGGTTAAAATTATTAACCAGTGGGGAACCATTCCCCAAATTACCTTACAAGGCTGTTCCAGTGCTTGTTTCAGCTGGGCACCAGTGGTCCCAGATTCTAAAAAGCTGAGGGTGGATATGAGGTCAGTACACCCTCAGGTTTGACCGGGGACTGGGGCTGGAAGCTAGTGTCCCAACCCATTCACCATCTCCACAGAGGAGGTGGGTGAGATGAAATGAAATGAGGAGAACAACACACTGCATGAGACGTCCAATGCCATGCTCAGGGTGAATGCCCAAGTACCCCATTGAATTGTGGTACACCGCATCAGGCCACTTTTAACACGTCAACCACACTGGAACCCACCAAATTCCGGAATGCCAGATGGAAGAACTCGCATAGCAGTTTGCCAGTTTTGCCATATGGGGAAAATCCCTTCCAGGCCCCAAACGAAATGTGATGATCAGCCTAGTTCCCAGTCTCAGAAGAGAACTAGCTTATTACATAACGATGGAGAAGGGTGCGGCTGGACAGAGCCCAGAATGGCTACTCATCTTCAGCAAGCACAAGCAGCTCTCCACTCCTGCCTCAGCAGATGAGAGGCAATCAGCTGGTCCACCATGCCTCCACTGTTCACTGGCAGGAATAGACGAGAGGTTCCAGTACCTGGATACCATGTGAGGTTCTGTACCCCCGCTCCCAGGTCCTGCAGCATGGGGTAGGAGAATGAGAAAGACGCAGTACTTTCCCCATCTTCTATACATATATGCTGCAGGCCGTCAGGAGCAGGAGGGGAACTAAGGGGATTGTGTGTGGCACTGCCCCCAGCAGCTCCTTCTTGAGATCTCCTTCTACCCCTAGTCCCACTCAGGGTGGTGGAGGTGGGGTGTTCCCAGGGAACTGGCTATCCCTGTTGCTCCTGGACCAATCAAAAATGCATCCCAGCTAGCAAGATGCATTTTCCTTGCTAATAAGATTGCAATATCTGACCCAGTTGGTGGTACTGTATGTGCTACATCAGAAGTTCTCAAACTGGGGGGCGAGGCTCTGGGAGGGGGCATGAGAAGTTTTAGAGGAAAAAAGCATACTGCGCACATTTTACCCACAGCAATGAATAATTGGCAAAGCTGATTCCTCCAGACATAATGGTTCTTCAGATGGCATTGTGTATTTGGCTCTAGATGGCGCCATACATTTTGACAGATTTCTGTTAAACTTGCATAGCATTATACACTGTCATTGCCATCTATATGTTAATCCGTTTTCTTCGACGCAGTGTGCACATTTAATGGTAAACGTCGAGTGCAATCACAGTTTTGCTTTTGCATTTATTACAGACAATAGATTGTTGGCTCAGTTTGAACCAATGACTTACTGTTTTTAGCATGAAATGAGAGTTGCATGTTGATTTATTTTTTTTTAATTTAATCGATATATATATATTTGTGTGGCAGGGGGTGGTGGGAGAACGTAAACTACTACAGACGCAAAGAAGGAGAGCTCAATCTAATAAATTTGGGAACCACTGCACATACTTAAAGCCATTTATTAAGCTAGGAAAATGCCACTAGTACTTGTTAGCACACTCTACTTATAAATGAAGCTGCAAGTTTGTCACGGAAGTCACGGATTCTGTGACTTTCCGTAACTTCTGCAGCAGCCAGTATGCCTGGCTCAGGCGCAGCTCAGGCAGCCCCTGCACCAGTTGTACCCCGCTGGGGCAGTCTTGGGCCACCACACTCCTGCCCCCCAGCAGAGTTTGGGTGTGGGAGAGGACAGGGGGTTGGCACACTGGACGGGGTGAGGCGGGCTCTGGGCAGCGCTTACCTGGGGTCTCCTCGGAAACTGCAACATCCTCTTTGCTCAGCTGCTAGGCGGAGACGTGGCCAGTGCCCTGGGCAGAGGCAGCATGCAGAGCTGCCTGGCCACACCTCTGCCTCGCAGCTGAGCTGCTTCCAGGGAGCCCCCCAGATAAGTGCAGCCCAGAGCCCAGCTCACCCTGTCCTGTGCCTCAACTCCTGGCAAAGAGGTACTGAGCCAGATAGGAAGTCTGCTGGCTCCAAACCCCGCCCCCCAACCAGTGGGGGTCCCGGGCTGCTGCCAGTCCACCCCCCAGCACCAGGGCTGCCTTCCCCCAGCACTCGCAGCCCCCCTAGGCAGCAGCCCCCCCCCACCAAGTTTTAGTCACTGGTATTTTTAGTTTACTGCCCGTGACCTGTCCATGACTTTTACTAAAAATACCTGTGACTAAAATGTAGCCTTACTTATAAGTAGATAACTGATAAAATTGTATTGTTGAATGAAACTGATTAATCTAACAGGAAATCTTTTTCTGTGGTTGCTCTCTCTATCTAACCATATGAATTTTTTCATAAAACTTATGGTTCTTAATAAAATGTTGCAGGATTGAGACTCTCTAAAAATTGCGCAGAAATCTAGCTGACTTTTTTCCTTTACCCTAACATTTTTAGGCTTGGCAGAATTCAATTTTTATTTTTATTATAATTATTTTATTTTTTTTATAATTCTGATGGATATGTGTATTTGTTAAGCATTTAAGTTTATTTCTTAATGTTTCTTAAAGTTTATTTTAAGTGTATTTTATTTTTATCAATTTAAATATTTATAGCTGTGCAAAATTTTTGATTTAAGCATTTATTTTTTAATCAATTTAAATTTTCACAGTTGCAGGAAATTATGGCAGGAGTCAGACAATATGGGAATCAGACAATAGTTGTTCATTGCCAGTAGACATTGAGATCCAAAATGTTAAAGCTGTATAACCATTACAACACAAATTGTCAATATCACATGTCAAAGTATATAAAGTAAATATCCTTAAATCAAACTCTAATAAGTTCTCAAGCAGCATTTTTCTTTCTTTGCCTATCTGTAAATTTTGATTATTGTTGATGTAAATATTTTTGATGGTTTTTGTGTATGTATAGTGAAATCAACATTTACCGATAAAATCTAAGGCTTCCAAGCCTGTACATGTGGCAGTACAGTTCTTATTCCATCTCATGAAGTAAGGGAAAGTCTTATATAGGATCTCAGTGTTTTTCAGTGGAATTCATCTTCTGAGACAGAATGTTAATCTTGAATACTGTAGTGATGTGTGTGTGCTTGCATGTGTTTGTGAATCTATATGTATATGTGCTAAACCTTTTGAGGAGGAACGCGCTAAATTGCCTGCCAGAATCTTAAGGTTTTTCATAAATTATTTTTGTGCATGACTGGGAGTTTGTGGATCATGAGCATTTAGGGAGACACATTGAATGTCGCAGGTGAGTTGTATCTTTAGGTCTTTAGAAACGTTAACTACTAGTAACAATAGTCAAATGTTCAAATTGTGATTTGTCATAAGTACCCGTAGACTAAAATGTGATCTTAAAACTACAGTTTCATTAGTATTATCAGATATTAGAATTCCAAAAGCTTGTGATCATGTAATATTGCAATGACAAACATTTAAAATTAAAATGCAAAGTAAAATGTAAAAGTGAAAGATGGATTATAGTGTCAAAAGTGATGATTTTAATAATTTTTCAGGCTGAGCAGTGAAGAATTACCAGAGGTTCCAGTACTTTACAGAGATGTCTCATCCCTTTTGCTCATCCAGATTTTAACCATGCCACAGCCATTGTGCAAAGGTATGCTACAAAAATGCATATATTTAAATGATTGTAAACGTAACTGTGTGCATTCATGGTAGTTCTAAAAACACGGTAAGTCAGAGCTTATCTGCTGTGTTTTCTGAAATAGTGACTCTGCCTTATCTACAGAAGGTGGCATTGAACAGACATTTTTGTTGTGGTTTGACAGGCTTATCTGTGTCCCCTGTCTTCTCTCACCTTATCAGTCAACCAATACAACAAAGAACCAAAGCCTGAGAAAAACTATTAAGTTATTTTACTGGGGAAAAATACATGTCCTTTGTATGACCTTAATCTCTTTTCTCTAGAGGGCAGCTCAATATTTCAAGTTGAACTGAGTGCCTAAGGGTGAAAGATAGTAATATATTTTGAGTTTGAGTTCAAATTGCAGCAATCATGTTTAATAGGAGGTCGCATACAAAGATGTTAATTGCAGTAATGCAGCAACTATAATGGAATCAGCATATAATATAAATTCTAAATAGACGCTCATGAACTGCAGTCTTAGTGACCAAAATTCAAGATATTTGAAATATATCTATACTTGTAAAAAGGGTAGTTGACCGTGGAGTATTTTGTGACTAGTCAATGTACAGCCCTAAACAAGGTGACTTAGCTTTTGATTTCACAATTCTTTATTTTTTCTTAGGAAGAAATCCACGTAGGTACTTAGGTGCCTAACTCCCACTTCTAGGCACTGCTGCTATTCACAGTACTTCCATGTAGCTGGTGCCTATCCCTGTAGGCATCTCAGCTTACTTGTGCAGTAAAAGCTCTACGCGCTTGTGACTTGGCCCCTAGGAATGTGCACTGCGGTCTCACTCTAGGCACCTGGGTGCTTATCTCCTCCCTGAGGCCCACAGTGATTTACACACCAGGGGAAGGTAGCATTTGGGTGCTGAAGGATATGTCTACTCTGCTATGTAAGCTCAGGGTTAGTAGATGTCAAGTTAAAAGACTCTGGGTTTGTTAACATAGGACTATAGCAGCTACACTCATTTGTAACCCTTGGTTAGGAATTGTTGAACCCTAGGTCCCAGCCTGGGGCTCCAGCATCTGCACTGCATATGACAGCCTGAGTCCCATCATCCATTCTCAGATTTCCTAGTATCCTCCCCAAATGTGGCTGCTCTAGCCCTCTCTTCGTGAGCAGTGTGGGAAAACTTGACTGTCCAGAGGAAAAAGAAGGTCAGAAGGGTTGTGAGATACTTTTAGCAGATTCGCATAGCATGAGTCCACTGAGTCTCTGTCTATATTGCAAAGCAATAGGACTTGAACCTGGGTCCCAGCTTGACTCAAGCTTTGCCCCTCCATTTCTCACTCTCCAAACACAGAGATGGGAGCTTGGTGAAATGTGTTATTATCTGTATATACAATAATAGTGATATTTAGTTCTTATGTAATGTCTTTGTAATTCACAAAGTAAAGTAGCATGATCACCCTTTTATGTATGGTGAAATTGAGACAGAGAGAGGTAAAGTGACTTGCCAAAGGTCACACAGCAGGTCAGTGGTAGAGCTGAGAATAGAACCCACATTTCACCATGCTGCTTCCCAAGCTTTCTCCAACTTCTCAGTGTGATGTCAGAGCACAGCAATTGTGGCAGGACTGGAAATGAGGATTCTGAGGCAAAGAGGATGCATGGGATGTGGTCTTATACTACCTGTTCCTAGAATGCTCTTCCAACTTTATACTAAAGTATTTTATAGAAGAAATGGTATTGCAATATGATGCAAAACCTAGTGCCAGGGGGCTCTGAGTCATAAGAACACAGAAAACACAAAATCTGTGTTTAGAATATATGGAGGATTTTTTTTCTTCATTTTTTGAGAGAGACAATTTTATATTGATATTGGATTCTGCATCATATTACAATATGCTTTCTTTGGAGTGCAGACAATTTTAAAGTATTTGTACATTTGATTATGATCCTTATGGTAAACTACAGTTACCTTATTCTTCAAGTATTTAATGTATCAGTTCATCTTTTTTGCTTCAAATCCATTTTTGGGATCTAATCATATCTACATAGTATTCTTTGAGAACATTAGCACTTAAGAAGCAGGACCGAAACTTCATATATTGCCCTTCAAGTATAGTTCTGGGAATTGCATTAGCTACCTTATTAACTGTTGTACCATCTTGGTATCTTTTTCATTCCTATATTGATTAAGGCAAAATAATACTATTATAACTGTTCAGTCTCTTCATTCAGAGAGTGAAAATTGATCTGAACCCATTGTAAAGAAAGAACACAAATTGTCTTTTGCAGAGAAGCTTAATGTTAGAGGTCAGAACATTTACAGGCTCTGGTCACGTCAATTTATTAAGAGAGGACTAAGAGAGTACACATTGTACGTGTAGAGTGCACCTGCTGTGTAGTGTGACCTGCAAAATAGTCACTGTGTTCAGTTGCTGAAACAATTTGTGAATTTTAAAAACCTAAAAACTCTAAGATGGGCAGAGCTGATGTGTGCTTGACATGCTTGGCATTGTGATTAAGTAAAATTCTCTTCATAGGTGTAGGGTACCTGTGAAAGATGGGAATTCATCTTCACAGCCATCACGCAGTGCACAGAATAGACAGTTCTCAGGGAGTGAATCAGGGTTGTGTAGCAAATTCGGCTGTTGTCTACAGAAGCCCTGACACATATGTTGCAGAAGTAGGTATTTATGTAATGTATGTGGCAGGAGATTGCAGAAACAGAAAGGGTGGCCTTGTGGTTAAGGCAGTTGAATGCCATCCTTATGGATTGAATTCTGCCCCTTCCTCTGCCACAGTATTCTTAATGCTGGACAAATCACGTAAGCCAAACTTTTCACAGGTAACCACTCATCATAAGTTCCTCTTTCCTGGGTGCCTGACTTGAGACTGTGGGGTCAAAGCTGTAATGAAGTCAAGGAGAGCTGTGCTTTGAACACATAAAAGTATCATATACATGCTAAGTACTCTGTAAAATCAGAACCTGAGTGTGTTAAGTTGGGCAACCACAATTGGTAGACGCTTTTACAATTTTGAACTTGCTTTCTCTGTGATTTAATCCCCCATCTGTGAAATGGAGACTATGAAAATACCTTCTGAGAGGGGTGTTGTGAGGATAAATGGATTTTTTGTGATGAGTGCTATAGAAAAGCCCCAGTGGAAATTAATAATTTTGTATTCAGAACAGGATTTAGATGGTATGCAGTAAATAAGACCCAGGGCCACACACTGAACGATGAGGTAAAAAGAAATATTAACTAGTTACCCCTTTAGTTACCCCATTTTCCCAGAATACAGAAAAAGGCAGGCATCTTTTGAAAAAATAGTATGAGATTGTGTCATGTCTCATAATTCATGAACATCAGGGGCCCAAATGAAGCTTGTACAGGCAAACTAGCAAATAATTCGGGGTGGGTGGGAGGGGAGGAGAAGGTTTAATGACCAAGCCAGGGCAATCCTTTTTAAAATCTTGTCTGAAAGATGATACCTTTGAAAGCACAGTGCCCCCTAATAACATGCAAGGACATTGGTCAAGTACTGACTGAAAGAAGAGCACAACCTATTGAATAACCAAAATATGGAGCTCAATTCTTCCTCTGTTCAGCTCGGCACTCAGCTTGCCATGAGAATGAGGTGGGCATGAACTGCTTATAGCTTCCTGCTTCTTCACCAGCTCAGCATGGGCATCTGTGAAAGCAGACTGGGAGCTGCTCTAGCTTATGCCACTCTAAGGTTAAGTGTCTTGTAGCCCATCATAAGGGAAGTAATGTTTGCCTCCATTGACCATTTATAGCCTGAATCCCCCTCTGGCTCCAGAAGGGGGCCAGCAGCACCTCGAGTGAACATTAAAATTGTTCTTTCATCACTGGATATGTATCTTGACTAAATAGAGAAAAAGTCTTAGCTTGAATAGTAAATATTTCAGTTTCTACACTGAAAGTAAATTATGTATACACAGGGGCTTTAGTTAGCCTTTCATGGATTATCTTAAATTTTAATGCTGGCTTCCTTTTTAAAAAATGTTTTTCTCAAATATCTGTTTAAGTTTCAGTAAAAGAAAAAGGTATACATAGGAAAGGTGACTATTTCCAGTTTATGCAAAATTGCTAACCTTTTCCTTTGAATTCGTTTACTCAGCAAGCTCTCTCATTGCAGTTGTTGCCTTCCAGCATAGGCCATTTAATATGATATAAATGACAGAATAAAAAGGCATATGCCAAGTTATCAATAAATGACTTATCACAGTACTGCTAGGATTAGGGGATCTACCAGCCTTTCCTTTATAAACTCTGTAATGGACTTCAATGTAGGTTGTATAAAGATATATTAAAGATAAATGGGATGATTTTTGCACATGCTTATGTTTCACCCTAATCTGCTATACAGTTAAGAAATAATAAAAGACACACTGCCTGGCTATTTTAGTCACGTAAATGCAAAATTAGACTAGTACACCAATGTACTCATTAATATGATTTTGTTTTATCCCTAACATGCAACAAACAGTAATAGGTAATTAATTTGTTATTTATAGTAGATGCCCCACTGCAAACACATTCTGCCTTTTGAGTGAGTGTGAGAATGGGTGTGTGTTGGACTCCCAACGAACCTAAAGTTCATATTGTGAAAAAACTAACCTGCAAATTTTATTTTTATTATTTTTTTTCAATTAAAGTGCAAAAAGCATAACCACATTTTAAAAAACCCTGCATTTTGGCCTACCTAAATACAATGGCTGAATTTTGCTTGTTAGGATGAACATGTACATACCCTAAATTTCTGTTCACTAGAACTTGCTAGGTCTATACTGGAGATGGGAAGTGTGCCTCCCAGCTCTGGTAGACAGGCATGCGTTAGCTCTGCTTAAGCTTGAGCACCAAAAATAGCAGTGTGGGCTTTACAACATAGGGTAGCCATTGGAATACGGAACCAGGGGATTAGTGTAGACCAGACCTTAGAGTGTGTCCGTCTGCTGGGGCTGGGAAGCACACACCCAGCTGCAGTGTAGACATACCCTGATGCCCATGAAAGCTATGCAGTGGTACATGACTTGAGGGGAAGGAGCCACCGAAAAGTAATTCAAATATAGCATTTGAACTCTTCTGACTGCCTCAGGGCAGTTTTAAGTTTTGCTGGTTGCAAGAACCCACTAGGGTCAGTTATGCTTGCCTTGGATTAATGGAATGCAAGATGCTCCAGCCATGCCCTCTTCTGTCATTTTTTGAGGGGTGTAGAAAAGACTTCTCACCCTGTTGTACAAGAAAGCAAAGCAAAGGGGTCTCAAAAGAAATCAAGGAAATGGCCTTTAAAGAGACGCTTTCAAGGTAAAAAGTAAAGAACCTCCTTGTAACAATAGCTTTATTAGAATTAAAATATGTTTTAAAAACTTATTTTATTTTTATCATTCATGATGTTTGTTGACCTTGTGTACTCCACTCAGGTTGGAGAGAAACTAAACTGGTTTATTTAAGTCATTCTTCATTCCATTAAAATCAGTTTAATCTTCCAGTTCTGATTCTCTCCTACTTAGGTTATTTCACAGCACCCAACACCGTGTCTTAGTTCCTTCTAGAATTATGAAATGAAACAAGGAGACAAATATCTATCAAATGCAGTTCCTCTTCATTCCTGTACTGTTTCTTACTCCCAGGTGAAAGCGTATTGTTAGTGTGCATGTGTGGTTTTTAAACATAAGCTAATGTGGTAATATTGTTCTTAGCAAATGCAAGATTGAAAAAATAAGTGTTTCATTTGTACCGCACTATGGTGCGGTTTGTGGTACTCCTTAGCTCCTGCAGGAGAGAGTTCTACAATATGGGCTAGCCCCTAGGAAAGCCCTGTTTTCTGTACAGATGGGCTTCACCCTGGAGGCAGATACCAGAGGAGTGGAGTCTCATCGAGGGCAGTTCTGGTCCCTAAGGGTGAGATGCTATTTAGGTATCCTGTGCCCAGCTGTTTAATGCTCTGATAATCAGGATGCAGATTTTAAACTTAACATCATTCTCTACAGGGAGCCAGTGGCAGGAGAAGAACACTGGACTGATGTGCTCTCAGTAACTTTTGTGCTGATGAGACCTCCGGCTGCATTCTGCCCCAGGTGCAGTCCTTTCAGGGTTGATGTTTCCATAACAAAATAGATTACATTGTTATTATCCAAATAGTAGGTGGAGTTACGCATTATTGTGACTAGGTTACCATTAGCAAGAATGAGACTATTGCCATACTCTTGGTGTTTGGATTTTCAACACCACTAAATAATGCTTTTAACAGTTATTTCTATTGGATTTTTAAAACAGATTTTTAAACAAAATCAACATTTTGGGCTCCAATACTTGACAGCGTCCCTTTACACAGCCTACGTTAAAGCCCGCTCAAAAAAAGAGTTTATAAAGGAAAGGCTGGTAGACCCCCTAATCCTAGCAGTACTTGCAAGATGTATTTGTATGGTGTATGTATTGAGGTATTTTATGTGAAATATTTCTTTATTTTACTGCTGTATATTGTACAAATCACATTTTCTGCAAATGGTAAATTCTTAACCTAATTCTTTTGACGTTACCAAGTAATTTTAAATTGGTTCTGAAAGCAGTTCTGGCTTCTGCTAAAATTTTTGCACATTCATCTTTTACTGTTAATGCAAACAATGCAAGTCTTTTGTAAGTAGAACAACAAAAGCATGATAGATCTTTAATTTTAGCAATAATAATGTGTAAAATGGACATGCAAAAAGCTTATAGTTAATCTATGTGGTAGTTATCCCATAATGTCATTATAAGTAGGGTCCTACCAAATTCACAGTCTATTATGGTCAATTTCCCAGCCATTTGAAAATGGGTAAATTTTGTGTTTTCAGATGCTACATCTGAAATTTCACGGTGTTGTAACGGTGGGAGTCCTGACCCAAAAGGGTGTGTGTGAGCGGGGTCGCAAACCTGTTATAGAGGAGTCATGAGATTGTCACCCTAACTTCAGTGCTGCCTTCAGGGCTGGACAGAGTGGGGAAGATGGTGCTGAACTATCTGAAGCTGGGAGAGATACCCAAGAGCAGCCCTACAGGGAAAAAACAAGTCCTGTCCTGCCCCGCCCCAGCCCTGCCCGAACTAGCAGCTAGGAGCCCCCTTTGCTGGGGCACTCCTAACAGCACAGGGAAGACTGGATCCAACGCCACAAGGCTCCTCCAGTTGTAGGAACCTCCAGGGCTACTGCCCAGCCCCAGAGCATCCTGCAGCAGGGGGAGGCACCTGGAGGTGGGTCTGGTCTCTCTCACTCCCCCTCCTCCACCCAAGCAGCTGTCCAGGGAATGGAAAAGTCCTGTCCCTCCCCAGCCCTGCTGGAACTAGGATCCCCCTTTGCTGGGGTGCTCCTAGGAACAAGCGGATATCAGATTTCATGGGGAAGGGCTTATTTCGTGGATCTGTGTTGCATTTCTCACAGCTGTGAAATTGGTAGGGCCTAATTATAATCATTATTACTCTTTTGTACTGCAGTAGAGTCTGGAGCTCCAAACTCCAAACCAATCCTATTCAATTTATTCATAAATGATCTGGAGAAAGGGGTAAACAGTGAGGTGGCCAAGTTTGCAGATGATACTAAACTACTCAAGATAGTTAAGACCGAAGCAGATTGCGAAGAACTTCAAAAAGATCTCACAAAACTAAGTGATTGGGCAACAAAATGGCAAATGAAATTTAATGTGGATAAATGTAAAGTAATGCACATTGGAAAAAATAACCCCAACTATACATACAATATGATGGGGGCTAATTTAGCTACAACGAGTCAGGAAAAAGATCTTGGCGTCATCGTGGAGAGTTCTCTGAAGATGTCCACGCAGTGCGCAGAGGCGGTCAAAAAAGCAAACAGGATGTTAGGAATCATTAAAAAGAGGATAGAGAATAAGACTGAGAATATATTATTGCCCTTATATAAATCCATGGTACGCCCACATCTCGAATACTGTGTACAGATGTGGTCTCCTCACCTCAAAAAAGATATTCTAGCACTAGAAAAGGTTCAGAAAAGGGCAACTAAAATGATTAGGGGTTTGGAGAGGGTCCCATATGAGGAAAGATTAAAGAGGCTAGGCCTTTTCAGCTTGGAAAAGAGGAGATTAAAGGGGGATATGATAGAGGTATATAAAATCATGAGTGATGTGGAGAAAGTGGATAAGGAAAAGTTATTTACTTATTCCCATAATACAAGAACTAGGGGTCACCAAATGAAATTAATAGGTAGCAGGTTTAAAACAAATAAAAGGAAGTTCTTCTTCACACAGCGCACAGTCAACTTGTGGAACTCCTTACCTGAGGAGGTTGTGAAGGCTGGGACTATAACAATGTTTAAAAGGGAACTGGATAAATTCATGGTGGCTAAGTCCATAAATGGCTATTAGCCAGGAAGGGTAAAGAATGGTGTCCCTAGCCTCTGTTCATCAGAGGATGGAGGTGGATGGCAGGAGAGAGATCACTTGATGATTGCCTGTTAGCTTCACTCCCTCTGCGGCACCTGGCATTGGCCATTGTCGGTAGACAGATACTGGGCTAGATGGACCTTTGGTCTGACCTAGTACGGCCGTTCTTATGTTCTTATGACCCAATGTGCTGTACATGCTTATAGTATAGCCCCTGCCCCACAGACCTTCTAATCTAGCAAGGTTAAGACTTGACAGTTGGGTGTATAATACAAGTGAATGACAAGGAGGCGGAAGACAAGTGTAATGTTTATAGCTTACATATGCAATCTTATCCTAGGTGTACTGTTTTGAGTTTGTTAAACAAAATAATTAAAACAGGTGCATGAGAAACTCTAAGGAAGGCCACCTCCCTAGCTGTTATCACTAGGCATCATAACAGAGTCCTGCTATCACAGGTAACATGACAGAGGTGAGTCTTCCTAAGAGATTTGAAGGGGAGACAAAGGTAGTGGCTGTGCAGACTGGGTTAGGAGAGTGTCCCAGTTTTACAATAAGAATTATGAAGTTGTATTTTTTTCATTTACCCCTTCATGATGTAAAATATATATACTGTCTCTTGCTGACTCAATCTCTGTGCTGTCATGAAGGGGATCAAAATTGAGAACCTGAGCTCAGTCCTAAACTAGAATGGAATTAAGTGTCTGTAGATGCAGCCATGTAAAACTGCATGTGTGCATGCAGGTACATGCATGGCCTTTAACTGTGGATCTCCTTCCCTGCGTTAATCTTCGGAGGTGGAAATGCCATGACAATGGAGCCTCTGGGAGAGGGAAGAAACAAGGGATCAGGTTGTGGGGGGCTGTGATAGAGGCTCAGGAGATTGCCCTGTCTCTGGGGAGGATGTGGGAGTAGAAGATGACATATACTATGAAATCCATTATAAGAAAACTGGTGTATTTAAGTTGAGATAGGAAGTAAAGCCTGTGCATTGGTTTGTTTAACATGGGATGCATATGATGATACAAAAACTAGAACCTTTTCAGTTACATAAACCATTTAGATGTAAATGGTGCTTAGTAAATATATGCTGTTCAGATAGTGTTTAAAGAATGTGAAAATCCATAGGTTTCTGTGTGTGTATGGATTTCTTGGGAACATTTATTAAACAAAAAGACGAAAATGGACACTAGTTCACAAATTAATCCTGCAGTTGGGTCCGAGGACCAAGAACCCCAGCTGCAGCCCCTCAGTCCTGCTCATATGCTGGATAAGCACTTAATTCGGTCCACCTCAACTCTAGTTTGTTTTCATGCACAAAGCTCGCTCAGCCCTTGGTTAAGGAGGAATGAATTTAAGTCAGTTGTTGCATCATATTATTTAATTAAAAGTAAACCACGTTGCTACCAAAATCTGGGGAGAACTTGTTTTAAGTGCCTATGTCCCATTATTTTTAATATGAATCAGAGTTACATTGATGCTAGTATGGAAGACTGTCCACTTAGTATGGGACTGATTTGACTTGAAGTAGGAAAGGGCTAGGTGGTGGAAACTTAAGTTTTAAAGTCGATTTGCAAAATTGAACATAAATGAAATTGTTTGGAGCAGGGAGTGCTGTAAGCCTCTAATCAAGTGAGAAAAACGGACATTTAGCACATCTGCACCTTAACCCTAACTTTCGCCTTTCTTCTCTTTCAAATGTTGTGAAGTCTGGTCCTGCCTCTGATTGTCTGCTGCTCATAGCTGATTTCAGAGCAGTTCCCTGCACTGGAGCCTTCTTACAGGGGAGAGATGTCCTATCTGTCTATGTAATCTATATATCAATATAGTGTGTGTTTACAGCCACACACATGCAAATGTATATAAGTACAATTATGAGGACTTCTGAAAGAAAAGAAAGAGCTCTTTCTAAAAAAGTGGAAACATGAAAACAAGAATACAACAGGATTTATTTTAGCTCCACATCTCAGCTCTGTTTTAATACAGTACCAGAGGTGTGGTACTGTATTAAACAGGAACTAGTGACTTGTGGCAGGGCTGGAATTTCAGTATCTGAAAAATGAAAGTGGAGGGTCAGGAATTAAGCTAAACAAATGTGCTGAGTGCCCCTGTTGTGATTATTTGGGTCATTCAGCACCTATTTCAGTATTTGTTACAACTGTGATTAACCCAAGATATTTGAATTTGCTGACATAAGATACACAATTTGCTCTAGTCTACAACTCACAGTCGATTGTGGTAAACATCTTATCAGTACCTCTTTACAGTAACGTGAGCATGACAAATGTTGTAAAGTCCCCTAGAAGGATGTCACTGCTGATCAAGATTGAGGTGGATTTTCAGGGCAGTGAAAGGATTCTTGCACTGTACCTCTTTTGTACATTGAAGACTTCACAGGCTCCAGGGCTGTCTATCGTAACTTTCTAAAGCACTGAGGGTATGTCTAGACAACAAAGAAAACCCCACAGCTGCCCCATGCCAGCCAGCTTGGGCTCGTGGAGCTTGGGCTGCAGGGCTGTTTCACTGCTGTATAGACTTCTGGGCTTGGGCTGGAGCATGGCCTCTAGGACCCTGTGGGGTGGGAGAGTCCCAAAGCTTGTACTTTAAAAATGATTTTGTGCATTTTGAATTTCTTCATACTGAATTCATTCTTCATTTGAGAAGCATTATGTTTGCAAATTGAAAGAGACTGTGTAATTGGTCTATAATAAATTGAAGTCATGGTTTAAAAAATGTGAAACACAATGTCTCTTTGTTTACTTTATAGAACACTTTACCTGCATTGTAAAGGTGCTGTTTACATTATTGTATACCCAAGCCCTGGCAGCATTTTCTGTAAAATGCAGTGCTGAAGACAGGGTAGCATGGAAGAACTCAGGAGCTCTGAAAAAGGTTGGTCAGTTTACTAAAAACTATATTGATAACATTGTTTATTAAATTTATGAAGCATTTATTAGTATATTATATCAATTCAATGGTGAACTTAATGTAGAATAGGTGTGGCTTAACATCATTAGAATTTCATCTCTTGTTCAACTATTGTGCAAGTAACAAGTGAGTCAGATTTGTTTCATTTTAGCTTAGTCTCAGTGGACTCTACTACACATTTTGGCATAAGTAATTATCTTTGTAATATATCAGTTCTAATATTGTTATACTATAGATTTGCAGAGTTGTGCCTAAAAGCTTACATACTGCCTCTGTATCTAGTGATCAAATTTTTAAGGGGACCTGTCCAAAGTCAACTTAGATCTCAAAATTGGTTATTGGAAATTGTTAATTAACTGTTGAAACAGAAAATTTTTCATTAGGTCCAACCGTGCTACGATTGGTCATTCCCCCAGTGCAGAAGATTATTCTTCTGCTTCTCACGAACGGAAAGTCCTGCCTATTCTTTTCTGTGTGTGTAATTTTATGTGTTTAAGTGACAGTGGAAATCAGATAAGACACTTACATGAAGAGGTTTTGGAAGTTTCACAATGTGCCATTGATAAAGAACTGATTGATAGACTGAGAATAAGACTTTTTTTAAAAATTGATTCTTTAGCTAGTTATAATGGAATAGAATAGAATAGAATATTCCTCTCACTGTAAAATTGAAGTCCTGTTAGATATGCCAGATATCAGTCTAATATGCTCATTTCAGTAAATAAAAAAGCAAGTTGTCTGCAAAGAAAAAATAGAATTTTCTAGTTTTGTTCATAGTTATTAATCACTAGCCATGTGCAGTCCTCTCAAAATGCAATATGTGATTCCTCCTCTGGCTAAGGAACCAGAGGAGGAATTTAGCAATATTGTGGGCCAGGCAGGTAATCCTCCTTCCTGCCATTGGTAGTATTTAAGAGGAAACTGAGACACCTGGCCTACTTTTCCCATGTAATCACAAATTGGCCATGCTTGTCAGCACATACACCTACAGTTTTTAAGTGCAAGTTAGTAGTTTGTCCAGAGGGGGCTAAGTAATGAAATTTAGTTTTGTCTGTATGAGCTCTTTGGTGTCTGAGGCTACTGTGCAGTGGGATGGATGCTGCATTATTGTTAAATAAATGTTTTTCCATAGGATACTGTCATAAGAAGAGTTCAATTTCAAACCCACAATTTTAGCATGAGGTCTGTGCACTTTTTTGTTTATCTAAATGAGATCTAAGTGACAGACAGTTTTACAGATGTAAATCTGTGATAGAGAGTGCTTGAAAGCGCTGCCAGTTTATATTCTTTCACAATCAATTTGATAAACGTAGGCAGCTTTTATTTATTGTTCATAAAATGCTAGTAGAGTGGGTCAAGTTTTATCTGAACATATATTTTAAATGTTTCAACAGCTAGCTACAATGAAATATTTTGTTCTATAAAAATAGAGAATGATGGCATACTGTAGTCAGGTTTGCTACATGCTAAGCCTTTTTCTCTCTAGCAGAGTAATAGCTTTTTTAGCACATAAGGCGGTTTGTGCCTTAGGGTTGCAAATTATGTTCATGGATCAGTAAATGGATTTATGAAGTAACAGAGTTTTTTTCCATCTTAAAGGCACCTAGAGTCACAAGTGGTGAAACCTCTTGACATGTAGCTAAATATGCATGATAGCATATTTTTGTATTCTAGAAAGAAAAACTGGCATTTTCATTGGCATGGCTGTCGCTGACAGATGTTAACATTGTTATTTGGGTGGTAGTTTTACATTCTATGACACACTGCTGCTGAAGGCTGTTCGTGGGTTGTGTAGGTAAATCAAAGTGAATGGTAACTGAAAGTCTGTCAATTCAAGAAGGCTGACGTATCCTTTCCCCCCTCTAACCCTCCCACGCCACCTTCCCCTCCCACCTCCCCCGGTACATAGAGCCAACTGATGGCTTCGTACACCACTTTAGGTAAAGCCTGAGAGAGGCAGAGAACTACCCACTGGACACAGAATCCAACCTGCACCGTTCAGCAGACATAGTTCAATAGTGGCAATCTCTGGTAGCTCCTGACAGCAGCCTGCCTTTCCTGCCTGTTTGTGGCGGATGCCTTAGTATAGCTGGCATATGTACAGGGATACAGGTTCAGGTAGTAGCTCAATGTCAAGTTTGTTTTCTTTACTCCTTTTCATACTCAGTTCAGCCGTCAGATTACCTGAAACCCAGCCCAGTGAAGTCCTAATCACTCTGCAAGCTGTATGTAGCCTTTTGGTGACTGGGGGATAAGGAAGAAGAAGCAGTAGTGAGGAGGGAGCAAAAGAAGAAATTTGAGAGAGAAAGGGGAGGGTTAAGAATAGATGGAAATAATAGATGAAAGTGTAAATGGGCAGAACAAAGGACATATAGTGGTACTGAGAATTGTGGAGAGATGGAACACAGGGTGAAAAGAGGAACATCTCTTTGCCAAATCATCACAAGAGGAGCCTCCAACAAAAAAGATTGGAGACCATTGGCTTAGAGCTCAGGGCCTAAATGGGGAAAAGGGATCTGGCCTGGCCCCTGCGGTGAATTTCATCCTCAATGAGGAGTTTAAACTCATAGCAAGAGATGATTAACCTTGTTGTACATTGGGGAAATGAATGTCAGTTTTTATACAGCATTGTATGGTAGAGCTTTTTATATATTACGGCCCACTTCATTTGTTTTGGTATTTTTTTTAAAAATAATCATCCTGGTAACATTTTGTCTTTTTCTGTTGCTCATGTTTATACTTTTCTCACATGAACTAAAGTTTGTATCTAATATTGTTTCTTCTTGTGGGTATTTTTGTGTAATTTCTAGGAAGACATTTATGGAAATATGCCGCTTATTTCTCATGGTTTTCTGTAATTATTAGCTTTCTTGACACATAATTATTGTGACACAAAGCTAAGTGGCTGATTAAAAAAAAAAAATTCCACTGAACGATTTTTCCCTGTCTGTATAAATGTTACCCATTCTCTACATAGCATTACATTTTTTGATAGCTTCTTTCTCATTCAGTATATTTAAATTGCAAGCTTTTCTTGGTTCAGTTTAATTAATGCATTATAGCAAATTACAGTTTCAAAATTGCCACTTAACCTCAGTGCATGTGCTAAATATATTCCATCTGAATTGTATTTGATTTTAGTAGCTTTTCACTATGCAAATATTGTTTCAATTTCTACATCCTATGTATTGTTATGAAGTATTTATTTGTGCTTAAAACATTACCCTTCCAATATCATATGTACCGCTTCTCTTTGAGTCCGAATGTGCGTGTTGCTTTAAAGGAAATATATTTCACCTTTGCTGCTTCTATAGAAATAATTTTCTCCTTATTTTGTATGACTGGTGCAATTTGAGTCTGCCTTTTTCTTTATTCACAGAATACATCCAATGGAGAAAAGTCTTGGGAGGTGTTACTGAGTCATGTGATTTCTGAGCTCTCCAAAGGGAAGATGTTTGAGGAAGGAGAAACTGAAGAATTAGCAATGGTATTCTTTTTTTACAGTTTTGTTTAGGAAGTTTTAACAGGTTTACAAATCGTTACCATGTAAATAGAAACAAAACAAGCTTTTGTTTGTTTTGGAAATATTATGCAGTAATGTAGTCATTAAATCTTTGTTTAGCAGGGTGCTAACAAATTACACTGAGCCTCTTTACACCACTCATGATGTGTTATTTCTGGTGATTTTATTAAACTGAATGAAACTACTGACTCTACTTGATCAAACCAGACGTATCTGTAAATGTTAATAATCAAATACTGGACATGTATGCGTTTTTTTTTTTTCCTTCTTCAGAGAATATATTTTGTCTGAGTAGTGAATTGAATGGTAAAAAAAAATCTAAGCATCTATTGTCGTATGTCTATTTTGCTGGGTGCATAGTTGATGTGTTAATTTTTCCATAACATCCACCACCTGTATTTTTTTTAAATCATTCCTCTAGTGTTGAACTATTTTTCTTTTTCCAGTGGGAGGCTATTAGTAATCTAGTGGCTAGTAGCAGATGAGATATTAATTCTTAATATCTTTGGGTGTGACCACTTCTGCTAGGAAGCCCCAGGAGTATTAGCAAAGGATCATTTGGTAATAAATATTCAGCAATTTGTAATATTTGATTAGAGAATATGGAGACATAATTTGTAATGATTGGACATGTCCACCATATGCATAAAATCTCTCACTGTAATTTTTCCAACATTTATCTCCATTCACTCTATATACATATTTTAATCTGACTGGTGTGAGAACCATTGAAATGGTATCTTGAAGATATTTTCTTTTTTTGTGCTAAAGACTGCTAAAGGTCCTCTTTTTCAGATCAAAGCCCATTCCTCTGGAGTAGTTTGTCTAGCCAAATCCTTTTCCCACTATGTCCGATATGGACATTTTTTGTTAGGAAAGTTGTCTGAAAAGATTGAAATTAAATTAGTGTGTTTTTTTGTTTGTTTCTTAACTGACCAGAAGCCTTTGCTTCTGTTAAAGTTGGCTTTCTGTATAAAACAGCTTTTTTGAGAAAGAAAATGCCTAACTGGAAGATGCTACATCCCATATTTGTTTGTAACAAAATCATTTGAGATTATTAGTGAACTATTAGCGTTTGGAAAGCAGAATTTCATAACCTCTCTTTCCACTCTAGGTTAGCTCTAGTGTTTGGTCTCCTGACTCAATAGAGGGTTTTCTGCAGCAGTTCTGCCTGCCTTTCCTCAGGATCACCTGCCTTCTTCAACATCATCTTTTTGGAGGGGAATTACCCAGTTGTCAGGTACAATGGGGGGAGGCAAGAAATGACACTGTTTTTTGTTTTTTTTCTGTTGAAAGTTTATGTAGTATAATTGAAACATGTATTACTCCACCCCAAAAGAGAAAAGGTCCAACATTTTTGTATTATTTTGAGCAGATATTTGTTTTGCTGTAACATTGCTTCATGTCTGACATCTGTGAAAGACTTCAAATACACCGTAAGAATCTAGATAATGTTTTACTATATTTCAAATATTTTTGTAGAAAGTGTCATGGCAAGAAAAACTGCTAACTTTGCAATATAATACGTGCCAGATACTTCCTCCTTTTCATTTTCATAACTCCCAGAGAAGCCCAGAGGAGGTTTGTGACAGAAGGGTTTTAGAATTGGCTCTTTTGCATGCAAAAGACAAAATATAGAGTGAAATCACTGGCCATAGTGTAACTTTATTTTGTGTACATTTATGCTAAAACAAAAAAAAACCCAAGCCCCTCCCCAAAATGTTTAACCTCAACCTCTGCAGAATTTTCTTCTTTGTGTAAGTAACCGGTTAAAATAATTTCATCAAGGATTAAGAGATACTATATTTTAATATGATAGCCCAGGCCACTTTAATTCTGGCATTTCCTAACTTTTGAGTGTTTAACTTTGCAACCTTAATAAAGTTATTGTATTTTGTGTGAATAGGTGGATGCATGTGTGAGTGTGCAATAAAATATAAATTTCCAAAAGTTATTTTTAAGATCAGATAAAATGTTTAATAGAGATTTGAGTGGTGAGACAGTATGGCTTAGTAAACGGGGATAGGGAGTTCATTTTGTGCATAGGGGAATTGAGATAGGGAAAATGTGTATTTCATTTATAGTAATATTCCATCTTAAAGGTATGTCTGACAATCCTGTATGCATGGGAGGGTCGTCTTCCCTCAGAAGTTTGTCTGCTTCCAGCAGGTGGCACTGTGACCTGCCAACCTCCTGTTCCTCAAACTTCTGGCTTCTAGTCAAGGGAAATCAGCAGTAATTAGTGATCCTGCCTTTGTTTGTGTCCTCTTCCTGTTGTGAATTCTTCTCACAGAGCTGGGTGTTTTATCAAATGTATCTTTCTTCTTGCTGACAGGATAACTTCATGGCCCTTTTATGGGCTTAGTTTATTTGGCTTTACTTCCACAGCACAAGGATCTCCTCTTCACCGTGTAGCTTATTAACATGAACTCAGCAGCTGGAGAGACTGCTGTATGACAAAAGGAGTGCCTCTGCTTTTCCTGCAGTACTTGTCCTTGCCATATGTATGAATAAAGGGAAAGGTTCAGGGCCCCATAGAAGGAGGCTGAGGGAGCAGCCACATCCCTCCAAGATCTTCCAGGGGAATAAATACTGTCAGAGGAGAGCAGTCCCATGCATAGTCATAGCAACCATTCAATGTGAACTTGAAGGCCAGTGGGAGAAAATATCTATCAAGAATTCCCTGCTTTAAATAAGTTTCTCCAAAATGAATTTATTTGTTTCACAGTCTGGCTTCCTAAGTCTGTCTGAATTGATAGCACTAGTCTGCCTCTAAAATAATCAGAATGTCTTCTGAGGCCCATCTGTAAAAGGGCCAGGTAAATTTGAAACTGTGTTAAAGAAGGTAATCAAGACACTTGGCTTTCAAATTGAGCAAGATGAGGCTAAGTTACCTGCAAGTAATATTTACCCCAGATCTTAGAAAAGGAAACAAAAAAATCTGCTGAAAGTCATTATAGACAACTAGAGAAGGAGAATGAACCAGCAAAAGGTAAAAAACTAAAACCAACAACCAAAACCATTTGCATCATATCATGTAAAGTGGATGCAGCAATGGCAGCACCTGCAAAGGATGCCATTATTGTGCAGGCAGGAGACTTCTTCTCCAGAAGTGGAACACACACAGAATTGTTGTTGGTGTTAATATGAAACTATATATCCTTCCTCTGCATCCTCATTATGATTCCCTTGGGTTATCATAGTTCCAAGATGCTTCCCACAATATTCTCTTAGAGTGAAGATATTATTAGCCAAATAAGTCAAGGTGGTTGTGCCCATGGACTCACTGAGACACCCCATTAGTTCAATTGCAGTCAAGACATGAAATATCTCATGTTCCAGATGTAGAGACTCTTATCAAGCCTTATGTCTCTCTATGGGGACTTCATGGCCAGTCAACTTGAAAAAGGTACATATTCACACCCATATTAAAGTGGGATACAAAAATATCTGATACCCATTACCAGCACCTTTTTCACTTACTGTTTCAGTTTTTACTTACCGTATATACTCGTTCATTAGCCCGCTCGTTTATAAGCCGACCCCCCAAGATGGATAGATAAAAATAGCAAAAACTGTATGACCCTTTCATAAGCCAACCCTGTATTTCAGGGGTTGGCAAACTTTGGCTCCTTGCCTGTTAGGGTAAAGCCGCTAGCAGGCCTGGACGTTTTGTTTACCACAGCATTCACATGCTTGCAGACATGCCAGGTAAACAAAACAACAATGTATTAGATATTCAATTAAATGATTCTGTAGAGTTTAAAATCATCACATTTTGGTGTAGACCCATTTATAAGCTGACCCCCCCCCCCGCTGTTTGATGCGTCACTTTTTTACCAAAAATATTCAGCTTATAAATGAGTATATACGGTACTTTTTCACTTACTGTTTGAGTGTTTACCCAGATGCTGATTACACTGACAACCCACCATTGAGCACAAAGGTACAGATTTTTACAGAGGTGCATTTTTGGATGATGATCATCTGAGGGTGCACTCACCAGTGACTGAGGCTGCAGCCTGTCTGCAGCACCAAACAATTTTGTGATTAGACTTCAGGAAGAGCGCCTGTCTTCCTACCCCGTCTAAGAGTGTTGATTGTGTCCATGGTTTTGAAAAGTATTTCTGTCACAGAAGAAATTTCGTCAGAGACTCCAGTCCCCAAATATAGAACAGGGCCCATTCCATCCAATCCCTGCTAAAACTGCCAGGGGTGAGGCCCTGATTCCTTTCCTCCCGATTCTTAAACTTGCTGCTAACTATTAGCCAGTTCTGGTAGTGTTTCTACAGTTAGATGAGTGAGCTGTTCTGAGGTGGGTGAGTCCTAATGCTCTACCAGTATATCCCCTAAGGAAATAATAATAAATGGAGATATACCTATCTCATAGAACTGGAAGGGATCTTGAAAGTTCATCAAGTCCAGCCCCCTGCCTTCACTAGCAGGACCAAGTACTTATTTTGTCCAGGCCCCTGGATGGCCACCTCAAGGATTGAACTCACAACCCTGGGTTTAGCAAGCCAATGCACAAATCACTGAGCTATCCCTCCCCCCAAAGGAAGATTTCCTATTAACGCTTACAGAATTTCAGATGTGTAGTTGGCAGAAAAATGGGTAAGGAAAAAATTTGTCATCTTTGCATCATAAAAAAATTGACAGAATCCCAGTAATGACCAGAGAGATTTTAGGATTTTTTCCTATTTTTCCCTTTTCATTTATTTCATTTGAAATGAATATGAAAATACTGTAGGATTTAGGACTCTGCAGGAGTTTACAGCTTAAATGGTAATTGCTTTTAGGAAAGTGGTTATTCCAAGCTAAACTCTGAGTGAGTCTGAAGCAGTTACATGCCTAGAGTCAAGAATTGCTGGATATTCACCAGCACATTATCTATAGCAGAATAGGATTGGACCGATTATCACAATTGCAATAAAACTTAACTCATCTGTACGTCAGTAAACTAGAAAACTGCATTAACACAGGATTCTCTGTCTTGTAGTTCACTGAAATACAGATCCATCCATGAGGTGCTTCTGTGCAGGGGCTCGAGGCCACTTCAGATGATGCTACATTTCCTTTGCTCTAGCTCTCGGCAAATCCTCAGACAGGGTTCTTACAATGCCTAATGCTGCTGGTGATTTTCTCCATGCTTCTTTCATGCTTCCTGGTGGAATTTAGATACCCAAATTGGTGGGAGGGCTGAGATCTGGACCAGGCTTTTTCCCTGCTTAAGGTGGCACTCCTTACCTCTGGCCACCTTGGGAGTTGCAGGAAACCCAAGTAGCCATTTCAGTGGTCATTGATTCTACTGGAGGAGCAGGAGGAGGTCTTTAAATAGCCGGGTACTGCCTTTTTTCTTTTCAGTGGTGGTGTTTAAAACAATTGTCACATATTTCCTGGAAGAGAATAAACCCAGATGCTGGCTGGCTCCCTGTACTAAAAGGGAGATAGAAAAAGAGCAGTTTTCCTCCTCCCCTATCCTTTCCAGTGAGGGGTAGGAAGGATAGAGTTGTGGGTCAGCCTTGACTGCAACTCATCTCACCCTTTCTCCTATTCTTTTTCTAGTCTGCCATAGTCATTCTATATTCTATTGCCCTTCAGTTTTTATTGACTCAGTCGATCTTGACCTTTTCCCACCATTCTCTTCTGGCAGTGGTCTCCTAAATCAGACCTTCTGCACAGTATTGCCACTATAGCTGAGAGACCCTTTCCTTCTGCAGCTCTCGATAATGGCAGCCATCTTTCTGTATTTCTCTTCTTGATGAGTCTCCATATTTCTCAAAACTCATTTTTTAAAATATATTCATTGCCTTTTCCCTTTTTTTTTCTGCAGTGTCTTTCTCTTCAGACGAGCTATTCTCATGGTCCTACTAGGTTTACGTTATAATCAAAAGATGGTCTTTCCACTTCACATACATACTCCCATGTTCAAGATGGAGTCATTCTGGACAGTCTTAACTAGCCACCAGCCCAAAAAACTACTAGCATCCATCAGACTACAGTATGCACATTTGACTGTAGGTATTTAATGCTGCTCAGCACCAGCAATAACTCCTGTTCTGCCATAGCAACCTGCATCTGCTTAAACAGATTAATGGGGGGCATAAGTTTACAGTTATTTAAAAGACATAGGCACTAAGGAGGAAAAGGGAGAAGTAACAGCATAGTAAAAGGGGAATAATTAGGAGTGATGGTAAGAAATTAAATGAAAAATGTAGTATGACTAGACTATATCAGGGAGATGTATTAGATAGTAAAATGATCTCCATAGAAAAAGTATTAGAACCCTTCTTGTTGCATTTTAAAACTAGACTGGACAAAACATTATCTGCTTTACATTGACTAATCTTTCATTGGCAAGGGATCCTAGTAAATAGGTCTTTTCTATCGTATTTTGCCAGTTGATCAAATATGTTTGCCCTGTATCTCTTGCAGCTTTCACCCCATAATTCTGCAGTGAATCTTGTCTTGCCTTAGAACTTGATGGCTCTCAGGCATTTCATTCATACCCATTTGGAAACAATCCTAATGTCATTCAGTGTATATTTTCCTGATCTTGTTTCTGTCATCCATCTACTGTCCTATTTTACAAATTAATATGTGTATTTGTAGTATCTTTTCTGTCAATCAGCTATATTCTATATTTGTTAAAAGCCGTACGTGTCCTTTGCTGATTTCCATTGTTCCAATGAAAAATGTGATAATCTTTGGCTTAATCTTTTGTGCAAGCTCCTTTACTTTCTCCTATTAAAATTTTCTTTCCATTTTTACACTCTCTTACCCTCATTCTATAATTTGTCCTCTCATCATCTGTCATTTAATACTTTGCAGCCTCTTCTCTCTCACCTTTGATTACTCTGCATATCTTTATCCAGATTGGTCTTTTTATTATTATTATTATTATTCCTAATCATATACTTATTGCTGGCTGGCATGCATCTTGGGCGTATTGTAATTCATTTATGAATACTTCACATTTTTTCTCTTTCTACCCTTTCCCTGTATTGTTTTATCCCATTCATTTCATCTCTGGGTTTCCAATGTGCTCTGCATAAATGTATGGCCTTATTTTATGTTTTCTTCCTTTTCTCTAATTATCAATTTAGGCTTCAGTTCTAAACATGTATGTATGTGCTTAACTTTAAGCATGTAAGTAGTTCCATTGAAATCAGCAGAACTACTCATGTTTAAAATTAAGCCCATGTGTGTTTGTAACATTGAGGCCTTACACCGATTTCTCTACCTCTCAAATATATCACCAAAATAATCTTAAAACCTGTTCTGGATTTGTAGAGAATACAGTACTTCCATTCAAACTAGACTTCAGTCTTAGGTCTGTGAAATGTAAGCTAACATTTTGTGGGCTTCATTCTCCACTTCACCCAAGTTCAGGGGCAGCTTTAACTTGTACCTCTGATGTAAGGTCCCTCAGGGATTTTACACCACTGGAGAATCAGGTGTAGCAGAGCCTCACTCTGCCATGCTCCCTCCCAGTCACTTATATATTAATTGATACAGTGCTGTGCTTTGAGCTTATAACACAAAATGATCAAGTCTTTCTTGTTTCATGTCTAAAAGGAAGATGAAGAATTTACAGTTCTTGCAAACTGCCTGGGTCTGTTACCATCATCTTTTCAGTCACCACATCAATTCACCAGTGCCTCTTGCCTTGATTGGCCAGTGCCAGCATTTAATATGATATCACAGTGGTGCTTAGAATTGGCTTCATTTGCAGACAGACATGCAGAACAAGTGAAGGTACGTAAAAAAATTTGCACCCCCATACAGTGCTGATGTGTAAGAATGGAATTCCTTGATTCTAGTTATGCTGTGTGTGTATGTATAATGCTGTGTTTTAAATTTATCATGACAAAATAAGCAGGCAAAGTGCACAGTTGAACCTACAATATGTGTGTTTTGTGCTTACATCTGTTTCACTTGCATATTTTGCAGGTACAACTTTGTTTTGAAAACTTGAACCCTAATGGTAATCACAAAATGTTCTTGCTGTCAGTAGATCTGATTCATTCGATAGACCATTGAGCCATGGTCGTAAAACTATTGATATTGTTTTTATGTTTGAAAAAGAACACTGCTGTTTTACTGTATTTTGCAAATGAGACCTCTTTCAGTTTTTATAACAAACTCTTGTGAACAGAACAGTAATTTGTAAGAAAGATCCTCACACATATATGCCCTTAAGTGGGTAACCCGCAAAAATGGATTAGATTCAACTGTAATATATTATTGGCTCTTTAAAAATTTTATGCAAAGTTTTTTCAAAAATAAGAGGGTAAAGTTAGACTCTGAAACTAATATTTAGGCACCTAAATGTACTGAGTATCCAGCAGTTCCCTTTGACCTCAGAGGGAATAACAATTCCCATCAGCACTGGAATGGGTTACCTAGGGAGGTGGTTGAATCTCCTTTCTTATTGGTTTTTAAGGTCAGGCTTGACAAAGCCCTAGCTGGGATGATTTAGTTGGGGTTGGTCCTGCTTTGAGCAGGGGGTTGGACTAGATGACCTCCTGAGGTCCCTTCCAACCCTGATATTCTCTGATTCTATAAAACTTAACTGAGAATTGTTGAGCACTCAATATGTTTGAAAATCAAGCAAGTTCCTACACATCAGTTTCAGAGCCTAACTTTACCCTACTGTGTTCGGTCCCAAATTTCAGTACAAGTAGCAGCTTTGCCCGTCCATGCTAGGTGCAGCTATGTCACTAGCTGTCCACTAATGGCTATAATCAGGGCAAATCCCCAATGTAAACAAGACTTAAGGGCCATGTTTTACCTGTGAAGTTTGTTGCCTTTAGAAGGTGTAAAGCATTGTGCCCTGAGGAAAGGCATTCAGTAGTCAATTTGTAACCTTACTAAAGCAATTTATGAGTATGCTGAGCTTCTTGAGGCAAGAAGCACGTTGCTCTTGTGTGATGCTCTCTGGCTGAAGTCTTAATGCAGTATTAATAGGCTCCATAGGAAGCCAAGTCTAGTCTTCTTCAGCCAGAAGTCATTTAAAGGACACTTTGGAGCTTGTGTGGAATGCAGTAGAAGCATGGGCCATCTCAAACAGCACATTTCCCTCTTTTAAAAAAAGTTCTGATGTTTACATTCTGTAGTTCTAAAGTTCTCACAGCACAGATAAATATACATACACATTGATAAATGTTTCTATCATTTTCTTTTTAGGTTTTGCTTGTACAGGAGCCTAAGTGGGACTTGCCATGTCTCCTTCAGTTGCCTGAAAATTATAATACAATCTTCCAGTATTATCACAGAAAGACTTGCACTGTCTGTACCAAGGTTCCTAAAGATCCTGCTGTTTGTCTAGTTTGTGGTACTTTTGTATGCTTGAAAGGACTTTGCTGCAAACAACAGAGTTACTGTGAATGTGTACTGGTAAGAGAGAATTCTACAATAAGAGAATTTCAAACAACTGTAGCTTTATTTCCATTTTTTAATTTAAAAAAAAAATCATGCTAAGAAATTCTGCATTCCTTTCTCAGCTCTGATAGTTTTCATTTCCAAACATGTTTTAATTAAATTTGTAGTCTGCCACCTCACGGGAGACTTCTGGAGGAGGAGGCCCTTAAGGTATTTGGTCTTATCTCTAAGGCAACTTTAGTGAGAGAATATGTAGGTACTTCTTCCTCTAAGGGCCAGTCCTTACTTTCCTTGGTTGGACAGCAACTAGCCATATTCCCCGTCTATGATGAAGGAGAGTAAATGGTCTGCTCTGAGGCCAGTGCTGGTGTTACAAAATGGGTGGAACAGTTTTGTAAGTCAATGGCTGTCACCCACTCTTGCTCTGAAGTTCACATTTGCCATCTCAGCAAAGCTGGCTTGAGAAAAGAATTTTGTGATTGTTCCTGAATTAGTATATCCATGGTACTGGCACACGACTAGCCATTATAAAATTAGTATAAATATATTTAAAGAGAAACTATCACATGGTTTCTAAGGCCTTGGCTACACTTGAGAGTTACAGTGCTGGTGGTGGCTTTACAGCGCTGTAACTCACTCCCCATCCACACTGGCAAGGCACATACAGCGCTATATCTCCCTGGCTACAGCGCTGCTTGTACTCCATCTCCATGAGAGGAATAAAGAGAATAGCACTGCTGCTGCAGCGCTGGGGTGCCAGTGTAAACAGGGAATAATCTTACTATGCTGTAACTGACCTCCGGAACCTTCCCATAATCCTAAATAAAGAAAGATAACTCTTTGTTTTGTTGTGATGCCTCTGTTTGTTTTGTTGTGAACTGGGGCTCCCGGAGCAGCTTATCAAAAAAACAAGCACAGCTACTGTTTGCTGTGAATGAGCTCCCTTTGGAACGCCCACAGCTAGTGTTTGCTTGAAGAGAGGGGAAGGAAGGGGCTTGAGGAGAGAGGCAGCGCACGGCGTGCGGGAGAGAGGGAGGTGGGGGGTCCGTTTTGGGGAGGTTGCTTATCTGGTCTGTGAGGAAAAAAACAAAGAGGGCTATTTACTTTCAGTGAACCAGTCGGCACTTGCAAGGCAGCTGCTTGACAGAGTGTCGGCTCCAAAAATCCACTCTTTCCCCCACGCTCCCTGTCACGCTCCACCCCACCCCCCTCTTTTGAAAAGCACGTTGCAGCCACTTGAACGCTGGATAGCTGCCCATAATGCACCACCCCCAGTGCCACTGCAGATGCTGCAAATGTGGCCACGACAGTGTGGGGGTAGCTGTCAGTGTGGCCAGATTGCAGCGCTTTCCCTACTCTGCTGTACGAAGACGGGTTTAACTCCCAGCGCTGTACAGCTACAAGTGTAGCCATACCCTAAGTCCAAAAATCAGTTTTGTATATAATTTTTATACAATCTGATATTTGTAGATGTTTTATTTAAATGTGAGTGAAAACAAGTTTATTTTTCATTTCCTGTAGTGTTCATCCTAAGCTTTTTAGCACTGTACTGGTGCAGGGAAGCTACAAAGTGAAACTGAACAGAAATAAAAGTAAAACTGAGTAGTCTATTTTCCTTTTCTGATTTAAATGCAAAATGTAAACAACACAGATAATTATCTTTTAATTTTTGTTTGATTCATCTGATTTGTTGCTAATAACACCATTAAGAGAATGTTCTTGAAAATGGGATTTTTAACACTGTCTTTTAAATTTACTATGTTCAATACCATGAAATCTTAACATAAAACTTGAATTATTATAAAGGTCTACTAAGTTTCCCAACAAGGCTACAAATTGTGTTGATTTTTGTGTGTGTGGTGTTTGTTTATTTGTGGCTACTTGACCACTAGAAAGTTGACTAAGACCACAAACTCATTTCACATAAGCCACTGAAGAGCCATCAGTGTTTACTGTTTTATCAGTACTATCTTTAGATGGATATTCATATCAACAACTGAAAAATTAGTCTCCACATTTCATGAGTGTTCCTGTGAACCACATGCTCTTTATTGTAGGAATATGTTTCCAGTATTAGAGAAAAGCAGAGGGTGAGGTCAGCACACCTGGATTCTATTCTGAACCACCACTTTTTTGATGTGTAAACTTGAGCAGGTCACTTTGGCTATAACTTTTAAAATGTCCCCTAACTTTGGGTGCTCAGTTTTTTAGTGTTCCGTCTATAGATGTCTCAAGATGATTTCCAAAAAAAGTGTGTTTCCAAAAAAGCTCCCATGGACTTCAAGGGACATTGTAGGTTTTCATCAGGTAGGTGAAAGCCAGATCCCAACTGCCTTGAACTGAGCACTGCAAGACTGAAACACCCAAAGTAGGCAGGAACTTCTGGAAAATTGGGCCTTAACTGCTCGTGTTCTTAAGTTTCCACGCTTCTGTGCCTCGTATTCCCCGCCTGTAAAATAAAGATAATTAAGGCTGCATTTTTGTCATGGGAGTTAGATTGTGATTTTAATATTTTAAAAATATATTCTTTACTCTTGAATTCTAGTGACTTTTTTATTTATCAGTGAGTGGATGTGGGTGGTTTCACTGAGGACTCTGAGTGCTGCCATGTTAAATCTGGGCTGCACATGAGACAGAGAGAGCAGGAAGGGGCAGACCTGGGAACTCTGGGGGGAATTCTTCCCCATCCAGGATAAAATACAAGAAAAAGTCTTAAATTGTGAAGAGTTAATAGTAGAATGGATTTGCAAACTTCAACCCTGAGATGATAACTATTGTAACTATACTCAAAGTTGGCTGCTGTTTTCACAGCACAAGCAGAGTTCTAGTAATTTCCTCTAAAAAGTTATATAAAGGCATTGGGGATTAAATGACACTTGACCTTTTAAATTTTAAAATAATATTTCCATGAGTTACTCTTTTCAGCATGAGCTCTGCATGTGTTTATTCCTAAAAATTGCCATGATGAAAAAACCCCATAAGGATAATACTTATGCACCTTTTTGAAGTACTTGAAGTGACAGGTGCTTTATAAGTAGAAAATAGTATTATCTCCAACTCAGTCACAAAAAAATAATATGGTATGAGAAAAAATGATCAAACTTTAAAATAGTTGGACATAAGGACTACATTTGAGAGGTCATTTTTATGAAAATATACTGCAGACAATAAAGGTATAAAACAAAGAATAGAATACTTTGCAATATTTAGCTCATTAATTATATTTTAGTTCTGTGGTCATAAATGTCCTTTGTAGTAAAAATGTGTGGAAAGGGCTAAAATCTGCAAAATACAGTTACAGAAGTGAACTGCATAAATTAATATGTCATTCATAAACAATAAAAATAGATTGTTGTAACCAGGAGTTTCACCTGTTAAGAAGTCATTTTAAGAATACTGTGAAGGGCAGGATGAGGAGGAATACACAAGTATGGCAACATCTGCAGATAGGAGTCCGTCCTGTAGAGCAGTGTGCAGCAAAATACCCTGAGTACTTCATAATCTGAGAGAATCTTACTAAGAAATAACATTTTGCCACAGCAAATTGTGCACTTCTGCAAGTAGCAAGTTAGTGATATTGTTGTGAACACTTTCACTCAGTTTTCTATAGTAGCTTAGTTTTTCCCCAGGGTGGTATGTTGTTGTATTTCTGCTTTTCTTAGACAACATTCCCTTTTTGAGTTTGGAACCATCTGCATGGAACTTCGTGTATATGCATTATGGCAACATATCATATACAAAGTTTTGGCTTATTCATAAAATGTATGGTAGACTCTGCTTTATCATGCAAATCCCTGGAAACATATAACCCTTAGTGTGTAAGTGTGTACAGTAGGGGCAAGGATCAAATTGTTCCTTAGTAAGTGATGTGACTCAAATTCATATAAGTAGTGTGTTTGAAATAAAATGTTCTCTTTATTATAAAACTGTAAGCCATTAATAGGATATTTGTACCCTTCCCTCCCTAACCCCAAAATATAACTTCTAGCATTCTCAGAACTGTGGAGCTGGGACAGGAATATTTCTTCTGATCAATGCATCTGTAATCATCATCATTCGAGGCCATCGTTTCTGCCTTTGGGGTTCTGTTTATCTAGATGCACATGGTGAAGAAGACAGAGATCTTAGGTAACATTTTAATAAAGCATGTTTTGATTTTGCTGCTTTATGTTTACAGTGTGTAATAAAACAGATACAGTAATTAACAAGTTCTCACTTCCTGAGTAGCACATGTTTAGAAATGTAAATGTTGTCATTGTATTTGTTATATTATGCTCATTAGATTTATATTCTTTATATAAATAAAATGATCTGGAACTTGTTAACTAAGAAATGAATTGTGCTTCTTGCAAGGTGTAAGTTGGGGTGCAGGAATTTCCTGCAGAATGTCAATTTGAGAAGTAGAGACTTTGCCATCTCTGTGAATCCATATGGTGTTTAGGGTTGGGAGTTTTGTTCATGATGATGTTATTACAGAAATCTTGTTTGTTTCTAGAAGTTTGATTATTAGGAATATTGTTGAAGTTCTAATGATATACGTGCAGAATGTAAGTAATATGAATTTAGGGGATAAAGTAAGGATTATGGCTATCCATCTTAGGTGGGCAATGGAGGAGAATGCTATGATATTTCATAGTTGGGTTTGGTTTTGTCCATTTCATCCACCAGTTAAAGGGGATGCCTGTCTTTGTTTTAAAGCACGCATGCATTGAAACTCTTGACAAATAAACACCTTAAAATAATGAACTAAACGATAAGACATTAATACCCGATAGCCCCTTCGTCTGGTGCATGGGGTCGCAGTGCCGCTCTGTCCAGGTTTTCAGGTGCCAGAGTGACATTCCAGACTGCTCAGGCAGCCGCTCCTCTCCTACGTGTTCTGATCAACCATATAGAGTCCTTCCTACACAGAGCACCACTTCTCTGCAGACCCAGGGAGCGTACTACAGTACTTAGACTGCTGCCCCACTGGCCTCTCCCACAGCTTTCCCTATGATATGGGCTATTGGATATTAATGTCTTACCACTTAGTTCATTATTTTAAGGTGTTTATTCATCAAGAGTTTCAATGCATGTGTGTTTTAAAACAAATGAAGACCTGCATCCTATAATATAAATATATACCTACGTACACAGAAACTGAAAAGAAAAAAAAAGGAAAAATCATTTTACTTGGCTGTTAGAACATTGCTATTCACTTAGAGCCACCATATAAACATTTTCTGTTTGTTTCGCACTATTAACTGTTGATTTTTTTTTTTCTCCCTGTAGGCGTGGTAAACCTCTCTATATATGTAAGGAAAGATACAAGGTGCTTGAACAGCAGTGGGTATCTCATACCTTTGATCACATCAATAAAAGATGGGGACCACATTACAATGGATTGTAAACTATCACTATTATTGTACCATATCATCGCCTTTACCATGAATGAATGCAACTTGACTAACAATAGCTTTAACTGAATGGGGGTTTAGCTCTTTCACGGGGCGGGGGAGTGAAACTATGTCAATATATGAAGCCTTTCAATAATTAGGTGCTTTTGCTACAAAATTAATGGTACGACAATTTAAAAATCCATTCTGAATGGTGCGAAAAATCTAAATTCATTCAGTAGTCTCCTTTTGTATTTTTAGAATTCCACTAATGATAAGAAACACAAGTTGTACTTACACTTGTTTAGGGATGACAGGTCCCAGGAACTCATATTTCTCTGGGTGGAATTGAGTCATTTAGCATCTTCTGCTGAAATGTGATATGTGTATTACATCTGCTAAACATAATGGATAGATTTTTTCTTTGTCTTTCTTCTATTAATTTGAGATTTTTGCTTGATATCCAATTGTAATTGTATAAAACATATGATTTGTGAGATTGTATAGTAACACTTGGTCTAAAAATAGAACTTTTAAAGAACATTTCACTTGTTGTGAAAGGTCTGTTGAAAGATTTCGTGCATTGCTGAAAACCTTATTTATTCTCAGGAATTTCATAGATATTTTCCATGTATAAATGAAATAGCTGCGAATTAAGTAGCTTGCTATGAAAACAGAACACGTATTCTTTCTTATTTTTTCTTTTCCAGAAATGAAATTTGCCATTTCAGTTGAGTAAATTACTGGTGATAACATATATAGATGTTACTGTATGTACAAAATTTGTCAGACTTACAACATGGCAGGTTCTAATTACAACCCTGGCTGCCTGCCTTTCGTTGCCAACCAGATGCATGTTTCAGAATGATTGGATTGGAAACATGTGGGTTATCCTGCAAATAAAACATAATTTTGAATCTTTCATGTCAGCTCAAGAGGTTCATCTGTATTGTATTTGTACAGAGTAATCAGTGCTCTTTCTGCTTGATTTCCTAAAAACAAAAAAGCGCAATAGAGGTGGCCCTGGTGAATGAGCAATGCATCTGAATCCTCATTGGAAGAATGCCGAATAAACAGTTTATATTCAGAGGTCTTACAAATCCATGAGAATAGGCATGATTGGGCTAAACTTCACACTGTAAGTAGGTAGGGAAGATTACAGATAAATACTGGTATGTAATATATTGCTACTAAGCTTTTCTCTCAAATGAGTCAGACATTTATTGGCTATTTCATACAGTGCTATCAAGCAGTTCCTGGTACTATGAACTTTTCATAGCTTGTTATGTAAAATAAAATTTATATGTGTAAAATAAAAACATCTAATGCTAAGACCATGTGTACAAAATGAAAACAGATCCCTCTTTAAGGGTCTCATTGAAAGTCATTATCTAGTGAAAAGTGTATAGGGGAAAAACAACGACCATACAGCAGTCAAGAGCAGTGGACAGACGAAAAAAAATCCACTTAAAAAAAAAAATAAAAAATGATGCCCTGAGAATTTTCCCCCAAGATCTACAATTCAAATACATTATAATGGTGTGCTTTTTTATGTATACATATATATATTTCAAAAGTATTAGAATACTTCTTGTAAGATTAGAATTACTCTGTTTCACCAACTGAATAGCTATGTCTTTTCCAAAATACTACTTTTTTAATATTATATCATAAGTTCAGCCTGTAATATTTTTGCATTTGCTCATAATGAATATTAGGCCATTTTGTAAACATGGTTGAAGAGCAAAAAGATTCTTTACATCTCCAGCACAACATTATTACAGGGCTCACGAACTTGAGTAATCTATAGTTTGAAACTTGGATGCTATATTTACAAGGGATAATGTCTCCAGAAATTGATTACTGTGTACTATTTAAAATGGAATGTTTTATGGTTCTGCATATGGATGTGAAGTAAAATTATTAGCCTTAACTTTAAAATCTGGGTATTTCATAGTGTTTATTTTGGTATTGGTGAATTAGTCACCAGTCAGTTAAAAAAAGAAAGAGAAAAAAGCACTTGATTCAAGAATTTTACTTGAATATACATGCATGCTGCTAAACTAGAATTTTGATTTCCCCCATAACTTTTTTAAGCCTGCTATATTAAGCGTACTTTGAAAAAAATAACAGCTCCAAACTAGAATGGTGGGTCTGGGTGTGTGCATTCTTCAAATGTTCTGGTATGGTATCCTGGATGAATGATCATTAAGTACAGTACATTACTGTAGCATTTAAATCAATCTTTATAACACATCAAAAAGTACAAAACTAGGAATACAGTAATCAACATTGTAAGATATGTTAATAAAAGTCTACTATCATTCTGTGTGTCTGTTGCCTTTTTTTTTCTCTCCACCTTAAGGATCCAAGGTATATTTGGTATTGAAATGTGTTCAGTGTCCAAATATTTATTTAATGCATTAATAATTAATGCATGCAAAAACATTATGTACATAAAGCAACTCTGGCATGTTTTATTTTTGGTCACTTAACTGGTATGTGTGTGATATTGCTAACTTTAATTCTTTTAATTTCATTTTGCTCTGAGTTATACCACTTAATGGTCCCATATCTTAGTCCAAACTTTACTTCAGTCTGCTCTTATTTCACTGTTGCTATTGAAAACTGCTAACAATAAAAAATCCAAATTAAGAAACCAAGATTTAGGGAAAATAATGTTTGTTTGTTTTTGTTTGGTTTTAAGTCAAATTTATCTTCGAGGTAATTCTATCAGTGGAATTCAACTGGTAATGAATTTGATTTATTAAGCCTCTTTGAATCTTGAACAGGTGATAGTTATGCTCTGGTCAAAAAAAATTGCTTCACCTTATTACTACTAATCTGGTCTTTATCCTCTCTGTGAGTGTGTGATAAGGTTCTGATGAAGCAATTCCACCCACACCTCGGTTCTTAATATTTGGTTGTGTCTCTCCATTCTGTCTTCTGCTCAGTGTCCTACATTAACATTATAAATGGTTTTAGTGGAACCAGACATTGGCATTGCTGGCTTTATGGAGGGCCAGGTATGTGTGTCACCATTCTTTAGTGAGGTCTGGTTATAACTTTGGTAGGGACCATATTTTAAAGTGTGTGTGTGTGTGTAAAAAATACTGAATTTGCACTATGCTATGGTGTAGGAATATAAGGTGAAGACTGATGTTTTGGTTTTAATAGTTATTTTTAATTGTAATTTCTTTTAACACATTCACTTTTATTACATTTTAATTTGTGCTTTCTCTTATCACTATCTCACATTCCATAGATTGTGTGTAATATGCTTTACATATTAAATATGCCTGTTCCTTTAAATAATGTTTGAGAAAGCAAAATCAACTATTCATTCTATTGTTAAATTGGTGACAGTTTCAAAAAATTAATCTAATTATCCTCCAAACATCACTAGTGTGATGTCTACACTAGCATCACACAGGGAAATGTTTTTTTTTTTAAAAACTCACCTATTTTGAAAAACACTTTAAAATGAGCCTTCATAGCCTTACTTAAATTTATTCAAAATGAGTCCCTATAAGAGTATCATTTGGAAAGCTATTTTCTATAATTTTACCTCTTGATGCAGTGAATGGTCATCTTCTAATTTGTGAAAATTGGAACAGACTCCATGGAAACCCTCACATCACTGAATAATTTACTACCCAATAAATAACTTCTTATTCATTTTGTATTTTATCTCTGGTATGTACCAAATGGCTAGTAAACCTTTCTTACTAGTCAAGTGTGAAAACAGATGTTTATGAGCTGGAACCTACAATGTTTTTCTCTGCTCCATCACCCCACCCTCACGAAGCATGAATTTTCTCTGAGAAATGTATTTCTCTGTAAAGCCTAGTCTGAAGCAATGGATTTACCATTTCCTGGATTCAGCTTCATACACTGTGTGTGCAGGATGACACGTGTGTGTGTGTGTGTGTGTATAATACAAATTATAGGAAGAGCTGGTAGTGCTGTTTATAGTTAAAGATGTCTGACACTTCCCATTATCAGTTGCTTGTAGCTTTGCCAAATGTTAACCATTCTGGCAAAATTTTCCATGCTGGGTGTCTGACTCAGGCTGAAATTTTTTAGAAAGTTTCAGCAAAAGTAGCAAAGTAGTTTCTAAGAACAAGAATGGGGGAAAATGTTTTTAATGAAGTAAGCAATATGCATAAACTCCATGTATGTAGTGTCAGTCCAAGGATATAAGTGAAACAAAGTGAGTGAGGTAATATCTTTATTGGACCAACTTCTGTTGGTGAGAGAGGCAAGCTTTCAAGTGACACAGAGCGCTGATGTCACCCACCTTTTCTCTGTAAACTCATGTTCCACATTCTTTTCTTATTTTAATATATCAGCTAGATCAGTTTGTTTTCATGGTGGTTCAATCCTAAAGAAATACTTGCACTCATCATAGTGATATTTGCCCCGAATTCTAAAACTTTCTCATTCAGCCCAGGGTTGAAAGCACCGGTATTTTTTATTTTTGGTATTCCTGAGATGAGTTCTTTTTGTTTGATCAAGTGCTTCATATATACCCAATTAGAAAGCGCACTTTTTATTAGTCAGTAATACTTCATGGGTGCAAGCATTTTGGGATACATGTCCAGCACAGTTGCATAATGAGATTGGGTTTGCCAGTTTCAGTTCCATTTTTATACATGATTTAGCCTCTCTATTGGAGATCCATGCCAGTACCAGTCTAATTTCTGATGCCCTAGAGTACTGTATCTTTTGAAATCTGGTAATCAGGTCTCTCATCTCAACTGGATGTTCCAGTCATTCTGTTTCGATTCTGAATGTTATGTGCTTCATGTACAAGACTGATTTCATTTGAACTACTGAAAAGCGGAAAGCTTTGGTGTTGAACACATAACACTTGTTCTTTAAGGTCTGTCAACAACTTTTAGCATGTGATCAGGAGGTTTTGCTGATGCACTTGAAGATTCTGATTATAGTCATCATCCTTAAGCAATTCCATTGTTCCCTCTCGCAAGTGGTTCCAGTCGGTTCTGTTCACCATGTGTGTGGGATTGCTGGGGGACATGTAGCCATGGAGTGGAATAGCTCCTTTTCATTCCTGTGATGCACTCCTCACCACAATTTATCCATGCCTTTGTTACCTCTATGTTGTTTACTCGTATATGTTCACTCCCCACACAATAAAAGAGTACCCATTCCAAAGCTCTGGGAGCCCATGGCAATCTTATAAAAATACACCAGTAAATAGTTTAGATTACTGAATGTGCTTTTACAGACGACTACCAATGAAGTCAACTTAAAATCTATAGCTAGTTCAGAATGTGGCTGGCTGCCTGCTTAATATGCCACAGAGTATGTTACTCCTCTACTTTGAAGACTTACCCAGAAACAAATTGAAAGTCAGTTATTTCTGGGTTTCAAGGTAGAAAACCATGCCCCTACAATGAACGTATGTGATGCGTGGCTTGGAGTGTGTGTGAGGCTTAACTTGAGGATTCTGATCACTTTTCTGGATTGAGCCCGTCCCTTCCCACCCACCTCCAGACCAAAATATGGCCCACATTCTACTTGAATAGGGAAAGTTCCCTGCAACTCTTGAGGGGAGTTAAGTCAATACATGAATTTCTTTCCTTTGATCAAGGCTATAAGGAGAATTCTGGATCAAGTACTTACCATTACTGAGGCATAACAATGTGTAGACTATAAACAATAGTCAACTTGGTTTTATGAAACTAAAACAAAGCAGTTGCAGGGATTCACTGCTTAATTTTTTTTGTTTGTTTCCTTATCTTTCCCTATCTCTCTGTCTCGTGTTGTCTCTTGTCTTATGCACCTCTACCCCGATATAATGCGACCTGATAAAACACAAATTCGGATATAATGCAGTAAAGCAGTGCTGGGGGGCGGGGGGCTGCTGCGCACTCTGGCAGATGAAAGGAAGTTCAATATAACACAGTTTCACCTATAACAGTAAGATTTTTTGGCTCCCGAGGACAGCGTTATATAGGGGTAGAAGTGTATTTAGATTGTAAACTCTTTGGAACAGAGACAATCTTTTTGTTCTGTCTGTACAGCGTTTAGAACAATGGGGTGCTGGTCCATGATGAAGACTCTTCGCTGTTATGGTCATGCAGATAATAGCTGCTATCATGAAGCAAATATAAAACAGAGCATGTGTAGGACTTTGAGCACAGCAAGGTTCTGCACTTTCATCACATTTTAAAACTTCACTCCCTCACCCACAAAGATTTCTCCATGATCTGAGTCGTTAGACAGTGAGCATATGCTTGCTTCCCAAAACCAACTGTGGCTTAAATTTTATCTGCTATGACCTTGAGTATCTACACCTTCCAGAGCCATTTCTCCTGCCATCATTTAAAAACACTGAGTCAAGGGTGTTTAGCACCTTACATGCATCAGATACTGTATTAACACGGTATATATTTTAAAAGATCATTCATATCATTCAAATAACCTTCTGTCCACCTGTAAAACACAGCCATTCTACAGTAACTCACATTGCCATTTAACAAATGCCTTCAAATAAATAGAATACGGAAACTAACTGAAAAAATACACTGATGCCATCAAGACTTCATTCCTAAACATAATGAAGATGATACCTTTAATTTGAACAGGGGAAAGAGCATTAAAAGGGCCAAAAAAACAGATGATCAGGGAAAAATTAAATTGACATTATTTTAGAAAAAATTTATTGATCAGGACTTCTGGCTAAGCACTATTTAGTGTTTCATGTAAATTGTGGTCAAAAGTTGTAAATTTTATACATCGGATGACAGTTAAAATTTCAAATTGTGAAGTTTTGTTAGTCTATTTAACTGGAATACCATAAAGAAATTCAAAACAAACAGCCTAAGCCACAATGCTTTTGTGACCTTTTTTCAGTACATAAGGTTGTTTTCAGGTATGCTGCTGTGCATTTTTCCCCGAATGCTGCACTTCACTGTTGCATCTGGCTCTCAGAAATACAAGTCAAACAATGTTATGCTGGTGAATATCAAAGAAGTGGTTCCCCTGGCAACAATAAACAGGAGAAAGCTCAAACCATTTAAGTAATTTACCGTTTTAAGCAGCAGGGCTGCACAGATGGATTTGAACACTAAATAACCCATCAGAAGGTATTGTACTGTGAGCAAAAATGAAGCAAATACAGGTTTGTGGATTTTTTAAAAATAATCAACATTCTTCGCTATTTGAATCATGTAGATATAATTCAGCTCACTTTTATGGGGCATTTTCTAACACAAAAAGTGTCAAGTAGTGTCTGTGTACAGACTATTTCCTAATTGACATGTTAGATACAGAATTCAGTATCTCAGTTTATTACTGTGTCTCCGGTTTCCAATTTTTCTGTATTGGTGGCTAAAAGTGTGTGTCCTGCTTGTGGGGATTAGTGAAGAGTAGAAAACACTTGTCTAATTAATCTGAAAAGAAAAACTGACTTTGAAATGTTTGATAATCCACTTCAAAATTGTATTAACATATTCTGTGCAGAGACTAAGGGCCAGGATTCAAAAAACCTGGGGCAGTTGCTGAGCTTTGGACAATCTAAATCAGGTTTATTTTTAGACATTTAGACATTCCAGCTACATCCATTCTTCCAACAAATAATTCTGGGAGCAACAATGAGACCAGGCTGAAACCCTGTTCAATCATCCTATCTACGATGAAATTTATGTAAAATATCTGCCCTCAAAAGAGAAGAGTTCTTCAGCCTTACACAGCCAGCATACACCCTAAAGATCTGCAGAAAAAACAGAGCATAAATTTATGGACTCTGGGTCATTCTAGGTCCTGGCCCTGAGATGTCATGCTGCCACTGGTTGCCATGTCCATAGCTCCTCCCACGAGTGCCCCCTGGCCAAGTGCGTGCCTGCACTCTCTCTACCTGTTTGTGGTAGGTCTTCACTTACTCAGCCCTTTGGTCAAGTCATACACAGTCTGTGAGCTGAAAGCAACACAAACCCCTTTCGGAGTACAAGTCCAATAGGGGCCTCCCTTAGTGCCCTCTGTAATGTCTGTATGTCCCTGCTCTGGAATAGAGTGGTGCCCCACACCTCCTTCCCTGGAGGCTATGTCTTTGCCCCCTCAGGGCCTTTCTGGCTACAGCTCTTAGTTCAGTTCCTCTTCTGGGGTGCCTCAAAGTCCAGGCCACCTTCCCTCTGGAGGATGGGCAGGACCATGGGCCACCCTCTTCTCTGGGTCTCAGCCCACAGACCCTATAGATAGCAGCCATCCACAATGTCCCTTTAAATAAACTGTGTTGCTACTATAATCCCCTGGGCCACTTCCCCATGGCTCCTGCACATTCTTCACCCTTACCTCAGGCCTTGTTCTTGTGGAGACCCAGCAGCCAGTCTGGAGCACCATCCACTCTCCTCCAGCTCTAGCAAGGAACCAAACTCACTCTTGCCCTCCCGCTCTTCTTATACTGACCTGCCGGCGCCTGATTGGCTGCTACCCACACAGCCACTCTAGGTTGCTTGGAGGACCTCTCTACTACCCTTTTCTGGGGTGGGGTGTGGCAGGGCCAGAAGGCCTCCAGCAGGGCCTAGTCCATGCCATCACAGAGCCATATAGATTCTACCTCACAGTGCTCTCCACCTAGAATTGTTTTATATCATATGGAATCTTTTACCTATAGGAGGTGGTGAAGCAGCACTATGACCTAACTCAGTGGTCCCCAACCTTTTCTGAGTGGCGGGTGCTGGACGACGAGCCACTGAGGACCATGGCCAGTGGACAAACATCCAGTGAAATGCTGCCAAGAAGCAGCAACATCAAGACATGTCACCACCGAAATGCCGCCGAACATCAGGGGACAACTGGCCTAACTATGTAGTTTATAACCACCAATGAATCTCTTTCATTGGCTTATTCTCAACCCACTGTAAGTTAGCACTGCCACTTTATATCTAGGACTTGTCTTAATATCAGGTATTCCAGCTCACCATTTTTTGCTTGTCTATACCTTATGTTGGTACTTAATTATAGGTTTCAGAGTAGCAGCCGTGTTAGTCTGTATGTGCAAAAAGAACAGGAGTACTTGCGGCACCTTAGAGAGACAAAGTTAGTCTCTAAGGTGCCACAAGTACTCCTGTTCTTTTTACTTAATTATGCTATCTGCAGTTATTGTTTGTTACTATTTTGTATATCTTGTTTTGGTCAGAATTTGGTTGATGAGAAACTTAACTTTAATTAGTTCTCTGGCTGTTTTCCACCACAACTGTAATTACTATCTTACTTCATGCTGCTCCATAGTTCCATTTGTACTTCTGTAGCCCTGCAGCTGATGGCTTCTCCCAAGTTCCCAGTTTCAACAATCTTCCAAAACCTATTTAAAGCTCCAACCCTGCTCCTATTGGAATTGACGGCAAAACTGCGACTGATTTCAATGGGAGTAGGATCACATCTTAACTAAATGTTGCTAGCAGTTCATTCCCCTTTTTGTTTAAGGCAGAAACTCTCCTTTTTATAAAGGTTCTTCCTTTCTCAAGAGTTCCCAGTGCTTAACTGATATCCCTCCACTCTTCCATAACTTCCCCTCCATGCAGTGAAACACCTTAATTCTCCTGCTGTTGCTGACCTTCTGACTACTAACTGTGTGCATCTCAGACAAAATCCGCCCTCAAACTTTCTTAATAATCTGATCTAAATTTAATATCCAAGTCCTTTCTTCTACATTTTCCTGTATTGTGGGTATGTTTTAAAAATAGAGGCTGCTCCCTAGCATCCTTAAAAAAGCTAGCTATAGTGTGTGTGCTACAGAGCCCTCCATATTGAACACATATGTGCACCCTGGGGTGTCTGTTATGGACCCCAGTACTTTAAAGCTGGGAAATGCAGGGCACATAGCTAGGTGCAAGCATGTAAACTACAGGAAAACCGCATGTAAAGCCCCTTGGGCAAAGAGGAGCTAACAGCAGAGACCTGGGGTCAGAGAAGCACCAGGGTGAGATGAGATCTCCACGTGGGCCAAGTGAGACGTGGCCTGAGAGAGAGATCAGGGAGTGAGAAGTCCTAGTGGGGGTATCCCCATAGTAACTAGGCAGAGAGCTGACGAACTACTGATCCCAGAAAGGGGCTTATGAAGAACTATTTGTACCTTGAAAGGCCAAAGGGGGGAGCCATTTCTTTATTTTGTGGTTTAACAAATCAGATCCCAAGAAGGGGTTGTTCCTGACCTGCGTGTGCACATTCATGGGGAGCTAAGAAGAGGAAACTCAGACAGCAGACATACAACCCAGTGAGGTAAGATGACTTTAGCACAATATGTATGATGAGATCAGACACTTTTATTCCTCATGCCAGTCAGCCAGAAATCCAAACTGCCGATGGTGTTTACAGCTGTCATACACCTCCACCAAATATCACTCCTGTCACTTGGCAACAATTTTTAGTTCAGACAATTTCATTTTCCATTATTTTTTTGATTTTCATTCAACAATGTTGAACGATGACCTGCCCATCAGTCACCCACTTTGGACAAATTAAGACTGAAGGACATGCTTATCTTTATATGCAGGGAGCAATCCCATTGACTTCAGCGGGACTGCACACAGTTCATAAAGCTCTGCATGTAGGCTTTGTTAATGCAAAGCGTTATTTTATCCAAGATAGGGACACACATCTCATGTCTCTTTAATTGCAGAGAGAATGGGTGTTTACTTTCCACACACTTTGTGATTGAAATGTTTCTGAGAAATCTAGTAATAGTAATATATCAATAAGAACATAAGAATGGTCATACTGGTTCAGACTAAAGGTCAATGTAGCCTGTCTTCTGACAGTGGCCAACGCCAGATGCCTCAGAGGGAACAACAGAACAGGTAATTATCAAGTGATCCATCCCCTGTTGCCCATTCCCAGCTTCTGGCAAACAGAGGCTAGGGACACCATCCCTGCCCATGTTGGCTAATAGTCATTGATGGATCTATCCTCCATGAATTTATCTAGCTCTTTGTTGAACCCTGGTATAGTCTTGGCCTTCACAACATCTTCTGGCAAGAAGTTCCACAGGTTGACTGTATGTTGTGTGAAGCAATGCTTTGTTTTAAACCTGGTGCCTATTAATTTCATTTGGTGACCATTAGTTCTTGTGTTATGAGAAGGAGTAAATAACACTTCCTTATTTACTTTCTCCACACCAATTATGATTTTATAGACCTCTATCATATCCCCCCCTTAGTCGTCTCCTTTCCAAGTTGAAAAGACCAATCTTATTAATCTCTCCTCATACAGAAGCCGTTCCATATCCATAATCATTTTTGTTGCCCTTCTCTGAACTTTTTCCATTCCAATATATCTTATTTGAGATGAGGCAACCACATGTCTGTGCAGTATTCAAGATGTGGGCGTACCATGGATTTATAGAGAGGCAAAATTATATTTTCTTTCTTATTATCTATCCCTTTCTTTATGATTCCCAACATTCTCTTTGCTTTTTTTGACTGCCGCTGCACATTGAGTGGGTATTTTCAGAGAACTATCTACAATGATTCCAAGATCTCTTTCTTGATTGGTAACAGCTAATTAAGACTCCGTCATTTCATATGTATAATTGGGATTCTGTTTTCTAATGTGCATTACTTTGCATTTACCAACATTGAATTTCATCTGCAATTTTGTTGCCCAGTCACCCAGTTTTATGAGATCCCTTTGTAGCTCTTCACAGTCTGCTTTGGACTTAACTATCCTGTAGTTTTGCATCATCTGCAAATTTTGCCATCTCACTGTTTACCCCTTTTTCCAGATCATTTTTTATTAGGAATGTTGAATAGGACTGATCCCAGTACAGACCCCTGGGGGACACCACTATTTACCTCTCTCCCTTCTGAAAGCTGACAGTTTATTCCCATCCTTTGTTTCCTATCTTTTAACCAATTATCAATCCATCAGAGGATCTTCCCTCTTATCCCATGACAGTTTACTTTGCTTAAGAGCCTTTGGTGAGGAACCTTGTCAAAGGCTTTCTGAAAATCTAAGCACACTATGTCCACTGAATCCCTTTGGTCCACATTCTTGTTGACTCCCTCAAAGAATTCTAGTAGATTAGTGAGGCTCTTGTAATGTGACCCTGAGAGAGAGAGAGCTTTTTGGGCAGCTTTAGGCTTGGAACATGGAGCAAGGAAACTTTCTCCTGTTGCTTGATTCCTATTGTGTTAAGGAACAACACTTTGTATACACTTTTTGTAAATAAACAGGATTGCCATGCCTGACTCCATCAGCAATTTGTCCCCCTAACTGCTTGGGTCAACAAGGGTAACTGTATTTAAAAAAACAAAATCCACAAAGGTGTGGAAGAGAGAAGTTTTACAGTATTGTTTCCTTTAAAAGGAAGATTTTCAAAGTCTATATGAGATGAAATCTAAACTGATTACTTTGGATATATGCAAATAACTAAAACATTTCATACCCATCAAGTGAATGCAGTTTAACTAATTATGTGTTTGTATTCATTAATTTTATTTCTTGAAGTAGCCATTTCTTTAAAACTCACTAAATATTACTTAGAGGGTGTGTTTAATGGTCCTTTATCTAAGAAATGCACGATATTTACTATAGGACATTGTGCTGTATTTTGCAATGAAAAGCAATTACTTTAAATAAGTTAAAGATTTGCTTAGAAAAATAAAGCCCAAGGCTACATAAGCATTTCAACTAAACTTTAAAAGAGTATTTAAATCAATAGTCTTGAGGGGAATACAGTTAGAAAGCTTTGGATCTGGCTTTCACATGGGTGACAGAGTCTGGCCCCTACTTTTCATATAAGAGGCAAAGCAGAATATATCCTTGCACTGAATGGACTGGGCTTTAGCCCAGGATGGTTTGTGACTCTAGACTGCCTCTCAGCAGAGTCACTCTGTGCTGTTAATCAAACTGCATTTTGAAACATTTACAAATATTTAAAAAAATTAGAGTACAATTCTTCAAACTCTTCCTCAAGAATCAGTCTTGTTGACTTCATTGGCTTGAGACCTAATTACCGTGTTTGGTAAACGATAGTGTGAAGTCTATGTCCCAATGGTACGATGTGTGTGGGTACCTGTTCTCTTTTCCCCTGCACAGCAAACATCTGCTTCCAGGCAGTGACTTTTACATTAACACAACAAAACAAGAGGGAACGAAAATAAGGTTTCCACAAGAGACCACACCATACAGCTGCATCTTTCCACTGTAGCAGATTACACTAAAATTCAAAATGACAGTTGTGCTTGCTCTGTGTGTGTGTGTGCGCTATTGAATAATACAGAAATAAATGTGAGCTATGGTGCGTACTGCTCTATCATGAATTGCTTTCTGTAGAAAATAGCAAACCACAATTCAGAGTCTAAATACTGTAATTGTAATAACTGACTTTAAAAACTATGTTGTACTCTGAGTCCTTGTTGTCTTTTGTTGTATATTTAGATTATAACTATTTAGAAAAGGGACTGCCATTTGGTTATGTGTTTGCAGAGTGTTCCGATCTATTGCAATACAAATACTAACAATAATCCTATTGACCTGAATGGAACCTCTCAGATGTAAGGTTATGTATAAACACCTATCAGGAAGAACAGTAGTGAAATTGTTGTACCCTAATTTGCAGTGCTTGCAGTATACTAATCTTTCCCCCTGGATTTTAAAAAGTTTTGGAGTTTTGCAGAGTGAATTAGTTTACTTTGGAGTCTTAACCCCTCCAGGAGCAACCACGCATGTCCAGTGCCAGTCCCTGTACAGCCCCAGGGAAAGGTCATCAGTTTTCTGGAATGTCCTTGCCACTACAATTCCACAGTGGCAATGGATCACAGTAATGAAAGGAAGGGCAAGGCTAAGGCATCCCTTACAGCTGAAGGCAAGAAGCTTATTTCTGATGAACTTGAGGAAGCAGAGCCAGTAAAAGGGACTCAGAATGAGGGCTGGAGGATCAAAGTAACAAAACAAGTGAGGATTCTGGCAGGCGCATTTTGAATGCAGCTCAGGGGGGCAAGCCCAGAAAGGAGGAGATTACAATAACGAAGATGCAAGATAAGGACTTGGACAAGAAGCTGGGCACCATGAACCCAGGAAAAGGGCTGGTTCTAGTAGATGTTGGATATAGCCCAGAGGTGAGAGTGCATATAGAGATCTGTGGGAGTACTCCCATGATGACCATTCACCAAAGTGATCCATGGGAAAGGCAGTGGGTAGTACTGAAGCGGCCTTTTGTGGAGTACAGACACTTGCCTGCAGAGGCAAAGTAGCCTTGAGAACAATGAGTCTAGTGAAAAGGAGAAGTAGCTCTAACTTCCATTATTCCTGAGACTTGTAGAATGTCCTGTGTTGTCTTCCCAGTTGTGTTGTCTCCTCAGCACTATGGGAATTCAGGGATGCTCCTGAGGAAGAAAGACCACTGTGGAATGACATAGAATCATAGAAGATTAGGGTTGGAAGAGACCTCAGGAAGTTATCTAGTCCAATCCCCTACTCAAAGTAGGACCAACCCCAACTAAATCATCCCAGCTTTGTCAAGCCGGGCCTTAAAAACCTCCAAGGAACGAGATTCCACCACCTCCCTAGGTAACCCGTTCCAGTGCTTCACCACCCTGCTAGTGAAATAGTGTTTCCTAATATACAAACTAGACCTCCCCCACTGCAACTTAAGACCACTGTTCCTTGTTCTGTCATCTGCCACCACTAAGAATAGACTCACTCCATCCTCTTTGGAACCCCCCCTTGAAGGCTGCTATCAAAGGTTGCTATCAAATCCCCCTTCACTCTTCTCATCTGCAGACTAAGTAAGCCCAGTTCCTTCAGCCTTTCCTCATAAGTCATGTGCCCCAGCCCACTAATCATTTTCATTGCTCTCGGCTTTCACGGGGCCAGGCCAGTGTCTTCTGGAGCAGCAGTACAATAAGAGTGCAAATGGGTCAGTCTAAAAGCAAGGGAATTCACTCCATTGTGCCCGAGATTTGCAGCACAGGTGATGCTACATGGGTGGGTACCCCATAAAAATATCACCCACAACAATACATAGGCCCATTGTGAGGAGTCAAAGACAACTACACAATCTCCGCCTCAGAATTGCTTTGCTATTTTATTGGTGTACGGCCAGTTTAAGTCAAGTATCCTGTGCTGTCCAAAATCTCAGCTAGAAATACTGCAGTGTCTGTGACTATAGAGAGAGAGAAAGAGGTTTGTGAAGTGACACTGTGGCTCTTTGGGTGCTTGAATATTTGCCAGGATCCAGTTTTGCAGTGTTTTTGCCAAACACAGATTGTATGACAGAGTTCATTGGACAAGGACAATGATGCAATTCTTGCTATGTTGGTGCCCATAGAGGCTCACTAAAGAGGTGCTCTTGAGATCAGGCAAGTATGAGGGGGAAACTGTAACAGGAAAAAGAGAATTTCTAGTCTTAACTAGCCTTCTGTCGCTGAGGAAGCATAGGAGAGTGGAATAATCTCCTACAAAGAGTGCAGCAGTGTAAATTAACCTGAAACACATCAGCATTCAGCGAGGAGTTTGAAAACTATGGTAAGTCTTTTTTATTTTCTCTTCATTTTTTTAAATAAAGGCCAGCAACTTCCCCCTTATTTTAAATGTTTAAATCACTGCTCTTTTCCCTCTGAGAGGAGACCTGCTGATCTCGGAACTGGGTGTGTAATGACACACTCTGCACTTGTATAGTGCCTTCTAGAGACAGCCTGTTTCATTAGTTTGTGCAGATGTTCTAATAGCCTAAAGACAGTCTAGGAAATTAACCCGAGAACATGCCAGGGAAGAGAAGAGGACTGAGGGGAGAGGCTGCAGATTGGCAAAAGAAAGGAATGAGAAAAAGTTTTCCTTTCTGAACACTTCACAGTAGAAAGTGACTGTGTGGAGAAGACCTGAGCTGCCTCCTGCGGTGATGTCACAGTGTGGGAAAGGGAGAGGGGAGCAGGATCTCCTCACTCTTTGTGCTTTGTGCGGAATGATAGATATTAGGCCAGAGGCGCTAAGTGGCTTGTGCAGCTTTTCTGTTAACTAGGATGATTAGTGGGAAATGTATTCTAGATATGAAGGACACCATAAAATAGCTCCACTATGCAGTGAACTGGGTCACTGACTACGGTTTCCCACAAGGCTGGTGTGAGTTTTAGGTATACAGGAAGGTAATTTTTTTCCACTTGAATTGTCTTTTAGGTTCTTTATTTGTGAGTAGATATGATGGCAGAAGGGGCAAAGATTTAAAATTGTATGCTGGTGTCTGAAGGTCGTTGGAATTGGGGGAGAGGTAAGGGAGGGCAGCTTGGAGTTTAGGAAAGGTGCAGGGTAGCAATACATTTTGGGATAATGCTGTTTGATTTAGTAGGATTAGTTACTTTCTGCGCTAGTATGAAGCACTGGTGATTGTGGGAAGCATAAGCGCTGACTACGTGGGTGCTCCGGGGCTGGAGCATCCACGGGGGAAAAATTAGTGGGTGCTCTGCATCCACCGGCAGCCAAGCTCCCCTCCCTCCCTGCCCCACCTCCTCCTCTTCCCCCCCCGAGCGCTCCACATCCCTGCTCCTCCGCCTACCTCTCAGCACTTCCCACCTGGCCGCCACCAAACAGCTGTCTGGCAGCATTAGCATGCTCTGGGAGAAGGGGAGAGAAGCGGGAATGTGGCATGCTCCGGGAAGGAGGCAGGGAAGAGGTGGGGCTGGGTGGGGATTTGGGAAGGAGTTGGAATATTGGCAGGTAGGGATGGAGTTGGGGCAGGGACTTTGGGGAAGGGGTTGGAATGGGGACGGGGAAGGGATGGGAAGAGGCAGGGTGGGGGTGGGGCATCATGGAAGGGGTGGAGTGAGGGGAAGGGCCAGGGGGGTCGAGCACCCAGAGGAAAAGCGGGGGGAAGTCAGCGCCTATGGTGGGAAGTTTGTGACATTACAGAGTTAACGTGTGGACAGAACATTGAGCTATAAGTATTTCATAGCAGCACCCAGGTTCTCGTTCTGGGTCTCCTGTTTCCTTGCAGAGAAATTCATATTTAGAAATGTTTGACACAGTTAACTTAGGATTTCTCTCTTGCAAATCTGATGAAAATTGAAGAAGCAGGGATGCCTCCTGGGCTTAGTGTGCTTAATATTTTCCCCGTACATTTTATGAAGTACATACAAAAAGAGAGTGGGGAGCATGTGACACAAATTGTTATGAATATGGGAAGTTAAGGCTCACCCTGTGTCCTTTGGTAGCTAGTTATTGCAATATAGCAGTGACGGTCTGTGTCAGAGTTCCAAGTGAAGGTGTAAGGTGTTCCACAGCTGTACTTGCCAACTTATCCACTGGCAGTATAGGTGCAATTGATTCAAAGACCGATGCATTAGTTCTTTTAATTATTTATATGCTTGCTCCTCTAATCAGAGGAATACAGTGACGGCAGCTGAAAGCAGCAATCATCAGACTGTGAGTGCTTGGTCAGCCTGCCTGTGATATAGGCACTACTGCTGCCTATTGAACCCACCAGGCAGCAAACACACATAGCTTCCCACATGGCCACTCCTTATGCCACCCACAACTCTCTGCTCAGCATGCTCCCCCCATACAGCTCCCTCTACTCCTAAGGAAATTCCTTTGGAATGGAAATGTAATATATACAATAGGTTGCATGTACTTCCAACAGCTGTTAGGCTGGGTGGCCTGTCATTGTAAAATAGCTGGAGAAATGCCAAAGGTCTCAAATGTCTCAAAGGCTGTCAAGTTTTTGCTTTTTCATTTTGTTGCAGCATCTGAGAATGCAGCAAGCCTTGAAGCAACCCGAACTGGGTAAGATAGAATTATTAATATTTATATCATATGGCACCTTTTGAGGCGGCTGGAGGGGAATGAATGTTATAGCCTTTACAAGAGGAGTTTTGTTGCTCTGTCCCCTTTCATTCAAAATAAAATGGGTCCTTGTTTAATTCTGCTAACCCTTCATAATTATCTTCTAGATGAGCAGCTGTTAGCTGGTGCATTCTAGCTATGCTTGCAGCTGTATTTCTTAACCTATTTATTACACATGTTGGGAAACTGAATCTATCAAGCTAGGGAAAATAACTGGCACTAAACTTTATCATAACCATGGTACATGGTGAAAGAACTAATAACTTATTAAACTGAGGATATTTATTTAAATAGAACTGTGTGGAATGGTCCCTGCTGTTGTTGCTGAATTGCTTCTCCTCACATTTACACCACCTTGTGATACACGCAAACTTGTCTGACACAGTTTTGACCTAGAATCGTTACTAATATCCATTTTGCTAGTATCCTCTGAAGGCAGAACTGCCCTCCAATTAGCTGGCCTGTATTCCTGCGCAGAAACTACATCCTAGAGAGATGTTCTTGGATGGTCAGTATGATGTACACAATTATGAAGTAAGGATCTCCTTGACTGGTTAAATTTCTAGTTACGTTTGGCAAGAAAGCTTTTCTCTTCAACTTTGATTCTGGAAACAGAGCACAGAACTTGATTTCCAATAACCACACCTACTAGCTTCTCCCCAAAGGAATAATAATTATAAATGATACTTTATAAACTGGCAATCTTGAATTATGGGTTTGTTGCATTGAAGGTGATTTCTCTGATGGGCAGTATCTATGGTATTGGAACATGAAGATGTATTTACCATCTTGAAACTATAAAGAAGAATGGGTTTCTTAAGTGTGTAGCATTTCCTACTCTCATTATTTGACTCACGGTATACGTTTTCTTGTGCAGGTTCTTTGCCTAGAGAATGAGATGGTGGCTCCTTCTCAAGGCAAAGATGGTGGCTGAATCAATGGCTAACTACAGTTATGCAAGATTCAGAAGCCTGCCTATTCAGGAACTTTTGAAGAAAATTGATTTATTGAGAATCTTAATGTTTTAAGGAACATAGATCCTACCTACAGACTTGCTTACATGGAGTTACTTACTTATTATGTTTTAAAATCTATCTACTCTGTGTGCGGTACATATGTATAAGTGACTAAAAGGACTAGCTTTGTTTTAATGCACCGTACAAACACACCTGAAAACAAGACAGTTGGCGCTGTTGTGCTGAAGTGATCTCCATTCTTGCAAGGCAAAATGTAGTTTAGATTAGCACATTTTTACAGGGCTAGGCAAAGTCATTCATGTGCAAGAGATCTGACTCCTGTTAACTGGCAGATGCCTGTGCCCTTGACAAAGGTGTTTTTTGCAAGATATCTGCAGATACAAAATTGACAATGGTCAGTACTATATGCCAAACTCTCCTTTGTGTGCTAGAGCTATATCAGTGGCTTACAGAGGGCCTTGTGCCTGTGAGGTGCCAGATGTGTTCAACTCCCATTGATCTAATGTGTGGTGAAATGGCTTGTAAAATGGCTGGGGGCCCTTACTGATTTCCAGTGGTATCATCTGCTTCTTCTTATGGGTGGTTGAGGAGAAGATACTGGCTTTCATGCTTAGTTCTGCTTCTTGCCAGTCAAATCCAGAGTAGTAAATGCTCCAAACTATAAGGGACCTGGAAAGGGGCAAGGGTCCATAGGCTGGGGAGTGCTGGCTCTGCTCTTCTATGGTGAACAGAGCAAGGATTGGGACTGCAGTACTGACATCAAGGGGAATCTTATCTCATTTCTGAATCCAATTTGAAAAGAAAAATCCTCACCCATCTTCCTTAAACATTCACACAAGCAAGCAGAACTCATCCGTAACTACTCTGTGCCATGCAGAGAGGCTTTAGATCCGGTGTGCTCAGGAATTCCCACCCTCAGCTTAAGGACACCATAAACACCAATGAGGGAGAGAGATGGTTTATCATGGTCCAGCTATTAGAGTAATTATTATTATTTTTGTAAACAAAACAGCTGTCAGTTCTTGACTCTTCCTTGGTCTTTTGGCTTTTCCTATTGTGTGTTACTCACCACAGCATTACACCTCAGTGGGGAGAGGCTACTGTCCTTGAACTTTGACTCAGACTGGTGGGGGAGGGGGCTAGGTGGGAAATGGAGGTTCCAGAAACAGGGCCACCCAGAGGATTCAGGAGGTCTAGGGCAAATCAATTTTGGAGGCCCCTTCCATAAAAAAGTTGCAATACTATAGAATACTATATTCCCTTGGGGGCCCCTGCGGGGTCTGGGGCAAATTGCCCCACTTGCCCCCCTCTCTGGGCGGCCCTGTCCAGAAAGTCTTTATCCTTCAGCCCCTCTCCTAGAAGCTGTGGGGCTTTCTTAAACCAAGACTGATCAAAAACAGAGGAAGAGAAAATGGAATTAAATGAAATGAAATACTTTGCTTAACACACCTCTAGATTTTCATTTTGCATAAACTAAACTAGCTAAGGCATCCTGAGCTGAGTTACAGAGAGAAAACAAGAGAAGTGAATAGCTTACCTCCCATGAGAGCAATCCTCTCTCTGGCCAGGCTGTCAACATTGCTTGCTTTCTGGATAGCAACTCCCTGTTCTATGTTGACAGACCTCTCTTAACAACGTCTCTCACCCCTACCCCCTTTCCAAACCAGTTTTCTCCAGGTATCTATATTATACACAATAGAACTTAGGCTTGCTGTTTTCTCTAAGGGCATGTGTACATATAAAATTGTACCACTTTAACTATACTGATATAGTTAAAGCAATACAGCTCTCTTAGTGTGGATGCAGCTATATACAAAGGTGCTTTATACCAGTATAACTATTCCCCTACAGGAAGGGTAATAAGCTATTCTGGTATAATTATACCAGATAAAGGTGCTTTGAGTCCACTAGAAGTTGTACCAATGTCGTTATTTGGTAAAAACAAAAAAACCCCAACCAAACAACCCCCCCCAAACAAACAAACAAAAACAAAAAGCCCACATCCCTAAACATGATAGTTACACTGGCTCACAAGCTGCGTGTAGGTCAGGTCTGAGACATGACCCACTGAAGAAAGACAGACCCTTAACAGTGATTAAGAGATGTTCAAATGCTTAACAACCTACCTCGGAAACTGCATTTTAGAGATTTTTGTGGCTGATTGGAACCCAGCATGTCCTGGCTTCTGGTTTAAAACCTTTATTTTTAATTAATTTCCTCTCCAAACAAATTTTCATTGATTTAAAAAAATATGAATGATGAGGAGGTCTCCAGACCCTCCATCACGCTATTTATTGTTTGTAATATGGTAGCTTCCAGGAGTCCCAGTGAGGACTGGAACCCCTTTCTGCCAGGTGCTGTACATGTGTCTGAAAACAGTATTCCTGCCAGAAAGAGAGTTGACAATCCAAGAAATAAAATGGAATGAAGCATACAAGCTTTTGGGCTGAATATCAGGAAAACTTGTTAGCAGGTGAAGTCTGTTAGTTTGTTTTGTATAATAGTCTCCCAAGAGTAGTAAGGGCAAATACCAGTATTTGAAATAAATTTACTTTTGTAATGGATGATACTTCAGCATATGACTGGGGCTCAGGAGGTGTGCGCTCTGTTTTTGACTCTGCCAGTACTCACTGTGTGACCTTCGTCAAGTCACTTCACCACTCTGTGACTCAACTTATACATATGTATAATAGGGATGATACTCACTTTTGTAAATATTTTATGTTTGTAGTATAGAGCTATTGATCTGTCACTCTGAATTATAGGAGCTCTGGTTCCATTTGCTGCTAAAGAATAAATATTTTGTTATCAATCATGTTACATTTAGGGCTCTGAGTTTGTCACGGAGGTTGCGGATTACGTGACTTTCTGTGACCTCTGTCACTTTTTTGGCAGCTGCTGCTGCAGGGGACCCGGGATGAAGGGCTCCAGGACCAGCTGTATCGGCTGCTGCTTGCAGCCCCAGGCAGTGGACCCTGGGGCAGCCAGAGCAACCACTGCTTGGTGGCTCCCAACAGTGGTCCCACGGTGGCCGGAGCAGCCACTGTTGGTGACCCCTGGCAGAAGTCACTGTCAGTGGCCTCTGGCGGTGATCCCCAGCAGCGGCCCCCTGAAGCAGCTGCTACTTGGCCGCCCCAGCAGTGGTTCCTGGGCGGTCACAGCAGCCGTTGCAGCAGCTGTGGCAGCTGGTGCTACTGGCCCCGGCCCCTACCTTAGCAGTGGCTCCCTGGGGCATCCCTCCCAAGCAGTGACCCCCCCACACCAGATTTAGTTAGGGGTATTTATAGTATAAGTCATGGACAGGGCACGGACTGTGAATTTTTGTTTGTTTCCCATGACCTTCCATGACTTATACTATAAACAGCCCTGACTAAATCATAGCCTTAGTTATAGTAATTTAAAAACAAAAATGAAAACAACAACAAAAATAAAAAGCAACCCAGATTTCCAATACTGAAAGCTGTATGTGACTATGTCTTTCCACGGGACATTTTCTGTGTATGATTGGTGAAGCGTTTGGTCTGCTGTCTCTGAATATCTCCCTGGGTACAGTCAATTGGAGGCAATAGGATGGGATGCAGAACTTTTGCATTACTGATTGTTATGCCCTTAGAAATTTCCAGACTTTGTTTTTCAAACTTCCTGAAGGGCTGAGTGCTAGGCTAGGATGAATGCATTTAATTCTTAAAGAGAGGGCATGCTTAGTGTACAGCTTGTTGTCATTACTTGTTCTCTGGTTATTTCTGTCAGTAGTTACACAGATGATCTTTATACCTTATGTGCAGCCTGTGAAGTGGATATGAAGACCTGTCAGACACCTCCTCTAATCTATTTTCTTCTGAAGAAACAAAGCTCACATAAATATCACCTACCATGGCAGACTGAGCATTGTATTAATGGCTCTGTTATGGGGCAAGACAAAGGACAGATCATGAGATGAGATAAACAGATTTTCGACATCTGATCCAAATAATTTCTTATGATTAAAAAAGAGTTGGAGAATGAACAGTTAATCCATATAAAGTGGTGGTATCTTAACAAAAACATCCACATTAATCATTCAAATGATTGCATTCAGCCAGACTCAAGGAGAATTAACTTAGTCCCTTCCTAAGTGTCATAAACATGGAGATGTGGGAAACAAATTGTCTTGGCCACTAATTAACATCACCATTTATGGTCTTGATTCAGGAAAGCACTTAACATATGCTCAGTTTTAGGCACATGCTTAAGTCTATTGATTTCAATGAGACTTAACTGCTTACAGTTAAGAACGTTTTTTTGTTGTGTTGAATCAGGGCCTGAATGTTCAATGCTTTTTTTAACATGGTTGTCTTTGTAAAGATCCTATCTTTAGATTTCCTTATTTTTTTGTTAAGTTTCTTTTTCACCTACGAAGTGTTTTGGATCAGATGTTTGTTGTACTTTTAGCAAAGCATTATTTATAACAACATTTATAGAAAAAGCTAATAACATTTTAATTAATTTGCAACTTTTGAGCTAAATATCAGCTAGGTTACCAATTATTTTAATAATACTCCTGGGACCTTAGATGTACCTGGATGGCTTCCATTTTTGCAACAAATATATTGAAAGGGATGAAGGATTGATAATTTGCTTATAAAATTCACATGATGTGGCTTCCATTGTTCACACTAAGATCTATATGTCAGTGACAAACTCTATCACAATTCGGCTGAGGAGTCTATAGTAGGTTTCTTCTTTAACAACAAAAAAAAAAGTAGATATTTTTGTTAAAGGCAAAGTAAGGGCCAAATGCAAGTCCAGTAAGGAGACATTAGGACAGTTACCAACATAAACTAAAGGTCCAGGGAGGAGATGCTGAGGATCTGCCCCAACTGGTATTAATTGTCATCACTACACAATGGAGCAATGACAGTTATGCTAACTGAAGGTCTATTCAAGAATATCTTTTTTTTGTTAAAGAGGAGACTGTCAACAACTCCCTTCAGAAAGGCAAACTGCAAGCTCTCTTTAAATAAATGATTGTTAGGCCCATACTTAGAAAATAATCTCATCTCTAATCTTATATTTTGGAAGATTAAGAAGGTGTGAGGCAGGGGCTCGGGCAATACCTCCATTTTCCTTAAATCTGTCACTGGGACTTTAAACCTGCATGTGTTACAGAAACTATACTGATTTCCAGGGTCAAGAATCACCATCCAGCATTGGACTACTGATTGTTTTAGATGTACATCATCAACTGCTTCTGGCCCAATGACAACCAAGGCCCGTTCTCAGCTCATACCAGCATGCAGGGCTAGTGCAAAGATGTTTCGTGCCCTAGATGAAACTTCCACCTTGTGCCCTCCCCCGTCCCTGAGCTCCCAGCCTGAGGTGCCCTCCCTTCAAAGCAGCTCCCCCGCTCACCCCTGAAGTGCCCTCCCTGCGGCAGCTCCCCACCCTCTGCCCTGAGGCCGTCCCCCGCCCCAGCTCACCCCTGCTCCACCTTCACCCCGATCATGGCGTCGCTGCTTCACTTCTTCTGCCTCCCAGGCTTGTGGCGCCTAAGCTGATTGGTGCCGCAAGCCTGGGAGGCGGGAGAAGTGAAGCAGCTCACCCCTGCTCCGCCTCCTCCCCAAGCATGCTGTCGCTGCTTCACTTCTTCCGCCTCCCAGACTTACAGCGCCAATTAGCTTAAGCACTGCAAACCAGGGAGGCGGGAGAAGTGAAGCAGCCACGGCGTGCTCGGGGAGGAGACGGGGGAGGGGTGAGTTGGGGCGGGGAGTTCCCCTGCGTGCCACCCCCCACTTCCTTGATGCAGGCAGCCCTCCCCATGCTCCCCTGCCCCAGCTCCCTCCACCTAAATGCTGGCGGCGACTGGGGCAGCTGAAGATCCGGCCACCACGGTCGCTGCTGAAGAAAATGCCGCCCCCCAAATCCTAGTGCCCGACGCAACCGCCTAAGTCACCTAAATGGTAGCACCGGCCCTGCCAGCATGTAAGTATATGACAAGTTCAATTAAAATCAAACTTCCATTTCAATGAAGAAAATGAAGTATTTTTCTGCAGTTTGACTGTGTGTTTCCATAAGAATGGCACATTTGATTTTTATGTGATGGGGTGCCTACCCCACACAAGGCCTGAGGTGAGAGAAAAGGCCAATTAACCCTGTGACAGGCTGCACATGCAGGAGAGTCGAGGCTGATAAGCCTTTAATCGATGATGAAGCCCAGCTGGGCAAGGGGCAGGATAAGCTGCTCTTAAACCTGGAGGTAGCAAGTAAGAAGGGGGCTACAGTACAGAAGGCCTGCAGTCACTCTCTAGGCTTATAGAGGGAAAGGAGGAAACGAGGGAGAACAGAAGCTTGGAGGGAAGGGCACACTCAGAGACAGATGGAGAAGGAGCCTGAAAGAGGTGAAGTAGGAAGTAGCCTAGGGAAACAGCAGCAAGGTTTGGGACAGTGCAGAGCTTGGCTGCTCGTTGTAGGGTCCCTGGGGTGGAACCCAGAGTAGTGGGCAGGACCAGGTTCCCCTACCAGCCATTGGGGAAGTGGCACAGAGCGAGCAGTGGACCAGAAGGCTTCCTGAGACAGTCGTCCAATGGACTTTGATACCCCAGAAGGGGAGGACTATAGCAACCTGGCCAGAGGTTCAAGTCACAAAGAAGGAGCTCCCCGAGTGAGGAAGAGGGAATAATCTGACTCCACTGAGGCCACGTCTACACTACGGGATAATATCGAATTAGCTAAAATCGGTTTCATAAAACTGATATTATAAAGTCGATTGTGCGTGTCCACACTAGCACATTAATTCGATGGTGTGCGTCCATGGTCCAAGGCTAGCGTCGATTTCTGGAGCGGTGCACTGTGGGTAGCTGTTCCGTAGCTATCCCATAGTTCCCTCAGTTTCCCCCTGCCCCTTGGAATTCTGGGTTGAGAGCCCAGTGCCTGATGGGGCAAAAATCATTGTCGCGGGTGGTTCTGGGTACAGCCTCACCCCTCCCTTTGTGAAAGCAGCAGACAACGGTTTTGCGCCTTTTTCCCTGGGTGAACTGAGCAAACGCCATAGCACAGCAAGCATAGACCCTGCTCAGATCAGTAACGCTATCGTGGATGTTGTAAACACCTCACGCATTCTCGTGCTGTCTATGGTGAACCATGAACTGCAAAGGCAGGAGAGGAGGAGGTGCATACAAGGTTGTGACTCTGGGAAACGCAGGCCTATAGTGGATGGCTTTGCTGCCATGCGCGATTCCCTAACTGTGGCGGGGCCATAGATGCAACCACTAGTCCCTATCTTGGCACCAGGGCACCCAGCTCGGTAACCGCAAGGCGCCGCTACTTCTTCAGTGGTGCTGACAGCCACGGGTGTTGGATCCACAAGGGAGTTTCACCAACATCCATGTGGGATGGCCGGGAAGGGTTCGTGCACACTGCGTCTTCAAAAGCACAACTCTGTTAACGGTGCTGCAGCAAGGGAATTACTTTCCAGACCGGAAACTAACGTTGGGTATGTGGATGCTGTGTTATCCTGGGTGGACCAGCCTACCCTTGATGCCATGGCTCATGAAGCCATTACACGCAGCCTGGACAGTGGTCAGGAGCTGTTTAACTACAGGCTGAGCAGTGCAGGTTGTGGTAGAATGTGCATTGGCCGTTTTTAAGAAAGGCGCTGGCGAACATTACTTACTCGCTCAGACCTCAGCCAACCAATGTCCCCATTGTAATTGCTGCTTGCTGTGTGCTCCACAATCTCTGTGAGAGTAAGGGGAAGGAATTTATGGTGGGTGGGAGGCTGAGGCAAATCACCTGGCCGCTGATTATTGAGCAGCCAGATCGGTGATTACCAGATGCCGCAAAGAGATGCGGTGCGTCAGAGAAGCTTCTTGACAAACAGTTTCATCACGGGCCAGGGTACAGTGGTACGCTGTGTTTGTTTCCCCTTGTATGAACCCTTCCTGGATTGATCATTACCCATGATAAGAACCCCTTCCTCTTGTTATAGCTTGCTGAAGGAAATAATGTCAGTAATGGTTAAACAAATCATGTATTCTTTATTAAAGGATTCCCTGTAAGGCAACCCCCTCCCCCTTTGGATGATTCTTTATTAAAAAAGTATATAGTAAAGGAAGATTATCCAGGATCCCTGCCTGCTGTGGTTTGGAGGAGGATAGGGGGAAGGAAAGCATTAAGCCATAATTCACGTAGCTCCTTTGGTTGGACTGTCACGGGAGTGGTGGGCGGTTCAGCAAAGCCTTTCCCATGCGTTTTACCGTCTGGTAGGGAGATATGAACTGGGGAGGTTGGGAGGGATGGTTACACAGGGCTGCGCGCACTCATGTGACCCGCTGCTCTTCTTGAATTGCACATGCGTCGGGGTCAGTTGATCACGCCGACGAGATTCCGCGTTGTCCCATCACGCTGTCTTCCTGTCCTAGCACCTCTGATCTTCCTGCCGCCCTCTCATCTCGGGATGTCTTCCTATCCTTTCCCGTTCACTGGCGGCGTCTTTTCCTGTACTTTGTACACTTGTCCTTTCCCACTCAGTCTGATGAGCTCTTTCACTGTGGGTTACTTCCATGATTCTGAGAACATTTCTTCTTCGCGTGTCCTTCCTCCTCTGCGTAGCTGAGCTAGCCTTCGGAGGGGGAGGGAGACTGACAACTGTGCAGCTGCATGGGGGAGAAAACAGGGCAAAAGTATTGTAAAAAAGATACATTTTACAGAACAATGCTTTACTCTTTCACAGTGAATTAACACTATCCACCGTCCCCCCACCCCCAACCCCCTACATAGCACATGTGATTTCACTACAGGTCGCATTTTTGCATCGTTTAATATTGAGTGCCTGTGGCTCTGGCTCTGTGCAGATTCACCAGACGCAGTCCAGGTCATCATAATTCCTAGTCCATGCGGCCCATGGGTTCTAAACTTTATGTTGACTTCGGCAGCCTTCACATACACAGTGCCCTACGATGCCTTGTTTTCCTGTTAGAGGAACACTCAGGAACCCACCCCCCCCTTTCCCCTCCTCCCCAACGCATGGCTGCTCAGCATTTGTAAGATCAACTGGTTAATCATCCCCCTCCTTCCTTCCCCCCTTCCCCCCGCCCGCGTGGCCTGGTAGCTGGAAGATTTTCCTGCTTCCAAATGCAGAACTCAGCGCTATCCTTTCCTCCCCTCCCCCGCTTTGCTACTGCACGGAAGGATTTGATTAAGCGGCAGCGCAGTTAGGTAGGGGAAAATCGCCATGTTATGTATGCCCCCCTAATTAAAAATTGCCTGAATTTCAACCAGGTTACAATGAATGATATAACTCTCCTGAGAAGTGAGAGCGAGCGCGAGAGTGCGAGGCGTGAGTGTTTCGTGAATATGCCAGCAGTCACCTGTTCGCATACGCAGCTGTAGTTCGTGAATCAAATGATACTGAATTACTTGTTACATGCATGGCGAGGCAAAAGTGTCCTACAATGGGGAACGGATACGGCTGCCTTACCCAGAAATGCTTTCTGCAAAGGCTTTTGGAGTACGCTCAAGAGGATTCATGGAGATTTCTTTGGAGGATTTTCGCTCCTCCCCACACATGTTAACGAACTTTTCCTGTAACTTTTACTGGCTGCGAATGCATCACAAGCCCTGATGCAAATCAAGTCATTAAAAACACTTGTTTTAAACCATTGTTGATATTTACAAAGGATACACTCACCAGAGGCGCTTCCATGGCTTCACTGTCTGGGTAGTGGCTTGGGTGGGCGGGAGAGGTAATTCTTGGGGTCACAAAAAGCTCTGGTGTTGTGGCTAACGGAGTGGCTGTGTGCTCTCAACAAGCTTCCTTCTCGTCCTCTTCCTCCTCATCTTTCCCCCTCGCAGAATCCTCATCCATGGTTGAATTATTACAACCCCGAACCTCTGAATCCACGGCAGGGGCTGGGGGACTGGTTGCGCAGCCCCCTTAAATTTGCATGCAGCTCAGCATAGAAGCGGCATGTTTTCGTTCCCTGACCCGGACCTCCGTTTGCTTCTCTGGTTTTCTGGTATGCCTGTCTGAGCTCCTTAACTTTTACTCTGCACTGCACTGCAGTCCCTCTGTGGCCTTTCCCGTCATAGACTTTGAAATTTTTCAAATATTTTTTCATTTCACTTGTCGAACGAGTTCTGTTAGCACGAATCCTCTCCCCATATAGCGATCAGATCGCGAGTATCCTCTTGTGCGGTCCATGCTGGTGCTCTTTTCGATTCTCAGGAGACTGCATGGTTAACCTGTGCTGATGAGCTGTGCGTGGTCACCTGTGCTGATCAGAGCTTCCACGGGCTGGCCAAACGGAAATTGAATTCAAAAGTTCGCAGAGCTTTTCCTGTTGTACCGACCAGTGCCCCCTCTCGTCTGAGTTCTGATCGCTGTTCAGAGCGGTCAGTGTGCACATGTGGAGAACCTCCCGGAGGGCCATAACGTCGATTCCT
>NC_133778.1:41444815-41479236 GCF_003597395.2 Chelonoidis abingdonii | reverse complement strand
ACGCAGCTACCGGCAGCGCGCGCACGAGAGCGATGAGGACATTGGACTACTGACATTCTTCCCTAACGCGGGGCCCCTGCCCTTTGGAGCTACTGCTGTTAATGGGGCAGTTCTACCCTTGAACGTCCGATTTTGGCCCGGGAAACAATTCACAGACTGGTGCCGACTCCGCTTAGTTTTGCGGTGTGCGGACGATTCGCAGTGGCTGCGAAACTTTCGCCCATGCGTTAATAGGGCCACTTTCTTTGAAACCCTTTCGTGGACCTTGCTTTCCTTGCGCCCTTGAAACGCCATAATATAAGGCTGAGAGCAGCCCTCACTCAGGGCAGAAAGCGAGTAGCCATGCCCTTGAGCTTTCAACGCAGACAGTACGGTCAGGTTCGGATCCATTTGGAGTGGCAAATCTTCTGTGGGGCTGCTGTGATGCAAGTAGCCAAGCAATCGTTAACGCTGCTCTCCACGAAAGGACTTGTGACTCTGGGAACATGCAGGCATAGTGGATGGCTTTGCTGCCATGGGATTCTCCTAACTGTGGGGGGGCCATAGATGGAACCACTATCCCTAATCTTGGCACCAGGGCACCCAGCTCGTGAACCGCAGGCGCGTACTTCTTCAGTGTGCTGACAGCCACGTGTGGATCACATAGGGAGTTTCACCAACATCCATGGCGATGCGCCGGGACAGGGTTCGTTGACACTCGCGTCTTCAAAAGCACAACTCTGTTATAACGGCCGCTGCCAGCCAAGCGCGAATTACTTTCCAGACCGGAAACTACGTTCGGGTTGCTTGAAATGCCTGTGTCTACTCCTGCGCGTGGCCCAGCCTACCCTTCGATTGCCATGGCTTCATGAAGCCATTACACAGCAGCCTCGGACAGTGTCAGGAGCTGATTTAATACAGGCTGACGCAAGTGGCGGATGTGGTAGAATGTGATTTGGCCGTTTTTAAAAGGGCGCTCGGGAACATTACTTTACTCGCTTCAGACCTCAGCCAAACCAATGTCCCCATGTGTAATTGCCTGCTTGCTGTGTGCTCCACCAATCTCTTGAGAGTAAGGGAAGACAATTTATGTGGGTGTGGAGGCTGAGCATCTCTCTTCTCGTCTTTTCCGTCCACACTAACACTATTCCAAATTAGTAATATCGATTTTAGGGTTACTCCTCTCGTTTTGTAGGAGTACAGAAATCGATTTAAAGAGCCCTTTAAATCGATTTAAAGAGCAATGTAGTGTGGACAGGTGCAGCGTTAAATCGATTTAACGCTGTTTAAATTGATTTAACGGCGTAGTGTAGACCAGGCGAGAGAGTGACACCACAGGGCAAGAAACTGAAGGAGGGGACATCAAACTGGTCATGAGCTAATCCCCAGATGAGCCACCAGGAGGCGCCCCAGTGGTGAGCAGAGAACCCTGTGACTTGCTAATACACAGATCTGTACAAACTCACAAAAAGAATAATTTCCTTGGCTAAGAGTGCAATATCTCAGATTTCTCATCACATTTAGCCTTGTAAGGAAAGTAATGGTAGGGCATCAAAGCACACCATGACTTGATTATAATTACTTATGTTTGCCATATTACTATCAGTGAATCCAGTTGGTCCAGTAACTTGACAGAAGGAGTTTAGGGTGCCTTCAGATATTTCAGATGGTACCCTGGTAAAGCTCAGCTGCACATCAGAGGGGATGTGCTTGGTCTCACTCCCCACACAGAGGTTAACTGCTTGTGGAATGAACACCTCCTGCTGACCAGCCTTAGGAAGAGGGATTAGGCTTAGATTTGAAACAGGCAGCTCGTTTGCCCTCCAAGCTGCAGGGGAAGGGAGATAAGTGATCTTTGTGGTTGTCTAGAAGGACAGAGATTTTAGGGTCCATAAGGATATAAATGAAGGCCCTAGAATTAAGAAATGGGAACTTGCTTTAACCTGATTTTGGTTGTAGGTAGGCATGGCAAAACCTCCATGTTCATATGCTGGGATGTGTAGTGCTTACCTCACAGACACACCCCTTGCAGGCTTGCAAAAGAGGTCCACGGATGGCTGCGCCTGCCAAATATGGATTCAGAAACTGATCAGGAAAAAAGGGTGTTAAAGAAAATCTGCAGTCTTTGAAGAACTCCCAAAATGTCATCAGCCAGAGTTTTGTTCTTTGCAAATAAGGGAGGATTCATCAGTTTTGCTATCTCTCTCTTCCCGTCCCATCCCCTCACCTTGTGCTCGCTGCCTCTAGCCTTTCAAAGAAATTCATGTGATTACTGGCAGTTCATGATAGTGCTGCCTACTCCCTTTACTTATTGATTTCACTGTTTTTAACTACAGTCCCTGACAGGAGAGAGGAAGACTTGCAGTCCTGCAGTCAGCAGTGTAACAAATAAAAGAGAGAAAGTAGGTCTGTGTGGTTTGGAATGGTCCAGCGCAGGATACTGCAGCGAAGTTGCTGTATAACCCCCCTGTTTGCATTTTACCATGACTTGAGAAGAAGAAAATAAAAGGAATATTAACCACTTCAGGAGGAAGAGCAACAAACAGCACCTCAGGGAGTAGTGATGGCAGCTCTGATAACAGCCATATAGGCAGGAAACTGGTAGTATAATATAAGCCACAGTGAGATTGGGAACCTCCTGGGAAAGACAGACAGTAATCAGCACCATGCAGCAAAGCAGCGGGAGCGCTGCAAATGAGGTTTTTCAAAGTCAGGAAGTTGGTGGTAGAGTCATAGCTGCAAAAACAGCTGGAAAATGAACCAGCAATCAGCACCATGTAACAAAGCAGCAAGAGCTCAATAAATGATTGTCTTACAATGGGGAGAGGGCTTTGAATGAAATATTGCTTAATTAATTGCTCTATCCTGACAGAGATATTAAGGGAAAGGTTCTCTTGCACACAGACTCATCACGTTACACCTCTTCAGTTCTTGCACTAGAACTGGTTTATTTCCCCCGCTGTAACTGGCAGACTCTGATGGCAATCCCTTACAGTAACATGCCCTGCCTCACACTTCATTCTCCTCCTTTGTGCATGCTCATTCAAGAAGACAGTTATGACATGGTAGTTACTTTGTTTCTAACTCCTTCTTCTCCTCTTTGTAGTACTGAAGAGAGTCAGAGCAAGTGCATGGGTGAAATGGGGCCTGCATCTTTTCATGCATTTCAGGTTGATTTTTTTGACCTGTGGTTTATAATAGACTCGTTGGGGATAATAAAGGGGAATTTAAAAACCAGAAGACAGACCAAAATACCACCCTCTGAAAACCAGCCTCCCTTCTCCTCAATCTTGGGATTTTTTTTTAAATAAGTCTCATGATTTCTTGTGTTCACACGATTTTTGAACTTGTGGTTGGCGGTGCTACAGTATTTGTTTGCATATGTTGTCCTGAAATCTGGGACTGAATGTGGTGTAAAATGTTGGGGCTCTAGTTTCTCCTTTGAATGAGCATGTACGGAGTGAGTTGAGGAGATTTCCTGCTACTTCGATACACTATTTAGAACTGATGGGTCGTTCTTTTGCATCATGTGAGTTACAGGCAGTCACATCAGTCAAATTATTGCAAAAGTTTCTGCTCTAAGAACCCACCTTGTCTTGTGTTTCTCATCTCTTGCTCTGCCTGGTATAGCGCAGTTGCAGAATCACATTTCTGATCCTTTTGTGTTTGCATCTGCTTTGCACGAGTGGACTTGTGCGAAGTGGTTGCTGTGCAGCCAAGAATGTAGGACAACATCTTTGCAATTTCCATTTGCAAGTAATTAACACTGCTCTGATATATCTTTTATAAGGAATGCCATGAATGCCACAGTAATACTGATTTACCAAGAGGCACATTTGTAACATTGCAAGGTGAGCCGTGGTAGCTTTCTCTTTCTGTTTAACGGAACTTTCCATTGCTGAGTGCTAAGGATGCACACCTGGAGAAAATGTGAACCACAAGGTGGGACCATGATTGTCAAAATCTTCAGTACAGTTTGGATGGGGCTATTACATAGTCCAGATTTGTGTTCCTGAGATATGGAATCATCATTTGCAGATGAAAACTGTATCCTAAATACCAAAGTTATTGGTTTTCATGGAAATGGACATTATCAGGAATGTTTATGGATGCCTCTTACTCCAACACCCAAAGTTCAGTGTAAGAAAGGTATTTTTGTACATATCATTTCTGTACAAAGGCAGGAGAGCTTCGGTATTGTTATTTACTCATTAAAGTCTTCCAGAAACGATTTTAGTCCTTCATGACAAATAGGCATGAATATTTCATCAATCAGAGGTATATTTTGTTACACTTGGGCTTCAGCTTTCTCCCCTCCTCCCACCCCCCCGCCTCAGTCCAGGGAAGCAGGACTCGACAGGCACGATCTTCCATCCCCCCTACTGGGGTCATGTAGAAATGTTTGTTGTGAGATGGGGTCATGGTGCAATGAAGTTTGAGAACCTCTGGGCTACTCTCTGTGTGTGCGTGTCACAAACACACCCATAAACACAAGTACTTTCATAGTACTTTGTGCTGTGCATTTACATTTCACATTATGAATGATCCAGACTAAAGCCTTTACTATGGCAATTATTTATTTGTATTCTGGTAGCTCCCACAGTGTGCTATGCACTGTAAAAACACAAAAGAAAGCACATTCCTTGGTTTGAAGAGCATATACTCCAACAAGCTAGTGGGAATATTTTGTTCAATCCACAGAATGACAGCAGAAATTCCAGTAGCTGAGACTTCTAAAGCTAGATTGGATAAAGCACTTGAAAATGTAATGTGGAGAACAATCCCGTACTGTCATGAGAGATGGATTAGATGACTTCATAGGTCCTTTACCTTTCCATCTCTGGACAACGCTTCACCAGATCCACATATGGGGGCTCTGTCACCTTCATGCACAGAAGGAGAAATCTGTGAACCACTGTAGTACTTCCCACCTTCTCATGTCTCTGGGCATGTCTACACTACAAACTTAAGTCGACTTCAGTTAAATTAACATCCAGTCGCTGCAATAAGTCAATAATGTGTGTCCACACCACACTCCTTGTGTTGGTGGAGTGCATCCTCACTAGTAGCACTTGCATCGATGCTGAGAGCAATGCACTGTGGGCAGCTATCCCACAGTGCAACTTGCTGCAGGAGGTTTTTGGAAGCGCTTGCAATGCCTTATGGGAACAAAACATTCTTGCATGGGGGACTGGGAACATGGCTTCAAAATTCCATGATGCAGTTTTCTCCTCCACACCCCGATTTCAACTGCAACCCATAATGTTTCATGCCATTAAAGGCTGGCATAGCCACATGTATGCCATATTCTGAGAAACATGGACCCTGCTCAGCTGTGCGCTCTTGTTTGGAGCATTACAAACACCACCTATCTTATCCTGCAGTATTCCCAGAGCTGAGAGAGGAGCAGCCGTGCGGAACATGGCAATGTCCTTCAAGCAGCCCTGCTAGAAGCCATAGAACGATACAGTTACTGGTTGCTGCTGGCAGTCCCGCAGCAGCTGAACACAGTGGAGTGCTGTTTCTGGTCCCAAGAAACAAGCACTGACTGGTTGGATTGCATCGTTATGCAGCTATGGGATGATGATCAGTGGTTGCAGAACTTCCATATGCACAAGGCCACTTTCCAGGAACTGTGTGCGGAGCTCTCCCCAGCCTTGCATTGCTGCAACACTAAAATGAGACCTGCTTTGACAGTGGAGAAGTGAGCGGCGATCGCTGTGTGGAAGCTTGCAATGCCAGACTGCTACCAGTCAGTGAGGAATCAATTTGGAGCTGGTAAATCCACTGTGGGGGCTGTTATGATCCAAGTATGCAGGGCCATTAATCTCCTTTTGCTTAAGCAGGGTAGTGACTGTGTTTAATTTGTATTGAAAGAGGTGCCAGAGCTGAACTCTAGCACAAATTAAGCGCTAGCAGAGTGGCCTGATACTGGAGGGTGCTGGCCGGGCACCCAGCTCTGAAGGCAACACCCTACTGCCAACAGCAGCGCAGAAGCAAGGGTGGCATGAGATATGGTGTGTTGCCACCCTTCTGCGCTGCTGCTATGGCTTGTGATGCCTGTGCTCAGCATATGCCTCCAGGCAGGCTTCGTGCTGTCACACAGGAGCTGCACCTAGCCAGAGTCCACGGCCCTCCCGCGGCTCTCTGGCCACTCCTGGCTCACCGGGGCACCATTTCACGTTTTGGGGGGTGGTAGGAAACTTTAACGGGGATTCCAGAGACTACTTAGGCACCTGAAAACTCTAGAGTTTTTTGCAGATAATAATTTGGGAATTAGCTGACAGGAGCGCACTGTATCTAATTGTTATATAAAGAAAGAAAAATATACACAAACTCCTATTAAAGCCACGTTTAAAGTTCATATGTAAATTTAGAACAATCAAGAGATAATACAGCAAGATATTCTCAGTCCCAAACCTTGAGGTATCAGTCTGGAGCTTTAATGCCAGAAACGTATGTTTGATACTTTGTACACTATCTTTAGGAGAGAAAATAAATAAAATCTGCTCACCTTCTCTAACAGATACACTGTGTTATTGCCATTATCTACTCTGGTTTAGTCAATAGTTTTTCACTCTACTAAAAACATACTTAATTTTAACATATGTGATTAAGGTTTTTTTCTTTTTCATTAAGAAAGGGAATTTATTTTTCAAATTATTTTGGCATTTATGTTTACCGATCACACTCACGGACATGACTCACTAACACTTGACTCCATCATTGCTATTGATATCATAGTTGGAACTTAATTTATTTCCATGCAAATTTCAACTTATTTTACAGATATAACTAAAAATACAATTTGAAAATAAGTGACGTTCATCTGCGCAGTGTCTAAAGTTATATGTTTAGCTAATGTTTTTTAAACTGGCACTGCTAAGGTTAGTACAAGCTAAAGTTACATTTTAGAGGGATATTATTATTTGATTGTACCACTTTAAATAATGAATGACAAAGCACATAGGATAATAAAAGTAATAATGATAATTACTCCAGTCAGGATAGATTAGGCACTTTAGAACACACTACTTAAAGAATTAAATTTAAGCATAAAAGAGAAATAAAATTATGAAATGCACAGACCAGTCAAAAAACTAAAATAACGGAACTCTAATCCTTAACAACTGAAAGAATAAAATTACAGAGAATATATGTGCATTGCAGGAAGTACCAAAAAGTAATGACGACAATAGTGTGTGTGTGTGTGTGTGTCTGTGTGTGTCTGTGTGTGTGTTGGGAGAGTATGTGAGGGAGAGAGTGTGTGTAGGAGAGAGACTGTGTGTTGGGAGAGTGTGCAAGAGACTGTGTGTGTGTGGGGGGGAAGGGTGTGAGAGACAGCGCACTATCCCTTTAAGCAGAGCAGCACTCAATAGTCTGAAGGCTTGTTCAGACATCAATCATCCACTCCTGAGCCCTGTCCCAACCCCAGCTCAGCGAAGATGGGGTACATGGGGGGGCAGAGAAAGGGGGGCACCCTGACATCAGCACTCCCCAGAGCAGCGGGCCAGGGAGCAGCTGGCCAGGGGTGGCTCCAAGGCAGGGAGCAGGAGCAGCTGTGGTTGCAGACCGCAGCAGAGCAGCGGGTGGAGAACGCGCTCCAGGCCTTCGCCTCGTTCACCCATACCAAAGACCAGCCCTTAAACTCACTGGAGTACTCACATTTCTCTGGGGTCCTAAATGATGAGGAGACCCTCTAATCCCATCCCCATGCTATTCTCACTTCACTTTCCCCTAGTGGTACTATTTATGCTCTCAGTGGGGTACTCCAGAAAACTCTCCTGTTAGCAGCCTTGCAGGCCCCTTCTATTCCTCTTAGGCATCTACCAGGACCCTATGAATAAACCTTCTGCTCTATACCAGTCTCCTCCCACCATCCAGAGACCCACTCCTATTCTTTCCTAGGCTTTCTTGGCAGCGAGAACTCTCTGTGTTCTGAGGGGAAGGCTGCTTCTTACAGCCTTGGAACTCCTTGCCAGCGTTTCTAGCTGTGCCTCTAACTCCTATCAGCCCTACGAACAAGTCCCAGAATACCCATGTTCTGGACTGAACCATGACTCTGATCATGTTGGACTTGTAGCCTATCTTTCAGAGCCAGTTACAGTCCCCATATTTATCTCTTAATAATTAAAATCAACTTTCTAGGCACGTATACCTTCTTCCACCATAGTGGTATTAGAATGTCTTACGATAATACTTAATGTATCCTCACTTGAAGTAGAGATTATTATCCTAGTTTTTACAAACTGGAAAGAGAGGCAAAGAGAAATTCTGATGTGCCGTAGGTCAGACACAATGTTCTTCACAAAGCTGGTAATTTGATATAATTGTAAATGAGGAATCGTCGTTGAGTGGGTTTGCTTCCAGTGGGGTCTGACAAGGTTTGGTTCTTGGCCCTATGCTATTTAACATTTTTATCAATGACCTGGAATAAAACATAAAATCATCACTGATGTAATTTGCAGATGACACAAAAATTGGAGAAGTGATAAATAAGGAAGAGGACAGGTCACTGATTTAGAGTGATCCACATTGCTTGGTAAACTGGGTACAGGGAAACAATATGCATTTTAGTAGAGCTAAATGTAAATATATACATCTAGGAACAAAGATTGTAGGCCATGCTTACAGGATAGGGGACTCTATCTTAGGAAGCAACGATTCTGAAAAAGATTTGGGGGTCATGGTGAACAATCAGTTGGACATGAGCTCCCAGTATGGTGCTGTGGCCTAAAGAGCTAATGTGATCCTGAGATGCATAAACAGGAATCTTGAGTAGGAGTACAGAGTTTATTTTACTTCTATACTTAGCATTGGCGCAACCACTGCTGGGATACTGTGTCCAGTTCTGGTGCCCAAAATTCAAGAAAGATGTTGATAAATTGGAGAGAAGGGGCACGAGAATGATTAAATATTAGAAAACATGCCTTATAGTGATATACACAAAGAACTCAATCTATTTAGCTTAACAAAGAGAAGATTAAAGGAGTAACTTGATTACACTCTACAAGTACCTACATGGGGAACAAATATTTAATAATGGGTCTTCTAACTAGCAGAGAAAGCTATAAAATGATTCAATGACTGGAAATTGAAGCTAGACAAATTCAGAGCAGAAATAAGATGTAAATTCTTAACAGAGAGAGTAATTAATCATTGGAACAATTTACCAAGTCGGTGGATTCACCATTAATGACTATTTTAAAATCAAGACTGGATGTTTTCCTGAAAGATAACATCTGGAAATTATTTTGGGGAAGTTCTATGGCCTGTTCTATATGGGTTGTCAGATTAGATGATCACAACGGTCCCTTTTGACCTTTCAATCCATGAATCTTTGAAAAACTCAGTTCCAGACCTATGCCTTAAGCACAAGACTATCCTCCTCATTACTCTATGTGGTTTCTTTGACCCATATGGTAGATGGCTCCCCTGACATGAAATATTGGCCAGAATGTTAGTTCAACATGTCCCTAAGATAGCTTCTCATTTTGAGAACTAGCTCACTTATAATTAGTGAACTAAGTGACCATATAAATGTTTTAGATGATCTCAGATCTCTGATTACAACAGAATATAAATAATTCATTATAGAAAATTACCTTGGTGGCGTTGATACGACAGGAACACAAACTGGATACAGCAATTGCAAAAGAGCCGTACAGTACATTAAAGAAGGATCTTAGGTATTTTGCTGAAGTACCCTGAACTGAGCTTCTTGGGTAAACTTTGCTGAGACTTCTTTTTTTGAAAAGATACCTTTCTAGTGAGAATGTTTTTGTTGTAAACTATATAATATAAAATTTCTAGTTTATAGAAATGTAATGATGAGAGAAATTCAAGTCCTTCTAGTAAATGTGTGTGTGTGTATACTGGAAATATATTGGTGGTAGTATAGCACGTTTTATGCTGGAAATATTATACCTGTGATATGTAAACAGGAGGTACCTTTCAACAGACTTGGGAGGCAAGCAGGTGGTAGTATTTCCATTTTATAGATGAGGAAACTGAAGTACATAGAGGTTTCAGTTTCTGCGATACTGGTGTTAGGGAATTGGAGATAGTCAGGAACAGAACCCACCAACTCCTGCCTCCTACAATCATGCTTTTAAATGCATCCTTTTGGTGTTATCTGTCTAACGACGCCTTCCCAGAGTTAGGCCAAAAAACCCCTTATGGCATACTGTATTCCTTCTGCCCTTCACCGCCTTTTTTAGCAGAAATCTGGGCTCTAAAATTATATGCAGTCAATACTTTTATTGAGAAAAACGACTCTATTGTTGAACAGTGTGTGCTAGAATATAACACAGCGCAGTGTATTATCTACAGATTGTGTCTTTGAAATATTAAATGACATCACAATATTTTAATCCATTTCTCATTCTGAAAGTCCGTTTTTATTGAATATGGAGTTGTATGTGAAAATCAATAAGTAAAGAAAAGTGCAAGACACAAAGAGAAAATGGAGTGATGGGTGAGTCACTATAAAGATTGAGCTATGCAAAGTCAAAGTTTATCAGAAGAGCTTTAAAAAAGTGAACTGGAAAAATACATCAAAATACACTGGTATGAGAGGGTCTTTCCTTGTCTATAATGTTTTTGAACTGGGTTTTCTTTGTTATGCAGTTTGCTCCATTTCACCATCTTGGCTTGAATGCACCAATTACCTGACCCCTCTTCCACAGCACCTGCAGTAGCCCAAGAGTTAATCTAGAGTCAGGAGGGTTGGTTTGTTTATTTTCTATTAACTTGTTGTTTGAAGATTCCACTCATGAAGGATTTTCTGTTATTAACCTGTTCTCTCCCCAGGCTTCAATCCCGGAAAATGCTTAACTGCCACAAATCCCCTGAAGTTAATAGGAATTGAAGTTGATTAGTGCCTCTCAGGGGTGAAATACCTGGCACGATCAGCCCCCAAAGTTTTCCTTCTTTGCTTTTATTATGAGGGCATGTGTGTGTACAAGAGCATATGTTGTTTTTCCATGTCTCTCTCTAGGTTTTTACACAGCATCTGTCACTGGGGTAGGTGAGTGCTTTTTGATAATTTGCTTTTGTAGTAGTGGAAACTGAGTCCATGTCTAAATGTGTAATCACCTTCCTCATACGTTGTACAGTGAACAATATTATTTCACAATGGCAATATATCAAATACGTAGTAAATTGTACTCACGCCTAAATCCCTCTTTGAAGATGTGCCTTAGCCAGACTTCCTACAGCGTGAATATCCAAGAGAATATACTCTACTACAGTCATGTTGCTTGCTATACGGGTTGGGATATACAAATGTTTAATTCATAAAGATAAGGAATGGGTCCTAACTTATTCCATTATACCATGTAAAGATATTTTCACTTTTCTTTCTGAAGCTAGTTGTCCATCAAAATTTTCTAACACATTAATCTTTCTGATGGCTATTAACATATAGGAATATCTTGTTTAGGTTCAGCGTGCAAAAAAAAAAAATCAGTATTCATAGTGTTTTTTCTTGCTGTAGATTAAGGTGTTAATACTTCAACCATAACAACTTTGTGTGCATATCCAATACTCATCACTATCTATCTATCTATCTATCTAATCTAGCTGTACAATGAAAGCCTTAACTGATTTTCCAGGTCATTGCTGGTAATTATCAGACAGTGGCATTCTCCTTGCACCTTATTGGAGCCACTTCCATGGGGAGGACCCAGAGCTATTTGCTTCTGGACTTGCCTTAGGCTTCATTTCTGAATTCAGTTTAGATGGCTATGGGCCCACATCTGATAGCCAGAATGACACATTTATAATTTATTAATTTTAATTCTTTCAAGGTTCTTTTGATAAGTTACTCCATAAAAATAACAGCTAAAGTTTAAAATTAATAGATTTTATCTAGTATGCCTATTATTATTTTTGAAGCCTGTTAGAGAACAAAAATTATGCAAATTGTTGTCACGCTAGGCTACCGTGCACACGCTGGTAATGCATAACAACTAGCTTACTGATGAAAATACTTCATCTTGAGCAAGACCTATTGTCGGTACTCAGGATTATAGTATGTATCATCATTAACAGTTTATTATTATTTTTCTCGTGGATAAAGGATAATGTTCAATTTTATTAAAAATTCTCATTAATATAAAACTGCCTTAAAAGTAATATTCAAGCACTCCAGTGATGAAATATGATTGATTACATTATAAAATGAAGGCGTATTGCAAAATGAAGGGAAAAATCCCTTCAAAAAATTGAACAGTTGCTGTTCACTCCCTGTGAATGGCTAAGTGGTTTTAATTCTACACCTCATACTTGTAAAAGACTCAATAAATAGATCAGACTCAGGACCAATTAGTGTCACATTAATCTTTAGTAATAATGAAGTGAAGCTGCTAGGGATTGAACCGATTTATCTGTACCCTCCATGACAAGCACCTTAAGTTAATACATGCTGTATTGTCTAGACAGGACACTGGAACACAATTCAGAATGTGCAGCATTGGCAGATGTGAAGAGCTATTTCTTAGTCCTGAAGAAATCTGATATTTCTTAGTGGGAGAAAAATCCAGTATAAGATAAGCTGGTTTCAGAAAATAGGTCACTAATGTAAGTTTGCAGTTATTTTCTTTCCAGCTTTCTCCTGCACCTGCCTTAGATTTCTTTTCCTCTTCTGTGCACACAGCATCTCAAGCTTTGTAAGTAGAATGTGATGAAAGGCTGTTTCTGCTCTAAGGGTCACTGTTCTGTTCATAGCCCTTCAGCCCTACATTTGCACCACTAGCACATGCATTTTTGTTTGTGCCGTTAAATTGCTGTTAAAGGAGGTGTAGAAAACCTTTCCGGGGATTGATTTTCACACACAGAGAGCATAGTTTGCAGTCTCTTGATTTGCCACCTGCAGTTTATAACTGAATGGGCTCATGGGATTATAAACATCATTTTAGCACTGAACTCCCAGCTTGAGGCAAAGTTGAAATGTATGAGCTATTAGAGATTTGCAATTGTTTTAATGTATTTCACTTACAGGAATTTTAGTTAGATGGCTAAGACGAATAATAATTTTGCAGTGGCAATGCGATTGATTTGGAATTTTTTTTAAAAATTGTTAATTTTAACTGACTGACAGCTGGAATCTTATCCTGGAAAATCTCATCTGCTTAATATTATTTTGTTATGTTAACTATTTTTAATATTTTTTAATTTAATATTTATCAGTCATTTAAATGTAACAAATCAGATAAATCATTTTATTCCTTTTATCCAATATTGGGTATGTTGAATGATCAAAACTCTAGATGTAGCACTGTTAATTTTACTGTAAAATGAACTGCACTGTTGTCATTCATCAGCTGTTAAGGGCTTTATCCTGAGTGGTACTGAGCACTGAAAATTCCCATATATTTCAATGGAGGTGCTCATTACCATTGAGGATTGGACCTCTCAAGATAATGCAAGTATACCTGTTTTTACCTCGTTAGTTATTCATTATTTTTTTACATTTATTCATTAATTTGAGCCATAGCAAAATGTTAATATTTGCACCACTGAACACACATTTCTCTGCTAAACTCTGGACAAAATTATACATATTCATGAATTTACTCCAAGCAGAAATTTGCAATTATTGCCCAGAAATTTTGACAATTTAGTTTTTATTTGCAAAATAACAGTTTTCTACCTACAAAATATACCTTCTTTGTTGAAAAAAAATGAAAAATTGAAGATCAGACTGACATGATTCCCTTTTTTTGCAAATTTGTGAGAAATGCAATTAGGCTTCAATTTTGGCAGTGGTGAAAATTATTTATTTTTGTACAGCTTTGTTTAGTCAAACTGTTTCTAACCTGCCATCATTAATCCAGCACCATTATATTTATGCTAACCCTTCCTGAAAACTCTTTGTTTCATGGGAGAACATGCACTTTGTAAATGTACTCTGAGTTTCTTTTTATCTGTCTGGCTTTCTTAAATAATTGCTTAAGCATCTTCCTGAGTCCAGATGTATCACTGTCTTGTACATATTCCATTCAGAAGTGCCATTCTGTGATGGACCAAAATCTATTCTGCTAAACTCATGAAATTTTCACTTCCATGGAAGTGAACAGAACTGAATGTTTATAACTGATGGTTAAATTTGTTCCATAGGATCATATGCTGCCATTGACATCATTGGAAGTTTTTTGAATGGATCAAGGGTAATATATGGCTCTGAAGGGTATAGTTTTCTCCTAATGTGAATGATCACATTAACATGCACCAAGATGAGATCAGACACTTTGATAGTTGTTTTTTAAAAATTAAAACACTGTGAACATCTATTTTAGGATTATTTTGCCTTTTAACTCAGAATTGTGTAATTTAATGAGCTATATAGTTCAAACAAATAGTAGGACCATGCAGGAACATACGGCCATTTAAAAACTAGAGATGAGCCAGGGCCAGGGCTCATATCTATCTTTAATCCCTTCCTTCTGTACCAAACCCTAATAGTCATTCCCTCTAATCTTAAATATGCAACCATTCTGAGAGGAGATGTCTTATTAAGCACAAGTTCTGAGGCCTAATTCTGGGAACACAGAGCAGCCCTCTCAAGGGTTAATATTGCATCTTTTGCCAGTCCCACAAGGGCATAAAAATGACTCACCTAAGGAGCAAGTTGGGATGATTCATAGATTTCAAGGCCAGATGGGACCACTGATGATGATTGTAGGATGCAGAAGGAGGGGTCCCACTGAGGGCTAACATCCAAAAATGACACCAGAGGTGGAAGAAGTCTGGAAGTGAATGCCCAGGAAACAGCAGAAGGCTGGTCTTCCTGGTACCTGTGGTGCTGAAGGGCCCAGGCTGACAGTCACGCAGCCATGGAGCAGAGCCAATATAGAGGTGGCCGTAGAGAGCTTGATAGGTGACTTGAGCAATGGGGGTGAGCCAAAGGAAAGAGGTAGTCCAGGAGGAGTAGAGAAGTTGAGGGAAGGGGTTCTTGGTGTTCCAGGTCTAGAGTGGATTGTGGGCTTATACAACACCCCTATTAGGCCTGAAGGAGCCTGCATTTGGAGGATACAATTTAGGTAAACACAAATAAATGATCTTTTCTGTGACCTATTTGTGTGAGTAATAAACAGGCCAGACAATAATTTTACAATCCAATACCACCAATTATCATTCTGTACTTAGTGGGGCTGCTAGTATTGGAGTACCCCAAATCCAGCAGTGTGCCATTTGTACCATTTGGAGGCGAGCATTGTAGGCTCTTCAGCAGCTATGCCTTGTAGGCACTAACCCTGGTGGGTCCCAGTAACCACTCAGACACAGGGCTAAGGGACAAGATATTTTACTAGGGCTGGCAGGAAAGTGAAAGGGCCTTAAACAGTTACAGTTCAAAATGAGCAATAACGGTTCTTGTTTGGGCCCCAGGGCAGTCCAGTCAAGAGTCAGGGCTCTTCAGACCTAGTACCAGGGGTTGCCCTCCCCAGTTCAGTCTCTGCTCAAGCAGTTAGGAACTCGTGGGTTTTCAGGCCAGGCTCAGTTAGTCTCTCTTATTGGGGCCCCTCTGCACTGGCCCCCTGCCCACCCATGGCTGCTCTCCCATAAGACCTTCAGACACCATCGTCTGTTTCACACATTGCTCTGCATATGGTTCCTGGGGATTCCTCTCTGTCTCCAGTTTCTCTGCATCTCCTGGCTCACCATGCAGGTGCAGCTTTCCAATAAAGTCTGCCTATTTCCTGGTTCAGGATTCACCTTACCAGGCCAGGAGGAAGGTGATGTGCAGTGGGGAGAAGGCTGATGGGTGCTGTAGTCTCCTGCTTTGCAGATCCATCACGCTACACTGTGAGACAATGTGAATGACGCAGCTTCAGGCTTCTCTCATGCATAAAGTGGCACAAAGAGGAATAACTTTCAAAAAATTGGTAACTAATGCAACAAACAATGGGGTAATAAGCGCAACAAAAACATTTCATTGGGCTCAGGTCTGGACTGGACACTTGCACCATTTTCCTGGATATTTATGATATGCAAAGGTTTCTGGTTTGTACTCAGGCTTATAGAAGAGTTTTATTCCAACAATATGGAACCTCCTTTTCTGAAGTTACATTCTTACCAATTCGGTTCTTTCAGAACCATTAGGATTTTGTAAGGCTTTTACTGTCGGGTTAAGGTGTTCAAAAAATTTAAGAGCCACCATAATTATGTTGTAAACACCCTCTTTGTTTCTGACGAAGCCAGTAACAATAAAGTGCAAGTAACGGATAAAGTGCATTGAGAAGGCAGTTTCTTGCAGCTCTTACCAACAAGACAATTAAAGAGCATCCTCGATGGGATCGAAATTGTGTATGATCCAAATCCACTTGGCTATATGAATAGAGGCTGTGATGTGGAACCTTATGTGTTAAAGTATGGAGCAAGAGAAATGGGAAAATCCATCATCCTTAGAGCTTTGACAGGAATATACTAGACCCCCTGAGAGCAGAAACAATCAGTGCTTGTAAAACTGTATCTTTAGCAGACAGTTAAAGCAGATTTTCAAATACTTAGGGATAAGCCACATGGGACCTGCCAAACTTCTGCAAAATGTTGGCTATGGTGTGGCATTTCCAAAGTCTTTTATTTTGAGAGGAATATTTCACCATAGTATTTAGGGGACTTAGTCTATTACTTTGTTGCACTACAGACATTTTTAACAATTTACCACTGATCTATATATTTTTTATACACCTGAAGAAAATTTTGATGGTGAAAAATATCCAAGATAGAAGATTATTTTGTGGGTCTGTTTTAAGTGCAACAGTCAGATTCTGAAGTGGAAACCACTAAAACAGAGCTACAGATTAACCAAATAATTTTCATATTTTGCTTTTTTTGGTCAGTGTCTATGTGGCACATAACTGGAGACAATAAACATGGCTGTTATGTGTCACAGTGACACACAGTTTAAGCCAGAAGGGACCACAGGATCATCTGTTTGACCACCAATCCCACCCCCCAGCACCCACACACTAAACCCAACAACTGAACTTAGACCAGAATATCACAGCTAACAGGAGACTAGACTATTCTGTGCCACTGGCAGAGATTAGGAGAGACTAAGATGCACCAATGCCTGAGGTCTTGCAATGGCAGGGAAATTATTAAGTGAGATATACCTGGATAATCAGGGCAAGTGACCTGTACGTGCTGCAGAGGAAGGCAAAACTCCCCAAGGTCTCTGCCAGTCTGACCTAGGGGAAAATTCCTTCCCAATCCCACATATGGTGATCAGTTAGACCCTGAACATGTGAACAAGAACCAGAAAGCCAAGCACCTGAGAGAGAGAGAGAATACTCGGTGCCATCTCTGAGCCTTGGCCCTCCCAGTCCAGAGCTCCATCTCCAGGTGTGGCCATCCCTTGTGCTTCTGACGAAGGAGTTAAAAAATATAGGTATGTTTCCACTGCAGTTAAGAAATGTTAGTTAGTCAATTGCCAGCTATATTCTCCTAACTCCTGCAGTTGGCTTCCACAAATCTTTAAATACTTGACAGCACACGCACACACACTTTCTCTTTCTTTTTCCTGCAGTACTCTATCTTTTACCACTGATCTATGTATTTTTCATACACCTGAAGAAAATTTTGATGATGAAAAATAACCATGAAAGAAGATTATTTTGTGGGTCTGTTTCAAGTGCAACAGTCAGATTCTGAAGTGGAAACCACTAAAACAGAGCTACAGATTAACCAAATAATTTTCTTACCTTATTTCAGTTCTCAGTAGCTGAATGAGTTGGCTGGAATTTGGATTTCATTGACATTATGTCCATTGCCATTTGGTGGACAATTACTATTTCATTCAGGAATGACTTGAGGCTCACTTTCACTCTGTCATTGCTTCTAGTACCTCTTGGTTTTGGTTTTAAATAGTGTAAATTTTACAATGCATGTCCAAGCTTGTGCGCACGGTTTCTTGGGTAAATCCTTTAAGTCATTTGGACTTTCTTTTGCTATTCCTTTAAATAATTGTTTATAACAGTAGGGCTGTCAATTAATCGCAGTTAACTCATGCGATTAACTCAAAAAAATTAATTGCGATTAATCACAGTTTTAATCACACTGTTAAACAATAGTATACCAATTGAAATTTATTAAGTATTTTGAATGTTTTTCTACATTTTCACATATATTATATTCCGTGTTGTAAATATATTATATTCTGTGTTGAAATCAGTGTGTATTATTTTTAATTAAAAATATTTGCACTGTAAAAATGATAAACAAAAGAAATGGTATTTTTCAATTCACCTCATACAAGTACTGTAGTACAATCTCTTTATCATGAAAGTGCAACTTACTAATGTAGATTTTTTTTGTTACATAAACTGCACTCAAAACCAAAACAGTGTACAACTTCAGAGCCTAAAAGTCCACTCAGTCCTACTTCTTGTTCAGCCAGTCACTAAGACAAACAAGTTTGTTTACATTTACAGGCAATAATGCTGCCCTCTTCTTATTTACATCACCAGAAAATGAGAACAGGCATTTGCATGCTATTTTTGTAGCCAGCATTGCAAGGTATTTACGTGCCAGATATGCTAAACATTCGTATACCCCTTTATACTTCAGCCACCATTCCAGAGGATTCCATGCTGATGATGCTTGTTAAAAAAAAGTTTTAATTAAATTTGTGACTGAACTTCTTAGGGGGACGGAGGAATTGCATGTCCCTTGCTCTGTTTTACCCGCATTCTGCCATATATTTTATGTTAAAGCAGTCTCGGGTGATGACCCAGCACATGTTCATTTTAAGAACACTTTCACTGCAGATTTGACAAAACACAAAGGTCCCAATGTGAGATTGCCAAAGATAGCTACAGCACTCGACCCAAGGTTTAAGAATCTGAAGAGCATGCTTTCAGAAGTCTTAAAAGAGCAACACTCTGATGCGGAAACTACAGAACCCAAAACCACCAAAAAAGAAAAGTAACCTTCTGCTGAACATGTGTTGGTCTGCACTGCTTTGGATTGTTATCAAGTAGAACCCATCATCAGCATATATGTATGTCCCCTGGAATGGTGGTTGAAACATGAAGAAACATATGAATCTTCAGCGTATCTGGCAGGTAAATATCTTGCAATGCTGGCTAAAACAGTGCCATGAGAACACCTGTCCTCACTTTCAGGTGATATTGTAAACAAGAAATGGGCAGCATTATCTGCTGCAAATATAAACAAACTTGTTTGTCTGAGGATTGGCTGAACAAGAAGTAGGACTGAGTGGACTTCGTTTTATAAAGAGATTGCACTACACATATACTTGTAATAAAAAATAAATATAAAGTGAGCACTATACACTTTGTATTGTGTCTTAATTGAAACCAATATATATGAAAATGTAGAAAACATCCAAAAATATTTAAATAAATGGTATTCTATTATTGCTTAAGGGTGCAATTAATCGTGATTAATTTTTTTAATTGCACGATTAATCATGATTCATTTTTTTAATCGCTTGACAGCCCTAATAGTATTGGCTTGAATGAAGCACTATGAGGGAGAGGAATAAGTAATTTTCCACACATTTCTCTGTCAGTGCATCTCAATCCAGATATCATCAGTTTTCTGCTTAGCTGGTCCTGGGGATTTAATAACACTGTTAAACAATAGTATACCAATTGAAATTTATTAAGTATTTTGAATGTTTTTCTACATTTTCACATATATTATATTCTGTGTTGTAAATATATAATATTCTGTGTTGAAATCAGTGTGTATTATTTTTAATTAAAAATATTTGCACTGTAAAAATGATAAACAAAAGAATGTAGATTGATTGTAGAATGACTATTGATTTTCCTACAAACCAAAAATGGTGCCAAATGTATGCTTGCTTTGTGATGTGGACTAAATCTACAGTAAATATTAGGAGAAAACCATACAAATTATTCACTTATGACTTAGTTTAGGACTGAAATCTCAGCCCTGCAAGTGAGTGGTAGACATAGGCTCAAGAGATGGAATTCAGAACTGGATTTTCCCCAGAATTCTGTTCTATCCAGAGCTTGGTTTTGATTCAGAGCAATTCAAATACAGGAGTCAGCTATGAAGTTTGGAGCTAGATTCAATTTTCCCAAGGTTTGGCATTATTCAGGTCCAGGGTTTTGGTCTGGGCTCAGTCACAGAGTTGCTATGTCTCACAATTTTATCATAGGTCTTGCTGCTTTGGTCTGTTTGAGCTGCAGATAATGACCTGAGGAGCTGCATCTATCATGGGATTTTCTGGCCCTTAACAGAACTGAGCAGGAGGCATAGAGAGATCAGGTTCAGAAAGGATTGAAAGAAGGAAGCTACTGTTCATGGTCTTTCTCTTGGTACTGTAATCAGCAAAGACCTCATCTTGACCCATCTGCTGACCACCCGAAAGTGCGCCTGTTACTGGGTTTACCTCTTGAAGGTGACAATGCCCTCTTCATAAGTAAGAAGGATACAGAGGGAAGAGAGATGGCAAGGGACCCCATGGGCTAATGCAAGGAGGGCTGGGAACTACATGTACCTTGTTCATTTAGAAGTTTCTGTTACTCAGGTGATGTTTGTCCTGTAAACTGCAATTAAGACTAATGATTTTTTATCATCCCTGGTCCCTCTCAGTCTGTCTTGCTTGTACCTCACTCTACTGGTTCATAATGTTGTTCAGAAGTGGACCTGCTCTATTTATTTCCTTCCTGCCTAACTATCCTACACCTCAATGTGAGTTTCACAGAGGTCAGGGCCTTTTTTCTCCATCTCCCTTTATGACAGATCCTCAGCCTCAGGAGAAATCTCTGCACAAAACTCTGTGATCTTCTTGTCAGTGACAAAATGAGAATAGTTACAGATTAGTGCTTTGATGAGTTCTTTTGAACATTTAATTTCCAGATATTGACATTCTCTTTGTTTTGCCCCATTCAGCAAGAGAGGCCAGAAGGATTCAGACTAGCAGAAGGAGCTTTTCTGACTATTGATTTTCCTGTGCCTTTCAAGGGTTCATTAGTTCCACTAACAGCAACTGCTTGTTTAGCGGCTGGCTGGGTAAGAACATCGGTAAGAGAGAGAACGCAGGCTGATGTAGCAATAGCTGAGGGTGTTGACTTTTTCTGAGTAGGCCTGAGTGGGGCTTTAATACTAGGGCCCACTCAGTTGCAATGAAAACAAACTTGAATTCACTGCAAAGGCTGAATATTTGATTTTGAATGTGATATTTTTTTATGGTTCTACTGTTTAAATAGGTGCTAAAAAGTTATGCAGCCAACTACTTCACAAGAGCAGCTTTAAGCTACTCTAGTACAAGTAGTGATAGAAGCAGAGCCAGAATGCTATGCAAACACTAAAAATATGCAGAGTTGTGCATATGGAACAATAACAATATTTTCTATTTCATTGTGTAAGTGTAAGTACTGGAATTGCTGTTGTGCCCACTACCAGCTACAGTGGAGTCCAAAAATGTTCAGTATTGTACATCATGACTTTCATAAGCACTAGGCTGGAGCTGAACCTTGTACTAATTTCAGGGCTATGGCAAACCTGTCCAGATGGCTCATTTCACACAGGATGAGATAATGACTGTCTATTGGAAAGCAATGGACAAGCCTCTGTTGCTATATACCATATTTGCAATTTCAGTGAGGCAACAGTAAAAATAACACCATCAAGCAGTTGTTGACTCTGTTATCCTTGTTTGTTGATCTCTTGTATCATGTCCTCTCACCTGCTGTATGAGGCATGGGAATCTATGGTACATTAAACAGGACAAGGAGGGAGCCTTACTCTGCTTTGAAAACAAGAACAGTTTGCAAAATCCAAGTATAATTTCTTTTTTTAATTTTTTACATCTAAATATCAGATTTGTGAATAATGATATAACAATGATGACATACACATCATGCTTGAGTCATCATACACATTTGAGTCATCATGCTTGATATTTCAGATAGCTACTTATTGTGCATTTGGAAGTTAGATGCTATTGAACACTGGATTATTGGATACGCGTTTTGATTCTGATTTATTTTTTGGCTGAATATCATCTGTTACATTAATACATGCAAAGATTTGGATTTTCTGCTTTATTTGGAACATGCTTTTTTATATAATCTTCTATATTTTATAGTTCATTTTTAGAGAATGAAAGATGCTGGTTTGCAAAAAGATGCACTAATTTGGGAGCACTGTTCTGGGGGGAAAACAAGTTGCATACTAAGAGCACCCATTGCCTTTATGTTTTTGGAGATGCATCAGATTTATCCTGTCTTTCTTCAAAAGAGGAGATAAAGTAGGTAACAATAAGTGTAATATTTGCTTCCCATATTATGCAGCATTAAGAGATAACATGATAGCTTTCCTCAAAATCCTTTCTGAAAACTGTGGTTAACAGTGAGCATTGAGTTACAGATTATCCTGATAGTGCCAATGACATGTCTTTACATCCTCCTTTCTTTTTTGATGAGTTCAACTTCTGCTATTTTTATTTCAGAAATACTGTTAAGTGATGAAGCTACACTTGTATTTGAAAGTTTTCTAGCTGACATGCCAGATCTGACTAAATTTGTATTGAGAGAGAGAGAGACGAGGTAGGTGAGGTGAGGTAAATCTCTTTTATTGGACCAACTTCTGTTGGTGGAAGGGACAATCTTTCAAGCTTCACTGAGCTCTTCCTCAGGTCTGGATAAAGGAACCAAAGAGTCTGCGCTAAATACAAGGTGGGACAGATGATTAAACAGAAGGGTTCCACACATGCTGTAGGCGGGTCACTAAAATGAAGTGGGAATTAGCAGTTAGCAGGCAGTAGGGTATGTTGTAAATTGTTGTAATGAGCTATAAACCAGTGTCTCTGTTTAAGTCCGTGGCTTTTAGTGCCCAGTAGAGTTATGAATTTAAGTCCCCAGGCTCATCTTTTGAAGGTGTTATGCAGGTTTCCTTTGAGGATGAGGACTGAGAGGTGAGATATTGAGTGATCACTTTGTGAAAAGTGTTTGTCCGTGAGTGATGTGTTTTTGTCTTTTCATTTTTTTGTGTGAATTCATTTGAGAGCCAGAAAGGACCATTATAACCATCTAATCTGACCTCCTGTATAACACTGGCCATCGAAATTCCCTAAAATAATTCTTAAAACATATTTTTTAGAAAAACATGTTTAATTTCTTGCTGGAGAGAGTGTCTATTTTGGAATAAAGGGAAAATTCTCCAGAAATGGCCAAGCAGATGTTGCACTCTGTGGATAGTTTCTTTTATCACCCAGGCTATTTGCTTTGGCAGATGGACTTTTACTAGGCTTATTTTAATTTTAGGCTATTGTTTCCTCTTTAAAAAAAAATTGCAGGCCTGCAGCCCAATTCTACCTCAGTGTAAGTGAGTGCAAGTCCACTAAAATCCATTGAGTTGCACCTGCTTTGTATTTGGTCACTTCTGTGTTTGTGTATAAGATTACGTACAGTACTGTGGGCTGGCTGATGCTATCTGGTCATTTCTGAAATACTCCTACTGCACAGTCACAAATAGCCTCTGTGTAAAGCTGCTCCACTCCCAGTAGTGTTAATGACCAAATCTTTATTTTTCTACATCTGGTGTAGCCTGCTTTTTGCTTGCCAATTGGGGGTTGTACACTAGAACAGATTTAACTACTGAAAAGTGTCCCTCATCTGGTAGATGAACTTACAGAATCCTCATGGTCTGTAGGCAACTGAAACACCCTCTGGTGAGGTCAGTGGAAGTACTGCTACTAATCTTACCATAGTTTTAAGCCACTCTTTGTATTCCATATGAGGGAGATTTTGGGAGAACAGAAAAGGGATCATCAAGTTCAGCCTCCTGCACAACTTAGAGACATTGCAACTTAGCATTTGGCTGTTTGGTTTTGTAGGCTTTTCTATTATAAACATTATTATTTAACATTTATTTTCTGCTAGCACTTAAAGGCCTCAACTAGGCTGGGGACTCATTGTGTTTGTCACTGTATAAATATATAGTCAATGACAGTCCCTGCCTGAAAGCACTTATCTTCATAAAACTTAGTCATACGGAAAAAGACAAAGGTTCACTGTAATAAAAATAGACCAAAAGGTACATGATTTTGTATATTCTTGTTTTTATTTTAAATGCTACAGTAATGAAGAACATTTCCAACATTGTCCTTGTCTTTTAAGGATAAAATATTTACAAATTCATGTTCATCATTGTGCTGTACACAATGGCCACTGAATTTCTGTTGACAGACACACCTTTTCTATCCTGATCAGATAATAAAATCACACAGAATTAATAAAAAAAAAAAAGTACGTTTAAGAGCTCCCACTTCATTTCATGACACTTTGTCAGCAATAAGTATCTCCAGTCAGCCTCATGGTTCTTTCAAAGTAAAGAATCCTCTTGCTAGCTTGTTGTGACTGAGGGTGAAAATATTATGTAGGTAAATGTAGTTTACAGGGAAGGGCAAATAAGTCAATGAACATTGTATTTCAGGTAGATTTTGCAGTTTTGCAGGTCAGTCATGTTTGGGTTTATTTGGAATTGGGCTCTAGTTTGAGCCTGAGCACTGTCACTCACGAACATTCCTCCGCACCCCACAGATGGGTGCATCCCACTTTTTTCACAAAACTTGGCATTTGACCCATTTGCTGATCAGTTGGCAAGAGCAAATGGGACAAATGCTCAGCAAGTTGGGATGTTGGGGACAGGTCTTAAAAAGGGGACTGTCTCAGCCAAAACGAGACATATGGTCACCTATGCCTGAACAAATGAGCCAGTAACCAAACTCAAAGCCCCCTTCCTTAAACCTTCAAGCTAACGTAGACTTTCCAACATGACCTGTTTCTCTATTTGTGTCCTTTAGACTTTGGAGAAAGAACTTGTTCCTGAACAGTGTTAAGCACATTGTTGGGGCCTCAGTGGTTTGAGCATTGGCCTGCTAAACCTAGGGTTGTGAGATTAGTCCTTGAGGGGGCCACTTAGGGATATAGGGCAAAATCAGTATTTGGTCCTGCTAGTAAAGGCAGGGGGCTGGACTCAATGACCTTTCAGGGTCCCTTCCAGTTCTATGAGATAGGTATATCACCCTATATTATAAATGTTAACATGGCCTTTTTGAGTCTGATACAAAGAACCAAAGTATTGTAAATAAAAAGGTTGGGATTAAGGAGTACAATGACCATATAATTAAAAAAAATGCATAAACTAAACATGAATTTTAACTTTGTGTTTATAAAACTCACCACACATTTCCAAGCTCACTCTCCCCCTTTACTGAAGACCAGCCAGAATGTCCCTGGCTTCCGATGGGAGGCACTATATTACTATGTTTCCAGTTGTAATTTTTTCACATGAATCCTACTGATGCAACTAGTGAGAATAAGAACATTAGAGGATGCTATTTACACAATAAAAATATGGACCAAATTCAGCCTGAAGTAAGTGAGCACAATTCTGCTGAAGTCAATGAAGCTGAGCCACCTTCCACCAGAGTTGAACTGACCCAGTAACTATATCATGATAATAATGCAGGCTGCTTGTTCTATGCTCTCCCTGAGTACTGGTGCTGTTCACTCACTTCTTCAGCCTGACAGCTTTCTTCCTGCTGAATCTCCCCTTTCCTGGCTTTCCCTTCTGGCTGTATGTTAGTTCCTTTCCAGAGTGATCAAATTTCAATCACAGGTTGGCTGGGTATTTGGAGATCTTTAAAATAGTTGTGCCCAGAATCTTGCTCAAGTCCTAATAATTAGGGAATGTGTCCTTCCTTATGCATTTTTCTCAGTTTCTCTCCTGTTTTCTCTCCAAGAGCCCCCACTGCTTCCCTTCTCAGGTCCCCAAGGTAGGGCACCTTTCCCTTCCCTGCTCACAAGAATCTATCTCCAGCATAGTCACTTGAGAGCCATTTGGTCCAAATGCTAGAGAAGAAGACAGCAGAGCTCAACATTGCCTTTCAGGGCAACAGGCAGAGTACTCCAACTCTGTAAAGCTAAAGATTGGGAAAGAGAAATGTTCAGTGGGGCCATATTTATTTATCCACTGGTGAGGTTCTGGGTTCTGATGTGGCTCTTCCTTTGCCTGCCCCATTGGTTCAGTGCTCTATGGTTAGTAGTAGTGCTCAGGGCAGAAGGAAGCCATCAATAGCCGCTTATTGGTTCCATTCTGTTCCATATTCTGTGCTCGATCTGGTTCCTCAACTAGATGGTTAAATAAATAAATAAGAAACAATTTGTTAAATCCCATAAAATTTAACAAATATACAAACTTTGTTTTCCAGGACGCCACTATATGGATTATTTCAATATAATCCCAATATGATTGGACTGGCATCATTAGCTGATCCCTCAGATACCTGGGAAATTATAGAGACCATTGGAAAAGGCACTTATGGTAAAGTCTATAAGGTTGCCAATAAGAAAGACGGGAGTCTGGCTGCAGTAAAAATTCTGGATCCTATCAGTGTAAGTAAAATATTATAATCTTATTTTAATCACTGTTAAAATTAAAAGGTTTTACTCTCAAACAGGCTTGAAGCTTTGACTCCAAGTTTAGGCAAACTGAAAACATCCTGGAGGGAACTGTTAAATATATTATGAGCAGGGGTGGGCTACTTGGTTTGGAAATAAAAAGAAACCTGCATCCAGCCTCATACTGACCCCTTTGTAAGGCTCTTTTGTATAATTTAGGACATAGTCCTACAAGGTGCTATGCAGAGCAGATTGAATTATCTGTTTAAAATAATTAATTTTGACTTTTTTCTATTTGTGAATCATTCATGACTTGACAAAATTTTCTGGTTAGTCATTATTCACAAATATTCATCAGTAGTTTTATGCAAACAAGTTTCAGCCAATGAGATGTTAGAAAACTGTTCAATGAAACTATTCTCACTGAGCTACTGGTCATTTAAGTCACATGGTATTGTTTCTGCTCCCTGATTGGTTGACTGAAACTTTTCAAACAGCAGAATAGCAAATTGCAAATGACACACAGCAGATGGTAAATAAGTAGGAATATGCTTGTTCACATTCAAATGTGTATGTTCGTATGATGAACAGCCAACCCCTAAATATCATCACAAGAATAATGAGGGGAATGAATCTGGTTGACCCAAACAGCCACTTGGAAATTGCACTTTGTTTTGTGGTTTTCAGCCAACTCTAGTTCTGAGCACTTTCAACTCACAAAGACCTCTGATGTCAGTGGGAGTGAAAGCTGCTTAGCACCTGGTAAGATCTCCCCCTTTCATAGCCTTATGTGTTATGGCTATGAACATTCATGCTGACCTTGATTTCTGGCAGTGCACCTTGGTAGTTCGCTGGTACAGATTTTACGTGTCCAAGGTTGCAGCAGTTGGAGCATGAACATGATCAGATTGCACAGTGGCATTTCCAATACACTAATGGTAATATCTTACATTCATATAATGCTGTTCATCATAAAGGATCCCATATCACTGTAAAATCTATACAAACTCTATAATGGAATTCCTTCACCCACCACTGAAGTGCTGCCAGCTGTACAATAGAAAGCAGCAGCTTTTTTACAGTGCACAGCGATAGCACACAATAGTTTAGACAGGAATTGAAGAAGAATATTGTCAGGAACTCAGCTGGCTGCAGTTGCCTAGCAACCCAATGAGCTCAGCTGGGCCCAGTTAAACCCTCATTAAGTGACTGTTCTCCCTGATTGGCTGGAAGAGCCAACTGATCCCTATTTAAACCTGGTTGCATCAGCAGCACCTGAAGCTGTGTCAGACCTGCTTCCTGTCCAGCCCTTCTTCCTCTCCAGCCCTGCCTACCTCTGAACCCCTAACTCCTGGCTTTAACCACCGGCTTGTCTCCTGACCACAACTCTGGCTCTGCCCTTTGCATCTGTTTTGATCTCTGGCTCCAACCATTGGCTTGCCTTCTGGCCATACTTCCAGTTCTACTCTCTGATTTTGCTCCGACCTCTAGGCCAAACCCCTGCTCTGACCAATAGGTCTCACTGCCTACATCTCAGTTTGTGTTTGAGCAGCCCACTTGCTGGCATACAGGGGGCCCAGAAGGAAGCCAGCTCACCTTCTCAGAAGTTGTTGAGGTCCTACAGGAACTGCAGGTTCAGATCGCCATGCTGTGTGACCACAGTGCATCCCTCCAGGTCCAGTACATGTCCGGGCAGTGTCTTCTGTACTCCTAACTCGTGCACCCACTTTTTGTGAGCCTAAGCTACACCTACCTGATAAATTTAACAGGGATTGTACCAAGTTTTGTGGATTCCAGTTCATGTTGGCATGTACAGTCATACCCCATGGATCAATCCCAAGTGGGATTAGTGCTTAGTTTGCCCACTGGAGAGGCCCTGAAGTGGGCTTCACCACTCCTGCAGGGGTCCAGTCCTCTCTTTGAACACTTTGAGAACTTCGTTCAGGCAATGGAGATCATCTTAGATTATCCTAATCAAGAATATACTGAAGAAGCTGCTCTCCGTGACCTGTGGCAGGGTCTTGGGTCTATCACCAAATACGCAGAGGAATTTAAATGTCTGGCTGCAGATATCCACTGTGCAGAGACACTACTTCAGGCAGGGACTCGATGACCCAATCAAAGATGAATTAGAATGGTTGGAACTTTCACCTAGCCTGGGAGCCTTAATTGATCTTCATTTTAGGATTAATGATCAGCTAACAGAGAGAGCCTAAGAAAAATGACAGGCCACCTGATCCCCACTGGTTAGAATTCTTATGTCTCCTGGAGCTCCTATTGCCCTACCAGACTCCAAAATGATGCAAGTTTATTGAGCCCCACCTCTCTGCCAACGAAAAGAATACTTGTCAGGCATTAGGGTTGTACCTACATTGTGGGATGCCCAGGCATGTTGCAGGAGGGTGCCCTACCAAAGGTTGGTCCACCTCCAGGTTGGGAAGCACCAAAGCCCAGTCCCAGTGTTGGGGGGCTAGGGTTGGGTCAGTGCTCCACTCCTCCCCACAGCAAACTGTGAAGCCAGCTATCTGCCAGAATCTTGGCATCCCCTAACCATCATGCTTCCCTGCTCTGTCTCCCTCTTCAGTTGTGGCATTCTGCCATCCCTCATGTCCACTTAGAACACTGTTTGACTTGGACACCTCTGGCAATTTCATTGACCAGGAGTTCATTAAGGGGCATGGAATCCTTTGCAGGGATTTCCCTGAGCTTGTCAAGGCTATCAATGGGTCACTTCTCTCTTCAGGCCCCATTAAGCATCAGACAGCTCTCCTGGAGGTCATTATCTTTGGTGGTCACTGAGGCATCTTGCAGTTCAGGGTCATCTGTGCTCTGTACTCACTGGACGTCCTTGGTGTCCCCTGACTTGTCACTCATGATCCCCAAATTAGATGGCACCCATGATCTATACGGTTGTGTTCCCTGCGGTGCCGACAAACATGCCTGCCCAGCTCAAGCCAATGGCTGGTCACATTCTGCAGTATACTGAAGCCCCTGAAGGATCCAGAGTTAGGAACCAAAGATTTATGAACAGTGCCTGAAATTTCTACCAAATACCTAGAATATGCCAAAGTATTCAACAAACAGAAGAAGTATGCCCTACCTCCTCACCACAGTTATGATTACCCAGTCAGTCTGCAACTGAGGTTCCTTTTGGACACATATTTTGTTATCTGAACCTAAGCTGCAGGCCCTCCAGGAGTACCATGAAGAAAATCTATGTAATGGGTTCATCCAACCTTTGACTTCCTTCATGGGGACATCTCTATATATTGAACCTAAGAAGGATGGCTCCCTCTGACCTTACATCTAAAAAAGATCACTATCTATAATCAATGTCCTCTTCCTCTCATAAACAAACTCCTGGAAAGAATCCATTTGACTCAGGTCTTTGCAAAGCTAGATCTGCATGGAGCATACAACCTGGTTAGAGTCCAACAGGAGGATGAATGGAAGAAAACATTTTGAACCAGCTATGGCCATTCTGAATACTTGGTCAAAGTGTTTGGTCTGTGTAATGCCCCTGCAACTTTCCAGCATTTCATGAACAATGTCTTCTGAGATATCCTCAATCAATTTATGATCATCTTAGATGATATTCTCATTTTTTCAGACCACCATGTGTCACTCCATTCTTGATTGGCTTCACCAAAATCAACTTTATGTGAAATACAAGAAATGTGAATTTGACAAGGATACCGTGGAGTTTCTGGGCTGTCTCATCTCTCTAGCAGGACCCCCACAAGGTTGCAGCCATCACCAAGTGGAAGGCACCCTTGAATATATATGGAGTGCAATGGTTTCTTGGATTCATAAATGTGTACCAGCGATTCATCCAAGGATTCTTTGACCTGGTAGCCCCTATAATGTCCCTCCTCAAGAAGGGAGTTAAGTTCACCTGATCCCCTGACATTCAGATGGCTTTCAACTGCTTGAAAAAGTTGTTTATTTCTGCCCCCATTCTGATCCATCCAGACCTGAGACCAATGCCTTGGACTTTGCAATAGGTATAATTCTCTCACCAGGTGCTTCATCATTGTGCCCTCTTCTCTTGGAAACTGACTCCTGGTGAGGGATGATGTCTGGGACAAGGAGCTCCAGGTCGTCATTGCTGCCTTTGAGGAGTGGGACCACCTCCTTGAGGAGGCCCTTGCCCCTGTTCAAGTCTGGACAGATCACAAGAATTTGGAGCATCTACAGACAACACAATAACTCAACCAATGTTAGATTTGCTGGGCCCTTTTCCTCTCCCTATTTGACTTTATGGTTACCTACTATCCTGGGTCTAAGAATGAGAAGACAAATGCCTCGTCCTGCAAGGACAAGTACTGTGAAATGGACCAGAAAGCACTCACGCTCTCCTTAAACCCTCCCAATTTGTCTGTTCGGCCCTCACTAGTTACTTGATGACCACTATCCAGCTCCCAACTTCAGGTGCTAAGATTGTACCATGACTCACCTATGGCAGGACATTTCTGCCAATTTAAAATCTGGAATCTGATTACTAGTTATTTCTGGTGGTTTACCCTATGAACAGATGTTAAAAACTATGTGAAGTCCTGCGACCTCTGTGCCTGTGTGAAGAACCTGTGAGCCAACCCTATGGGCCTCCTTCAGCCCCTCCTCAAACCTCCATTTTGTTGGTCCACTTTCTCAATGGACTTTATAGTGGAGTTACTGCACTTCCAACAGCACTCAGTTATCCTGACTGAAATGGACTTCCTGACCAAGATGACCCATTTTATTCCCTGCTGCACTGTGCCATTTGTCCATGAAACAGCACGAGCTTTCCTGGAGCACATCTTTCAGTACCATGGCATACCGACCTGCACCATTTTGGACTGAGTGCCTCAATTTATTTCTCGATTCTAGCAGGGATTTCTTCACTTTCTCAGCACTAAATTCCTCACCTTAACAGCTTCCCATCTGCAGACTGATGATCAAACTGAAAGAGGCACTCAGACCCTGGAGCAGTATCTCTGCTGTTTTCTGAATTTCTGTCAGGATGATTGGCTCCCAGTACTGTTTGGCTGAGTTTGTGTACAACAACTCAACCCATACTTCCACCCAACACACCCTATTCTTTGCAAATTTTGTTTTTTACCCCTGATTCCATCCAGACATGTCTGATGGCTCTGCTGTCCTGAGGGACATGGATATGGTCCAGAAAACATGCCAGGAACTCAAGGAACACTTACTTGCCAGTAAAGAAACTTGTAAGCATTACACGCTCTGAAAGCGTTAGGCTGCCCGTAACCTTGCAGTAGGGGATAAGGTCTGGCTTTTAACTGGGAACCTGAGAACAGACCATCCTTTGGTCAAGTTTGACCATCAATACCTGGGTCCTTTCTGGATCATCAAGCAAATAAACCAGTGGCCTTCAAGCTTCAACTGCCAGAATCCCTCAAGATTCACCTGTCTTTCATGTTTCTCTCCTTAAACTGTTTGTTGACAATCTTTTCCCCAACTGGGTAGATCTCCTTCACCCTCTGTAATTGTCCATCGGCAGGAGGAACATGAAGTCCATCAGGTCTTTGCCTCCCAATAAGTCAAAGGGAAGCTGCAGTATCTAACAGACTGGAAGGAGAATGGGCCAGAGGAGTGATCCTGGAAACCAGAAGAAAATGTTCACACTCCAGATCTCCTGAGGGAATTTTACCCAAGATACCCTGACAAGCAAGGGCCATGAGCCCCTAGGAAGAGCCCAAAAGGGGGGCATACTGTCAGAAACTCGGTTGGCTCTAGGCGTGGTCACCTAGCAACCTAATGAGCTCGAGTGGACCCAGTAAACCCTCACAAAGTGATTGTGCTCCCTGATTGGACAGAAGGGCCAACAGATCCCTATTTAATCCTGGTAGCAACCAGAGCACAGTGGCTGCTCAATGCGTTCCGTGCCCACAGCTGCACCAGACCTGCTTCTTGTTCAGCCCTTGCTCCACTCCTTTCCTGCTCCATTCCATCCCTAATTCCTGCCTACCTCCGACCCCCTGATTCATAGCTGCTGGCTCTGATCACTGGCTTATCTCCTAACCGTGACATCAACTCTGTTATGACTCCTGGTACTGACCATTCACTTGCCTCCTGACCATGCCCCCAGTTCTGCCCTCTGATTCTGCTCTGACCATGAGGCCAGACTCCTGTTCTGACCACTAGGTCGCACCATCTACACCTTGGTGTGTGGCAAATATTGTGTCCAATAGAGACCACAGGATTTCAGTGTGTAATTATCCGCATTGGAATTTGACTGGGACATTGAGACTAAAACCTGTACTGAGAAAAGTTGGCCCTTTTTTATTTATAGAAATACAACTTGTTCATCCCTTGTACAGTATGAGTCAGAAGAATGTAATAAGTAATATGTGATTAATGGAATAAAGCACCAGGGTCTTGATACAGCAAACTATCTCAATTCAGCAAATTATTTAAGCACATGCTTAACTCTGAAGCATGTCCTCAAGTCCTGTTAAAGTCAAAGTCTGTGCTGAATAGTGCTTTGCTGAACTGGGGCTCATGTGCGTTATTGTGCAATATAGTTGGTCCTTTCTTATTTCATCTTCACAAAAATCCCCCTTTAGACAAATAGTCAATTTTTTGCTTATTTTGAGGATCTTGATTTTTGCTCTGTTTAATAGTTCCCATTGTGTCCATTTTCCACGTAGGCTTTAGTTTTATAAATTTCTCTTGTTTTAAAGATGTATTTATTTTTATTCATGTCCCATTTAATGTCTTTTAAAACTGCTATATAACTAGGTTCCTCAGATTACCTTAAAAAGAAAAAATGAAGCTAAGGTCCATGTGTTTACAGTAGCTCAACCATCAGAAATGCAGAGTTAAGGAACAGATTAGAAAAGATATACACCTCTATCCCGATATAACACTGTCCTCGGGAGCCAAAAAATCTTACCGTGTTATAGGTGAAACCATGTTATATCGAATTTGCTTTGATCCGCCAGAGTGCACAGCCCCGTCCCCCAGAGCACTGCTTTACCATGTTATATTCGAATTCGTGTTATATCGGGTTGCGTTATATCGGGGTAGAGGTGTATATGCAAATTTTCCATTTAGACAAGTGAGCAGAGCTAAGCACCATTTTTACTTTTATGGTAGCAGTGTATTATGCATTAAGTGTACCCTTGAGGCAAAACTACTGACTTGCACATGGAGTTCACACTTTTATTTGCAATAAGACAATTGTGGTGTGATTGGTTTTTGACCAGATTTTATTATTTGATCAGATTGTTTTCAGTGCAGCACAATAAAGACATTTAGAAGTATAAAATAATGTATAGCTACTTCTTTTTATCAATGAAGATTTATTTGCTTGTTGTACTGAATTATTTATTTATTTATTTATGCACCATATTTGATTGTGTTTTCCATTTAGGATGTGGATGAGGAAATTGAAGCAGAATATAATATTTTACAGTTTCTTCCCAATCATCCCAATGTTGTTAAGTTTTATGGAATGTTTTACAAAGCGGATCAATACGTGGGAGGACAGCTCTGGCTAGTTCTTGAGGTAAGATATTTTGATAATGTTAGAACTTAATTAAAATGGATTTTTAGGGCAAGATGCTCCTCTTTAGAAGTGAACAAATCAGAAACAGCAAATGGTGGGTCTCTGTGCTCTGTACTGAGAGATGAACCTTAGAATTTTGGGGTTCTGTGTTTAGGGATAATGATCAAACAGTCTGGCCATGGGAGGTGTTTGCAGATCCACCCTTCAAAAAAAAACAACACTCTCAGTGTTTATTCAGTAACAAACCCCAGACATGGGGACTTGGTATCAGCACTTTATTGCCATTCAAGGTACTTCATTCTGTCTTCAAAAACATAGAATGGGCTCTGTCAAGGTTCCTTCCCCACTCTGAACTTTAGGGTATAGATGTGGGGACCTACATGGACACTTCTAAGCTTAATTGCTAGCTTAGATCTGGTATCGCTGCCACCATCCAGAATTTTCAGTGTCTGGATCACTCCCTTTCCCCCTAAAACCTTCCCCTCCCTGGGTAGCCTTGAGAGACTCCTTCACCA
>NC_133778.1:41384479-41444454 GCF_003597395.2 Chelonoidis abingdonii | reverse complement strand
TACTCTGATAAGAGGCTGGTTCCTTGATCTTTTTCACTCCGGCTGAAACTGAAACTCTAAACAAAAGAAAAACTTCCCTCCTTCCTTTTGAAACATCTTGTTCCCCCATTTGTTCCTCTGGTCAGGTGTTAGCTAGGCTAGGTGAACTTTTTAAGCCTTTACAGGTAAAAGAGGCATTAACCCTTAACCATCTGTTTATGACAGGCTCCATAATAATTTTCTTTCTTGAAAGTAAATTGACCTTCCATGCTGGAGAAAACATCTGTATTAGTGTTGAGAAGTCAAGGTCTCATTGGATAATCCAAAAGATGACTTCATGATGAAGTACCACACACAGTGTTTACTAACCCTGGGACCCATTGCAAATGTGGGCTGAGAGAATGTAATGGGAAAACTGTCTTGAGGCAGTGTAATTAAAAGCAGGATGCTGTTGAATATCTAGCACTTTAAATGGCTTATGCAGACTCTGCCCATTTAGCAGGCTTCAATGTTCTCAAAATGAGGGATGTCATTCTGGCTGCACTGCAGTTACTGTCATTGACTGACTGCACTAGGTCCAGGATTTCACTCAGATGATTAGGATGTTCCTAAAGGATTAATTGTGTATGCAGCCCAGCACAGAGATTAGAGAGATCTTATAGGGCATGTTGCACCATAGCAGTATTTTTCCATAACATAGTTACATCAGTATAAATCTGAGCACTAACTTGTTTGTTACTGATTATTTTAGAAGGATCATCCAGCTGTTCTGGGATTGTGGGTGGAATCAGAGTTAAGTACTACCACTTTATGTTCTATTTTAACCCTGTCCCGGTAATACAATAAACCTGACTTCTATGCATTGCAACATTATATGGTACGGAGGACAACAATTGGTTCATATGCCAATTTTCATAATAAGTTTCAATGGTTATCAAAATGATCATCAGGTTTTTTTGCTGTATGGGTTCTTAGTGACTAACAGAGAAACAGCTAACATTCTTATCCCAAAGTATATCAGACATGCTGTTCTGTACAACACAATCATGAATGTCAGAAGAACATACCATTTCCGCAGGTTAGCTTTTTGCATTAATGATGTATAGTGTGTTGGTTTTGGTGCATCTAATTCAAAATTTTAAAGAAATTTAAGACAAAACTTCTCATTTTCCTTATATACAGAAGTTTATTGAAACAGTTGAACTTGGAAATATTCCTTGCCTTAGAATTGCATGCAGATTTGTCTGTGCACAGCAATTATGTTTTATAATAGTATAGTGATTTTTTTTTTTTTTTAGTAAAAGGGTAAATACAAAGCTCTCGGTTACTGTGATCACTGTAAAAGCAGCAAAGAATCCTGTGGCACCTTACAGACTAACAGATGTTTTGGAGCATGAGCTTTCGTGGGTGAATACTCACTTCGTCGGATGCATGTCGCTGTTTCTTTGATCACTGTTTCTTTGATGAAATCATATAGTCATTGTGATGAGCATCTTTACAATTTTCTAATTAAAAATATTTTCCCTTGCACTATTTGCAATATTTACTCACTATGAGCAATACCTTAGTCAGGTGAGTAGTTGCATTAAAGTTCATGGTAAGGTACTACTCAAAGTGAGTAAGAGAAGCAGAAGTGGGCCCTTAATTTAATTTTATATGATGATGGAATGTGCTACACTGAGAAATAACATTTTATGTTTATTCATAGAAAAGATATTTCACAGAGCATGTCCCTAAAACATGCATTAGCTCTCTTATGTAAGGACCACCTCTAGTGGCAGGCGGCTAGTTCGGTGTTCATGATCATTTCATTCCAGAGCTCTCTATTGATTACCAACATGGGAGTGTCTGTCAATTTTGGTGGTGGTCTTTGTTGTGGGTACTTAGCTATTTGGAGAAAATGTGATTCATTTCACGTATGTTACTGAACAGCCATAAGACTCTATCACTTTCAATCAACTTGGGTTGGGTTTGAAGTGGTGGCCTTGAGCTGAAAGGCATCATATCTCATTACCAGTCCCTTGAGATTACTTTTCTGTTTGGCTATAGTTTTTTGTGAAAAAAGAATGCAAATAAAATTAGCACAATACATCTCAATAGTACACAGTTAGTACAATAAAGATAATAAAGACTATACATGGCACTGATGGCACCCCAGGCAAATAACTAAACATGGGTAGGTAAGCGCATACGCTCCCTTCCACCTAAGGGTTTAATTCATCTACAAATGTATTTGGTGTGTGATAGTGGCTTAAAGACTCCCTCCCAACTGGATGGAACAAGCTCCCAAGTAAAAAAGGAAAGGCAAACTCTTTCACCAGCCACCATCAACCACTGATGGAATATTACTTCAGTAGCTTATTTGCGTAAAGGAAGCCAATGTATCATGTGATCTGGATCCTGAGTAGCTAGCATAATGAACTTTTCATGTGCAGAAAAGTTCAGAATTCTAATAGATTTTTTTAGTCCTATAGTAATGGTGATAATGTATGGTGAAAAATATCCATACCTTCTATAGCACATAGCAAATTAGAATGCAGAGAGACTGATACTAGATTGACAAAATTTAGGGAAGAAAGGAAAAATGAAAAAAAGTAGATTGCCATAGTTCAAAGGAGGATTTTAGAATTTGATTTCATGCCATTTGTTTGAGTTTATGCATTTGAGTTTTTAGACTGAATACTGGCAACGCAAAGGGAATTTAGATCTGAGTTCAAGTATCTTGTTGATATAGACATATGATTTTTACGTGACAGAAAACTTGGTATGGTGTAGAAGGGACTGCTCTGCAAAAATAAGAGGTGACTCCAGAAGAACAATTATAATGACCTTCCCACCCTGCAAAAAAAACCTGCCAAACAATGCTCCTTTTAATTTTAAGCGTCATACAGTTGCTGTAAATATAAAAGTATGAAAAGGAGAAAGAGAGAGAGAGCAGGAGGATGAGAGGGAAATGGTTGCTAGAGGGGCATGGATGATGAACTAATGATGTGGGTGAAAACACATTTACAAAGGTTCTAATTTTCCTTTTTCTCCTCCTCCTCCTTTGATGTATGGCAGCCCATTAATGGAAAGTGCTTGCAAGAAGCTGTGCTTTTCTGGATCAGAATGTTTAATCTCAGTTGTTGGCAGAGCATGCCATCAAGTCCAAGTATAGAGATATGGCTGCTGTCTATTTTATATTGCCTGCCAGCAGGAGCATTGATGGAGTGAAGGTTTGAAATGACTGTAATTTGTTGCCTCCCAGTTATCAAGTGCATCAATCTTGTCTTTTCTGGCCGTTTCTTCACACAAAGGCAGTTTTTCAAAAAGACAATGCACATATTATTGTGAAAATATTCAAATAAATTAAACCATATCTCTAGATTCTGTTTTTATAATAAAATATAGTTTTTCTATTTTAATATTTCACTTTTAGTTAAATTTTACAACTTCTGACTTGTGCTTTCCACCCCTCCCCCAAGTACTGTGATTTATTGTCAACATTATTAATAAAATATGCTCTATGACAAGGATGACAACTTAAATAATTGCAGGTGGAAATCTACTTGGTCTGGGATTTGTGTTATGTTGCAGCCTCCTACAGTAGGAATCCACAACCTGAACGAGTCTGTTGAGTAATAGAGATCTTGTGTTTTGTTTCTTTTTTGCTCTCCCATTCTCTTCACAGCTGTGTAATGGAGGTTCTGTCACAGATCTTGTCAAAGGCTTGTTGAAGTGTGGCCAATGGTTGGATGAAGCTATAATCTCATACATCTTATATGGTGCTCTCTTGGTAAGGATGTTCATCAGGCTTGTAATGACAGTAGAGGGTGCAATTTACCCATCTCATACATTTTCCATTTATAAACTATGGTAATGATGACAATATTATGCTGGCTGTTATAGCAGCAGGGGGGCATATCAAGCATGTGATCAAGCAGACAGATGTTTCTATAATGAAGTGCAGATTGTCTTCATTACACTCCCTAATAGTAGGGTAACTGTTTTAAAATAAGGGAGTAAGCTTATTTTTTTTGTCGTCATGGGTATACAGGGCCTTCAACATTTACACAATAACCGAATCATCCATCGTGACGTCAAAGGGAACAATATTCTTCTGACAACAGAAGGAGGAGTCAAGCTTGTTGACTTTGGTAATGACTGCTTACCATTTGTTTTCTTGATGTGTGCAGTTTAGCCAAAGGCATCCATTTATTTTCCTCTCAGAAGGTGGAAATTACTGAGAGAACTTTCCAGGAATGTGGAGATATTTAGGGAGTGATGGGGAAAAGTAGCAGATGGAACAACCTAGGAAATACTGTCAGAAAAATCAATTTTAGGCTTTTTAAAACAATAGCTTAAAAAAGCCATTTTATTTATGAAATACTTTTGCATTCCATTAAGAATATCATATCTCAAGGAAGTTCTCTCTCATTTAAATTTAAATATTCCATCTTTTGCATATGAAAAGGATACATTATTTTCTTTCAAATGGCTTTCACTAGCCTTAAGCACATTTATTCCCTCTGAGCGGAAGGTAAAGTGGTCCTATGGGTTCACAAACTAAGAGATCCATTTAATTTGTGATTAGTGCTGTTAGACATGAGCCTGGCTGGATTGGAAACATCACAAGAGGCATAAAGAGAGAGCTAGAGGAAAGGGAACTTTGCAATACAATTTACCCCAGATGAATATTTCTATCTTGAAATACATATACAATTAGTAAAGTAAAAGAATGCTGTGGTTCCTCTCTAGAGTCAGATATGTACATATAAAGAGAAATTTTATTAACAGTAAAAGGAGCAGGAAATCATAATGAGTCAGTATAAAGTGTTATGTAAACAGTTTTGAAAATACAGTATTATACAGCTGTTTGCCTAACTCTGCATATTGCTAAAGTAAAATATTCATATTTTGAGAAAGTACCATAAAACTGGCATGCCAGAATTCTAGCAATAGAAGAATGGCCCAAAATTATAATATGATGCATGAAGGGGAAAGCAAACTTAACTCTCCTAAAGTCACAGTATTATAAAACTAAAATTATATTTAAAATCTGTTGGTTTTAAATCTATGGAATAAATTTAGGAAGCAGATGTCTCTTTATTAGCTGCTAGAGACAGAAATTCATTACTGTTGAGTGTAGAGACGCTCAATTTTAAGTAGCGCTGGGAGAAACATATGTGGCCTAAGGCAAAACTAGTGATAGCCTAGTAATCTCTTTGGCATTTAATGGTGGGGCTAAAAATCACTTTTCATTAGAGAGAAAAGATAGGTGATGTAATATTTTTTATTGGACCAACTTCTGTCAGCCAGAGAGACAAGCTTCCATGCCACACAGAGCTCTTCTTCAGGTCTGGGAAACTTACTCAGAATGTCACAGCTAAACACAAGATGGAACAGTTTGTTTAGCATAATTGTTCCATCACGTATTTAACTGTAATAATCTGAATAAATTTCCCAGACTGGAAGAAGAGCTGTGTGTCAGCTTGCAAGCTTGTCTCTCATACTGACAGAATTGATCCAATAAAATATATTACCTCACCCACCTTGTCTCTCTAATGCCTTGGGACCGACATGGTTACAACAACATTACTTTTCGTCTGAGGCAGTTTTACCTGTATAATCTGGACCAATAACTAGTGTAGACTGGCATAAATCTACCTTTTCCTTTCTAAAACAAGAACACATCACTGGATGTATTAATGTGGAGGAGGAAACTACAGCTTGAAGTTAAGAGTTTCTAAGAATGAGCTTAGGGAAAAGTGTGTTGTTTTTCCAGTGTTTAACAAATACTGACAATGATTTCACTGAGAAGCTCTAGCACTCCCATCCTTTGGAGCAGGGGGTTGCCCTAGTGTCAGGGACATGACTCTTTCTGTCCTCTGACAATTTGCCCAAATTTGGTAGAGCTGTGACCATCTGAAAAATTGCAGTTCACACATACTCAGTAGAGACTTAATGGAGTTTGCATCTAAGTTGTCTTAAAGTTCTGAGTGAACCGAGCATGCTCCATCCCTTCACAGTTCCTGTGTGTGACAGGACTGTGCATGTACCATCTCCAGGGAGTGACTGAGCATGCACCATGCCATCCCCTCACAACCCCTGCATGTGACAGGACTGTGCATGTGCTATCCTCACAAAAGGGCTGAGCATGCACCATTTTGGGGCTCCAGGGACTGGGCAACATTTTTCCTGCAGTTACTTCTCTTGGTTACCAAGGGGTGATGTGGACCCAGCCCCAGGAACTGAGAAAAGGAAAGGAAAACAATCTCTTCTGTGTTCTGGATCACCTTGCTGCAGGTAGTGTGAAGGGAAAGGAGGAAACAGTGTGACTCAGATTCAGAAGGTGAGGAAGAGATTCAGGGTGGTGGAACAGGAGTCTGGGGAGCAGCAATGGTCTGAGCCATTTTGCTGGCCAGGGTGGAAAACATTTGCAGCCCCTTTTCCCCAAGTGGCTGTCTGTGGCTTGGTTTTGTCCCGTCCCTGCCCCGAGCCAATCAGTAGAATAAAAACAAAGAAAAAAGCTGAGTGGCACTCCAAGAACCCTCACTGCTGTGGGAGTGGCCTAGAAGTTTGGAAAAGAGGCAGGAGCAGAGGGAGACAGAAGACCAAAGGGTGGAGGAATAGGAACAAGAGGCGCAAGAGCAAGGGAACAGGAGGAAAGATGCAGGAGCCACAGATGGGGGGATAGGAGCAGGGAGGGAGAAAACAGGCAAGAACAGAAAGAGGAAAATGGGCAATGGGAGGATGGGGCCGGAACTGGCAGGGGGGACATGGCACAGGAGTTTGTAGGATACTTATACGGAAGAGGATAGGGCAGGAGCCCTGCCTCATTCAGTTCATTGGATGGACCTCCTTGGGGTATGAAACAGGGCTGTGTAGTGAATGATGCTGTTGTCTGTATTATGCCTGTGTCATTTGTTGCAGAAATTGGAAGGTGTATAATGACTGAGGCAGGAATTTCAGGGCTCTGGGATCTGTTCTGCAGAGGTGCTGACCTCGCTCAGCTGCAGTTGTGGTATATAGGAGCTCTGCTCTGAACATATAAAGTGCTTTAAAATGCCAAGTACTCTGAAAAAGCAGACATAGACTCCTCAAATTGGGCACAGAAAATTAGTTGACACATTTGAGAATTTTGGCTTTAATCTTTGTGCCTCAGTTACCCAAGTGTAAAATAGGTATAATAATACTGCGTCACCTCAAAAGGGCATTGTGAAGATATATTAATTATTTTTTTAAAAAATACTAAGATACTATGATGAGAACACCATAGAGAATAATTAGAGGTCTGTGTTCAGTTCAGGGTTTGAGTGGTGTGCAGAAATAAGGCACAGGGCCACATATTAAATGAGGATAAACATAAATATTGAACCCTTTCAGTAAATGACATCTATTCTGTGCACCGAATGTAGTAGGGTTCCTGTGGGATATGCAGGGGTATGTGATCATGTAGTTAAGGACTATCTCATAAAGCATATGCACAAGAGGGCCAAATTAAAGTGGCACAGGCAATCTTAACTGTGGCATTTCTCAACTTTTGATGGCCTGACTTTGCAACTGTATCATTCCTTTAAAGTAGATTTTTTGGATGCAATATATATTTATATTTCTCCTTAAGTTGCTTTCAGCATGATACATATTAACACATATTGTTCACTGTATAAATTGTCCTAAAATGTCTGAGAACTACAGTTTTTTCTTTCTTCTCTCTTTGAAAACATTTTTTTTTTTGGCTCATTGGTATTCAGGACCATTTTAGTGTGTCATTGTAACTATAATCTCTATGCAAGTCTATATAGCAGCTACAAACTCTGTTGGTGTGAGCAAGAATCAGAGTTAAATAAAGAAGTTTGCTGTAGGCCTGCAACCAATACATGGTTCAGCATGGTACTGGGGAAATCACTGAAGGGCTGCAATCATGCTGAGATTAAAAATAAAAGATCATATTGGAATTTAGCCATAAGGGATGTCTACACTGCAGCATGGGTAGATGGACACTCAGTAGCTCTGCTTGAGCTACTGTGCATAGCTAGGGTAGCCCAGGTGACAGTCTGGATTATCCCCCCTGACGGTATAATCCTTGGGTATGTACTTGGATGGTTAGTCCAGGCTGATGCCCTGGTTACAGTGCTATTTTTGGCAAGCTAGCTTGAGCAAAGCTAGTGCATGTTTAGCTACCTGTGCTGGGAAGCACACTCCATGCTGCAGGATGGATGGATGCTAACAGTGTAAACTGAGGAAACTGATGTTCCAGCTTCCAAATTTCTTATTTATTAGCAGCAAACGTTGCTAAATTATATCTATTCCACATTTTTTTCTATGTCTGTGGATAATACTGTAGGAAGGCAACATTATGTTTTATGAAAAAAACATTCATTTGAAATACTTTGACGACAATATTGGTTTACTGGTAAATTCTTTTGGAGTCTCAGAAATGCTAAGGTTCAACAGTATTTTGACCAGGATTAACTGGATAGAGCAGAACATTTTCTGTGTATGTTTATTCAAATTTTTTAATGAATTTGATTTGGCTCTATTCGCTCTCTGTATGTGTTTGCTTTTGTACTTGTCAGGATAGTTCATTCCTCTTCAGCAAAGCACTGACGCATGTACTTTATTTCAGTACACACATAAGGTTAAGATGAGCTTCAGCTCTTTGCTTCACAGGCGTGGACTTAAGCATGTACTTAAAAGCTTTGCTGAACTAGGGTGTTCATGAATATTCTGGAAAGCAAGTCTGCTGGCAGAAAGGTTCAGAGTGTGAATTTTAGCTGAAAATTGGGGAATGTTTGTGAAAAATAAGTTTGAAATTCACTTTATGTGAGCACTTGCATTACAGGCTTGATTAAGAGTTGTATTCATCCAGTCAGCAAATGGAAACAGACAATGTGATTTAGGTCACCAGTCAAATAGTTTGAATTTGAATGAATGAGCTTCAAACCAAGAATTATTCAAAGCAATTATTTGAACAATTCTGAATAACAAATAAGTTAGAGAAAGTTGTGGTCTGCCCTTGTACAAGTCATGATTAAAGCAAAATGTGAAATTCATTAAATAAATAATTTCATACAAATGGTACACCTTGCTCTGATTTTGACTGCTGTTTTGCAGACGTGCTTTAAGGATCATGTGTTTGTTTTCCTAAGACTTAATATAATCTGAACTGAAAATACATCATAAATTTTAGGCCAAAATCTGAATCCACTTTTTGCAGGTGTTTCAGCCCAGCTCACCAGCACCCGGCTACGCAGAAACACTTCGGTTGGAACGCCCTTTTGGATGGCACCTGAGGTGGGCAAAGCATTTTCTTTATTTTGTCTCTGTTGCCTCTGTTCATTGCAGTACACAATTTTGTCCCAATTCTACATTGGCTCAAAAATCTGATACCGATAATAACTAGAAAAAGCATTTGGTGGTTCTCAACTATGGTTCTGTTTCATTTCCTTCCATGTCTGTAGCTCTTATGCAATGGGATGAATAGACAAATTAGATCCCTTTGATAACAGAGGCATTATCCTCTTCTATTAAAGAGGATTATTTTCAGCTTTTCCATAAAACTATAGGCTAATCTACAGGAAACTTATGGTAATGCTTCCTTAAGGCATGAAATAACTCTAGCTTTACACTCTGTGATTCCACTCTGCAGAGTAAGAGAGCAGGGCCAATGGCTATTGCTCTTGCCATGGCGAGGGGAGGCACTTATGGGAGTGTCCATATAGAATTTAATAGATAGCTTTTCCATGGATTTCTGTGAATCATTCAATGGATTTTTGTACAGAATTATATCCCAACTATAGAACTCTATATGGTTCAAAAAGCCTATAGAAGGGATCTAATCTCTATGAAATTCTGAGAGTTTTTAGCATAATATATATAAAGCTAATCCTATTATTTTATCCCTATTATATTTTATAGGACTTATCCTTAAGTGGGGTGTTACAGTACAGCACATTAAGTGAGCCCCTTTGCTCAGTTGGCTGTTATCTGCTTAGCTGGGGATCCAGATTCCTAGCCTGCTCTATCTTTATGGGCTCTTCCCTTGCCAGACCCCATCCCCAGGTGTTCCACCAACCTGGGGAGGGGGTCACATGTGGACTCTGTGGTATAGCAGAAATCCAGAGTTCTGGAAGTAATCTGGTCCTTTCCACGTGCTCTTGTGCGGGATGGGTGGCACATTGGTCAGTGTTTGCAGATACCTTTAGCAGTTTATTTGTGATTGTAGCAGGGTGGATTAGGCCAGGAAAAGAACAGTGGCAGTAAGTCCTCCCAGCAGCCCAGAGAGACACTGCAGGAATCAGCCAATCAGGGAGAGGCCTCAAAGGGCTAGCCAATCAGAAAGGTTGTAGAGAACAGCCAGTCAGGTCCCAGGAGGAGCATATAAAAAGGAGCTGCAGAGCCAGAGACAGGCAGTTCCTTCCTGGAGCCAGAAGAATGCAGATGATGCTCCTGGCAAGCCAAAGGAAACTGCAGGACCACAGACAGCTCAGTGCTGGCAGGGACTGGGGAAGCGAGAAAGAGCTCCTGTCTGGCTGCTGGGCCTGAACACAGAAAAGCCCTGAGCTAAGAATGAAGCACCGGTGAAGACTGAGGCCAGGTCTACACAACGCGTGAAAATCGATTTTAGATACGCAATTTCAGCTACGAGAATAGCATAGCTGAAATCGATTATCTAAAATCGATCTACTCACCCGTCTTCACCGCGCGGGATCGATGTGCGCGGCTCGCCATGTCAATTCCGGAACTCCGTTGGTTTTGGTGGAGTTCCGGAATGGATGTAAGCGCGCCCAGGGATCGATATATCGCGTGTAGATGAGATGCGATATATCGATCCCCGAGCAATCGATTGTAACGCGCCGATATGGCGCGTCGTATAGACGTGGCCTGAGGTGGTGAGGAAGTGGCCTACGGAACTGAAAGCAGTTTCATTAAAAGGACACAACGGTGAGTGGTTGCTATTCTTAGGGTTCCTGGGCTGGGACGTGGAATGCTGAGTGGACCTGGGTTCCTTCCATAGGCCACTGGGGAAGTGACCTACAATTGAAATCCCCAGAAGAGGATCTTAACTAGTTAGTGGCCTAACTAGTGATCTGGAGCCAGAACAGAGCAGAGAAGGTGAAACCATTTTGCCTTCAGGGAGGAAGACCCAGTGATATGGCCTGATACCTGGGCCAGGACTGTTTAAAGACTGTAGACACACCCAACCAGAAGAGGCACTTGCGAGAGGGGGAGCCACACCATTACAGAGATAAGATATACTTCTTCCATAACACTTGCTAAGATTCCTGGGCTGAGCAAAATAGATATGAAATTACTTCAGTTGGACTTGTTTTGTGGATCTATCTGCTTAGTTCTGAAGGTGGTCAATATTCTCATACTGCCCCGGAAGAAATGAGTGCTGGAAAGGTATTTAAAAGGAATGGGTTGGTAGTTAGTACATTACTCTTGTGTGCTATGAAAGTTATAAGTAGTAATGTTTATCCTGATCTATTACTGTATTGAACTAAACATCCCCATAGTAAACAGGAAGCTTAAATTTATGAGGATGCTAATGAACTTGTTCTTACTTTTATATATATAAATTATGTATTGTGCAGGAATGGATGGAAAATGTTTTTCCCATCCTGGTAATATTTTGAAGATTTAAAAAATTTTTCAATTCTGTATGGGGATGAATCTGAGACATTCAGACATTTTCCACAAAAAATGAGAGAGCAAGAGAGAGTGTCACCAGCCCACCCCAGAATAGGTGATAATCTTGTGATTAAAGTACTTACCTGGGATATGGGAAAGCCAGATTTGAATCCTGCTCTGCCTGATGTGGAGCTGAGACTTGAACCCAGGTCTCCCACTTACAGACTTGGAAGAAAATAGATGGAGTCCTGCAAAACCTAGACTCAGCCCTGCCTCATTTAGCCCACCATCTGTACATGAAAGTGTCCAACTAAAGAAAAATAGTCTAAAATCGAGGTTCAGATGGCACTCATGACACAAAATTTTACAGTAAAAAGCAGTGAAATAAATGTAGGTTCCATAATATCAACTATGCATAAAGATAGCTAATAGTCACCACATGGAATCATTCTTTATGAAGAACATGTGCACCAGCCTTTTGAAAGAGCACCAGGCTTATATGTAGCAAGTCCATTACACTGCATGTTGCTGTCTTGTGTTGATCAGAACTCAGGGAGCGACACATTCAACTTTAGACCCCTACAATTTCACCTGAGCTGCAAAGTGAATTCCATTGAGTTCTTGTTTAAAACAAACACACACAAACTCTAATTGCCTCCTGCAGATAAGGTGAACTGTTAAGATTCTAAGACTGTAGATGTTTCTTTCATTTTAATCGTTAATGTCTGAAACCTTTGTATGTTACAGGAAAAAATCTTTATTCCCATTGCAAAACTATAGCACAGTGGTATGTTATAATTCAGTGGTCTGATATCAGATAGTAAGGTGATAATACTAAAGTAGCTATTAAAATTGTCGTGTAATTTATGGAAGATAAACTGGTTGGTGTTCTGCCAGTACTTCAATGAACTTTTATACCCAACAAAATAAGAGTTAATAAGAACCAGCTCTTGAAAATGAGTTAATGCCTTGTTGTCTCCATCTATTTTTGGATAATAGATTCATTTACTATTTATTTCCTTTGGAAAGTTGCTTTCACAAATAAAAATTTAACTACTGGTTTTCATTGTCTTTGCTTTCGCTTTGTCCCTTTTGAACATTACCTCCCAGTGTAGAGCAAAGAAATTTGTACATTATGATACATTTGGTGTTTGAGATCAAAACCAGATAAGACCAATCTGGTTTTGTTTTAACATTTCTGACATATTTTATTTAGTTTTATTGCTCCATGAAAAGTAGTTCTTGGTTGCAATGTTATTACCAGTTCAGCCTTAGGTTTTACATAATCTTTTTCTGTGAAGACTTAGTTTGGCCAGTGATTTTCCCCCGCTTGTGACCAGGCACCCAACATCTGCTTAATCATGTAACTCCTTCACCCACAAATGCTACCAGCTAGCATGCCAGAAACATAACAAACAGCATGAGGAGGAGTGCCAAGAGAAAAAGAGCTCTGGCACAGCTCCTTGCCAGCCTGCAGCACTGGCATCAAACACTGGATAGATGAGGAAGGACAGTGAAAGGCTAAGCATAGAGGAGGGGTCACAAGTCGCTGAGACTGCAGGTAGTCTGGGCAGTCTATTAGCGGAATTGGTTGGCTTTGTCCGGTGTGGAGCAAGGCATCTATATGCTCATAAGTAGCAAAGCATGTTTAGATCCATGGACATAACAGAGAATAGAAATGAAGAAAATTAAAGGATCCCCATCAAGCTTCTTAGGCAAGACAACTGACTCAGTGCACTTTTATAACAGCCGTCCCAGAGGCATCCCACTGGGTATGTCTACACTACGAAATTAGGTCGATTTAATAGAAGTTGATTTTTTAGAAATTGATTTGATACAGTCAATGTGTGCCTCCACTAAGTGCATGAAGTCGGCGCTGTGCGTCCACAGTACTGAGGCTAGCGTCGACTTTCGGAGCATTGCACTGTAGTAGCTATCCCAGAGTTCCCGCAGTCTGTGCTGCCCATTGGAATTCTGGGTTGAGCTCCCAATGCCTGATGAGGCAAAAACATTGTCGCGGGTGGTTCTGGGTACATGTTGTTAGGCCCCCCTCCCTCTCTCCCTCCCACCATGAAAGCAACTGCAAAAAATCATTTCTCACCTTTTTTCCTGGGTTACCCATGCAGACGACATACCACGGCATGCATGGAGCCCGCTTAGCTCACTGTCACCGTATGTCTCCTGGGTGCTGGTGGTAGACGTGGTACTGCAGTGCTACACAGCAATATCCCCTTACCTTGCCTTGCGGATGACAGACAGTGCAATACGACTGCTAATCATTGTCATCGTCCTGTGGGTGCTCCTGGCCAACCTCGGTTATGTTGGTCAGTGGTGCCTGGGCAGACATATGTGCTCCTGGCTGGCCTCGGTGAGGTTAGTTGGGGGCACCTAGACAAAAATGGGAATGACTCCAGGTCATTCTCTTCTTTAAGTTTTGTCTAATGGAGATTCAGTCCTGCCTGGAATATCATGCCAGCTGGAGGCCTTGAATATCATGCCAGTCGGCAGTACCGCACAGTCGCACCTGCCCCAGCCTACCCCTTGCTCCCATGGTTCATGAAGCCTGGACAGTAGTAAGGAGCAGTTCAACTATAGGCTGAGCAAGTGCATAATGGTGGTAGAATGTGCCTTTGGAAGTTTAAAAGCTCTCTGGCACAGTTTACTGACTCGGTTAGATCTCAGTGAAACCAATATTCCCATCATTATTACTGCTTGCCGTGTGCTCCAAAATATCTGTCAGAGTAAGGGGGAGATTGAGGCAAATTGCCTGGCCACTGATTTTGCGCAGCCAGACACCAGGGTGTGCTGTGCATCAGAGAAGCTTTGAAAACCAGTTTCATGACTGACCAGGCTACGGTGTGAAAGTTCTGTTTATTTCTCCTTGATGAAAACCTGCCCCCTTGGTTCATTCTACTTCTCTGTAAGCCAGCCGCCCTCCCCTCCCACCCTTTGATCTCCGCTTGCAGAGGCAATAAGGTCTTTGTTGTTTCAAATTCATGCATTCTTTATTAATTCGTCACACAAATGGGGAGATAACTGCCAAGATAGCCCGGGTGGGTATGGGAAGAGGGAAGCACAGGGGTGGGGTAGTTGTAGGGGCACCCCCTAGAATGGCATGCAGCTCATCATAGAAGCGGCATGTGTGGGACTCTGACCTGGAGCAGCCATTTATTTCTCTGGTTCTTTGGTAGTCTTGCCTGAGCTCCTTAAGTTTCACGCAGCACTGCTATGGGTCCCTGTTATAACCTCCGTCCTTCATGCCCTTGGAGATTTTTTCAAATATTTCGGCATTTTGTCTTTTGGAATGGAGTTTGGATAGCACAGATTCATCTCCCCATACAGTGATCAGATGCAGTACCTCCCGTTCGGTCCATGCTGGAGCTCTTTTGCGATTCTGGGACTCCATGGTCACCTGTGCTGATCAGCTCACCATGCTGGCCAAACAGGAAATGAAATTCAAAAGTTCGCAGGGCTTTTCCTGTCTACCTGGCCAGTGCAATTGAGTTGAGAGCGCTGTCCAGAGCGGTCACAATGGAGCACTCTGGGATAGCTCCCGGATGCTAATACCATTGAATTGCACACTACCCCAAATTCGACCCCGTAGGGTCAATTTCAGTGCTAATCTCCTTGTCGGGGAGGAGTATAGAAATCAATTTTAAGAGCCCTTTAAGTCAACAAAAATGGCTTTGTCGTGTGGACAGGTGCAGGGTTAAATTGATCTAACACTGCTAAATTCGACCTAAACTTGTAGTGTAGACCAGGGCGCTGTATTTTTACTGTTCATCCCATTTCATGCAGCTTTAAGAGATTTTTTCTTACTTGTAGATTAGAAGTGTACTAACCCCTTTGCATTTGCAGTGACTGCATGACAGAGAACGGTAACTTTGACAGTGTCCCTTTAAGTAACTGCAAATAGTGCAGGAGTCTGTGTTTTATAAAATGGTACAAAAACACACAAAAAGAGAGAGAATGTGCAATATTAAATCTAAACAAAAATAGTGGCCTCCAACTGAAATGATGAACATATCATCTGTTTGAACCACAGGCTATTTGGGATAGAGCTTACATTCTCCATCTGTTGTAAACAAGCAAAGGTCTGTATCATACAGCATACAGTTTTGAATATAATGCAAACATTTGTTTCTTTTAAAAAATGTTACAGTCCCATCTGGTCTTCTTTCTTTTGCCATGGAAAACTGATTACAGTTGAGCAGAGAAATGAACCTGCTGTAATGGGTCCAAAAATTGATCTCGTATAGACTCACAAAGAAAGGTTGATATTTTACCATCTCCATAACAACCAGCTAACGTCACAGAAGAGACATGAGACACCTTAGTAACCATCGTGCCATCATTATTTATGGCATCGCCTTGCTTAAAGACACTCTTAAAAACAGTTTAGACCATTCATTCCGACATTGCCAAGGGCGAAGATGACAAAATATTTTTATTAAACCCAGATAATTAAGGATGCTGTTTACAGTAGTGTTTTGCTTGAGTAATTACTATCAGGGTTAATGGTTGAAATCTTACTCAAATTTCCTGCTCTCCACTCCCCTTCTGATTGTCTCGCTGGAAAATAATAAAAATAATTTGAATAAGAATCCAAAAAAATAAATGGACGTTTTGGTGTAAGTGATCTGAAAATATGGTTACATGTAATGACTGAAAGGCATTCTGTACATACCATATCAGAACAGAGGCAGCTCTTTTCAAAGTTCCTGTTCTGAAAAGATGTTTTCAAGTAATCCAGCACCCTAAGCATATTCACTGTCAGCAAGTAAGCATGCATCTGTGAGCCACCATGTATGCACTGGTCAGGCATTGTAGAGATACAACTCTGTGAAATAACTGCACAGTGCTCAACTATCCACTATGCTTAGGCTTTGCAGAATTTTATTTAAAAACAATAATTTTGAAGGATAATATTGGTTGTTTTAAGCATTTTTAAAATTCTTAGCAATTAAATTTTCATAGTTGTACAAAATAATGCATTTTAAACATTTTTTCTAATTGTATTGATTTAAATGTTCACCGTTGTGGGAAATTATGAAGGGGGTCAGCAACAGAGGAAATCAGAAAATGATTATTAAATGACAGTAGTTGAGATTCAAAATGTTAAAGTTTTGTAACTGTTGAAATACAAATTGTCAACATCACATGTTAAAATATACAAAGTATCCTTTAAGTCAAACTCTATTAGTCCTTAAGCAGCACTTTTTTTACTTTGCCTATCTGTAAATTTTGATTATTATTGATGGAAATATTTTTTCATACGTTTGTGTGTGTCCAATGAAATTGATATTTACCGATAAAAATCGAATCCTTCCAAGCCTGATTATGCTGCTCCTTGAACTATCTTTTATATTTCAAGTACTGTAAGGCTCATGGGCTTACATCATTATAGTTGGTTGCCTTGTGTTTGTGTGAATGACACTTTTGTATTCCATCAGATACAGAATTTGCATTACTTTTTGTGATGCCTTCTTAGTTTTTTTAATGCATGTGTAAATTGTGCTATGAAAGATGAAAATCTAGAGCTACAAGAACTAGAAAAATCCTCCTTGATAACAGCTTTTTAAAAATAATTTTCATTGAGTCTAAGGTAGGATTAGTGAAAGTTAATGGAGACTTGTACAGTGAAAAGAAAACATAGGGCAGCAGGCAAAGAAAGTTTCCTGGCTCCTTTTTATCTGATATGTGTGGGGGGGGGTCTATGGAGAAACAGCAGAGGAGAACCCCAAACAGCTTACAACAAGTGGGTCAATAGGACATAATCTGAATCAGCGAAATTGGAAGCATATGGTGTAGAAAAAAATGAGGAAATTGGACTAAGCCCCCAGTGAGTAATTGGGCCTTCTGGAAATGTTTTTCTGATGTGTGTGTATGTTAAATAAGAGCATCAGGACAGAGAAAAAAGAGCAAGAGATCAGTGCATATCCTGGGTTTAACCAAAATGTGGTTGGAAAGTGGAAGTGGGAGATAATTGTATGGGAAGTAAGCTGTATAGAAGCAGCTGAAGAGCTCAGGGGGAAAAAAAGATTAAACCTAAGAGGTAACCCTAAGAGTTGGTTATTATGTCAATCATAAGGACCTCACACATATAGGAATCATTTGCAGAGACTGAAACAGAGAATACAGCCAGGCTAGATTCAGCATCATCATTGCTGAGGTTACTTTTATAAATACTTGTTGTCGCGTGTTAAATAAGTTACCTAAAATCTGTCTCTGTCATCCCTGAAATACTCTGGGGACAAGGGAGGAAAATCAAATTTAATCCTTTGAATTGAACTCACTTATACATCTTGTATTCCAAATCTTAAAAAAAAATAAAAGAAAAAGAAAAAAAGGGTGGGTGGCAGGGGAGCAATGGCTTATTTCCAGTTCCAGTTCAGAAGTGGTCAAAGGAACAGTGCTATGATTTTTGCAAGATTCTTACCCTGAATAGTGAAAATATCACAAAATCAGATGATCTCATTTGAGTTCTAACACATTCATCCAAAACTTTGCAAGAGAAGCTCACAAGATGTTAGCAGTATTAAAGCTAAATTCTTGACCTGGTCCAGCCTGAAATCTGAAACTCAGAACTTAAGTGTAAACCTAATGTGAATTAGCATTGTCACCCTGTACCAAATCTAGCTTTAGGAACAAGAATTGCCAATACAGGATCTGGAACAGACATTGGGAATGACTTAAAAACAACAGAGACTGAGCTTCCATGGACACCAACTTTTACACTTTACTTATAACCATCAGAAATTGATACAGGTGAATAGATGCTAGATACTTACGGGATTGTTGAGCACAACACATTTAATAATGTGTTCATTGAAGAAGTGTATGGATAGAAAAAGATATCATATCCACCTTGGAAAAGATATCGTCTAAGTTCAGTGGAGCCAAGATTTCATTGCTAGCATCTATCCTAGAAATCAGTGGGAGTTTTGCTGTTGACTTAAATGGGGCTATGACTTCAAACAAGAAGTCTGAAGCTGTATCAGCTCCCTGTTTAGGGTCCATGTTACCAGCCCAGAGAACATAGCATTCAGCAAGATTATTCCAGTAAAGCAGAATGCTTTCCTCCTCCTTGGTGAAATAGACATCTCCATGAAATTTACTACTTCAGAGCACAAGAGCATGCTTCTGAGAATGTTAGAGCAGCAGGTGCTCAGCTAGATATACCAACAGCACCTTTTATTTTAAAAAACTTCTGTCTATTTTCTGGCTTTGAATCTGTTTTTTGTTTTTGTTTTGTTTTGAGAGAGAAAGAGAGAATAAACTGAATGTTGGAACAATGAGAAAATACTTGCAGTGTCACACTGTAATATGAGCGACAGAGGCCTGTGGCACCTTATAGACTAACTGAAGTATTGGAGCATAAGCTTTTGTGAGTGAATACCACATGTGTCTGACGAAGTGGATATTCACTCATGAAAGCTCATACTCCAATACATCTGTTAGTCTATAAGGTGCCACAGGACTCTCTGCTGCTTTTTACAGATCCAGACTAACACAGCTACCCCTCTGATACTGTAATATGAGGTGCTCTCTCTATATTATGTAAACACAAATATTAAACTAGCACAATATTTTTGTTTACATTCATATATTTGAAAAATATCTAAAGCAATGGGTTGATCCTGCAAAATTTTACAAGAGTAGTCCTTCTGATGTCTAATATTCACATGAATAAAGGGCTTTCAGGTTCAGGACCTGATTTTTGCTCCAAGAACAGTCGCCTTGTGCCAGATTTCATCTTGGAGCAGGTTTCTTTTGTTTATACCTAAACTATATAAAAACCTAAAAATCAGGTTGATATCTGTAGTTAAAAGCATTTAATACCTGGAATAGAAAATCCAACTCCAAATCCAAATCACAGAACTGCATTCATTTGAAAATTGTACTCTGTTCTGTGTTTCAAAATTAATTCTAAATAGACATGTGCAGTGCATACAGTCCTCTAAAAAGCACTGAGTATGTTCCCCCATTTCCATCCTTCAATTTATTTGTTCACCGCTCGCTTGCCTACATCATGGGAATCAAGGTCAGCCCTGGGTTAATAGCTTTAGGTCTTTTTGCTTTAACTTCTATTTAGCTAAAATTAGCGCTTCTGATATGAGCATTTAGGTGCCATTCAAATATGAAACTATTTTTTGGTTGTAAATTCCGATTACCACAAGAAACTCTAGGAATCCACATGATAAAGGGAGACAACTTAAACAGGTGAGAAATCAGAAAGTATAAAAAAAAATTCATTTTAATTTTTTTGCTGCCTGAAAGAAATTTAAAAGTGATTATGCATGCAAAACTGGTTTGTATTTTGTAATAGAAAATAAATCTAAGAAGAAAATGTGTGGCCTTTTGGCCTTTAGTGAGGAAAATTTTGAAAACATATATTTACAGCATGTGTAATGCATGTGTGGCAAATATCAATTTTCATAGCACTGATTACAAGATACATTACTGAAAGAACTCTTTCTAGAGGTTAGATTTGTTTTCATAACATGAATTACGTCAGATAAGATTAAAAACAAAAGGGATATTAATTTTAAATTATCTAGGGCATAAACCAGTCATTAACTATTTGGGGTTAGGAAGAAACTTCTCCCAGGATAGGCTATTTCATAAATGACCATAAAGGAGATTCTTGCATCTTCCTCTGAATTGGTATTATCTGGCATGAAGATGAATGAATATGGACATTTCTGAAAATCGAACTCATTTGGTGGGAAAACAATACAATAAATCTACTATGGTAGCAGTAGAGCATAGATACAATTTTGAATTTTATTGCACATAAGTTTCAAGAAATGTTTGGCACTTACTATTATATTTATGCTTGTATTACTGTAGGGCCTAAGTCCCGTCTGAAAGCAGGGCCACATCATGCTCGGAATACATTGTGAGAGACAGTGTACTCTTCTGCTAGGATCCAGGCTTTGGACCTGGAGGACAGTAGCCAAGATGAAATCCTCCTCAGTCTGTGCTTGGGTCAGTGAGGAAGAACACTCCTGGATATGATTCAAGTTTGATTATGTATTTGAGCAAGAGAGGCAGGGTAGGTAACATACTGCCTGGGCTAGGATTTTCTTCTGGTGCCTCTGTCTTTCTAGCCTCCTTGCACAGCAGAGAGAAGAAAAAAGAAAATCTCAAACATCAGTCCCTTAGAACCTGAGGGGCTTAAAGCACTCTTTGACAGAAGGGCATGTCCCCAGGAATATGTGGTTCTGGATCTCTTGCAGAGAAGGCAGGCTGTAAAGTTTTGCCTTTTGTTTCAATTTAAAAGATTCTTGCTCTGCAGAGGGTTGTCTAGACACCAGCTATAGCTCAGAAGACAGGACAAAACCGGGAGGCTCTTCAGGAAGGGTGGATCTTGAAAATGAACTTGTGATTGGTAGGTCTGGATATGGTCCCTTAAAGCCACGTATGTCCTGAAGCCCCATGGTAGAGTCTATGGAATTGAATGCACAGGAGAATGAGCATTAACTTTAGTACAGTACTCAAAATAGGCAGCAGTATCATTTTGGGACTAGGAAGTCACAGTTTTAGGCCAGACCTACAACACAAAGATTTGTCTGCATAGCTATGTTGGTCAGGTGTGTGAAGCCCCCCTTTCCCCAGCAGACATAGTTATGCCAGCAAATCCCACAGTGTAGGTGCACCTAATTCTTGTTTGTGGAGGTGGTATTACCATGCTGACAGAAAAACTCCTTCTGTTGGAGCAGCAGAGACTCCTGTGGCATCTTATAGACTAACGGACGTTTTGGAGCATGAGCTTTCGTGGGTGAATACCCACTTTGTCAGATTCTCTGCTGCTTTTACAGATCCAGACTAACACGGCTACCCCTCTGATCCTTCTGTTGGCATACTATTGCATCTATGCCAGGGTGCTCTGTTGGAATAGCTATACCAGTATTGCTATACCAGCAAAGTATTTGTAGTATAGACAAGGCCTTAGACTCCAAGATAGAAACCAACCAGCTGCACAAACCAACCTCCAAACAACTGCTTTGCTGTCCATGCTCATCTTCCATGGGTGAGGCAATAAAGCAGAGTCTTACTTTCCCTCCCACTCCACCACAAACTTCTGTGAAGGGCACACAATGGTAAAATCCTAACAAATCCCAAGGTAAATGGCAAACTGTCTTCAGTTCAGTAATCACTCAGAGTCTGTGCTAATGCAATCCATATACATTCTACATGCTCAATAGCAAGGTGGCAACAAATGCTATGTCTTTTCTGACCAGCTTCTCTTGCTAGAGGTGTGTGATGGAAAACTGCCTGAAATGCACTTGGATGCATGTTTAATTGCAGATTAAATTTAGTTGGAAACAAAGAGAACTCATAATAGATTGACAGAGAATTTGATTATTTTTAAATGCTTCTCACCTGGGATGCTGGGATTTTTGCTGTAATGTAGTTTTACTATCATGTACTGTATTTACTGAAGGCATAAGCTGTCAGCTGTAGAGAGGAGAGTATCTAAAGATGCTTCACATGTTCTCTCCTCTTTGCTGGAATATTGTAGGTCTTAAACTGTTTGTGAAGCCTACAGAAGCTCAATGACATTGTTCTGGAAACAGCACCTATATCCCTTCACTACACCATCCATCATGAATGCAACTCCCTGTGACACTCATTTAATTATTTTGGCATAGCTTGTAAATAAACGTTCTAAGAAAGTTTAGATGAAGAGTGAATTTTGCTGTCAAACTTCAGACAATAGATTTTAGAATTAGAATAAATGGCAACATGCCATGCTTATGGAGGGAAAGGATGGCTTTGTGGTTTAAGTCACTGGACTTGGAATCAGGAGATCTGGATTTACTTCCTGGTTTTGCCATAGATAACCTCTGTGACCTTAGCTGATCCTGAGAATAAATCTCTCCACGCTTCGCTTCACTTCCCTGGCTGCAAAATGGGGGAACTGCTACATCTGCCTCACAGGATATTGAGCACAAATTTCATAATATTTGTGAAGAACTCACACAATGCTGTGATGAGGACGATGCAAGTATCTAGACAAATGTGATCTGGGGATAGAGTGTAGCAGCTTTGTAGCCAAGCAAATAAATATTTTTGACCTTTCGAGAAAGTGAAAGAGAAAAATGTCTATTTAATTAGCTATGTATGGGCTAACTGCTTGTGACTTCCTCTGAGTCACCATCTTATGGGAGCTGACTCACATGATTTCAGTAAAGTGATGTGTCATTGGGAACACAGATGTTTTTGGGAAGTGGATAAAGAATTCAAACAAACTAGAGAAAATTTAGCTTCTTCCTTGATTATTTTTTTTTCTTATTTAAGTTTTTTGATGAAGGTCAAACTAAAGCTACAATGAACTGCAGTAGGAATGAGAGAGTTACTCTGGAGCTGCTAACAGCATTGACGCAATATAATGGAATTCAGAAAGCTACGTTTTGAAAGCTAAAGATAAGTCCTTGAAGAAGAAATGTCCCACTGCTTTTTTACCTTCTGATAGATACAACACCAAATCTGCTATGCAGAGTGGGGGTGTTTGCATCATCTCACCCTTTGCCTACAGGATCGCTGACTTCCTAGCAAGGCAGCATGAAGGGGGGCTTTGAGGAAAGCTGAAGGAATACCCCGTAGGTCTGTAATTATGTAGAGCCAGTTGCCACAATCGCTTTTGTAGGGTTCAGTGGTTCTAGATGCTATTCCAATCTAACCGGAACGACAGATGTGGAGGGCTTGGTAAGCTTCTCTGCAGTGTGAAGAAATTTCCACTACCTCTGAGCCCCCAAGCCTAATTCCTCTTGAAAACTGTATGTAATGGGGTGTGTGAACCCTGCATGGGCAGGGAAGGGGTTAAGGAGACTGTGTGCTCTAGTCAATAATTATGAAGTGAGTATTCACCCATGAAACCTCATGCTCCAAAACTTCTGTTAGTCTATAAGGTGCCACAGGACTCTTCGCTGCTTTTACAGATCCAGACTAACAAGGCTACCCCTCTGATACTTAACTACTAATATAAATTGTTCTGAAATTCAATAATTTTTAATTGATTTTTTTTAAAGTTAATCTTTCATTGATAAATGTTACCAAAAATTTCATCTTTGAATAAGATCTGGAAGTCATGAATAAAGAAATAGGAATAAAGAACCAATTTAGGCCTTGAGTTTACTCTGGTGTGTGTGTGTGTGTGTGTGTGAGAGAGAGAGAGAGAGAGAGCGCTAGAGAGACGCTGTGCCTACACCAATTCTTCCAGTGTTGCTAAACACCAGTGGAACTGAACTAGTGAGAGACTTTTGGGAAATGTAGCTAGTGTATACAAGGCCTATGAAAATATTTTTTACCCCTAAGGTGAGATCAGATTAAATTAAATAGGCTGCATAGTGTCATATGGAAAGACATTCAGCTGGCTTATTTTATTTGTTGGACATGGTTAGCAGTTTTGCTCTCCTTGGAACAACGGTAACAATTTTGTACCATGTTCATTTTTTATACACTCTGCTCCCCTTTCAGCATTGTGCTCACACACCTCATAAGCTGCTTAGCTAGCGCTGTTAGTGAGTACAGTAGCACCTTTCCTCAGGAGCTTCAGCCCTTTAAATTCAAGACTCCTTTCATCTGGTGGGTCAGCAGTGCTAATTATACAGTGCTTGTCTCCAGCTAGCAGAGCTCCAGTCATAATCGTTCTGCGGTATATTATATGCTTGCAGCTATGCTTTACTACATGTGCTATATCTACTGAAGCCAAGACAAAAATAACTTCAGTTCTGAATGGTCCTAGGCAAATCTCAAAAGGGTTTGATGTTTCAGTTCCGATAAATGTACATACAAATGCATCTGTCATCCTGTCCCCAAATCAGCAGTACACATGCCAAACTTCTCCACTGCATAATCCTATGTGTTACGTTCTCTTTCCCCATCTTTTGTGTCCATATGTTGTCTAGTTTAGGGCCTGATTAAGTTAATGGCAAAACTGGGATTGGTTTCAAGGGGAGCAGAATTATACCCCTAAATTATAAACTCCTCTTGCCAGGGCAAGTATCATCCTGCATGTGCAAAGACTCATGTGGTACTATAAAAAGAAGTTGTTATCCAGACCTCTGGAGCAGGACCTGTCATGAAGCGGCTTTATCACTAGACTTCTACTTTTATTTCCCTGTGGCTAGCACAGCTAACTCCATGAGTCCTGCCATCATAGGCAGCCCAGCAAATGTCTACCTCTTCTGGCCCACAGCGACCACACAGACAATTTCTGTATGTCTTGATTCCTGTTCTGCCTGTGGGGTATTTTGGTGCTTCCAGTCCTACCGTACTGCAACATACCTGGGCATGCAGTCATCCAGAAACTCTAACTAGTACAGAACATGATGACATATCTTTTTAGCAACATGGGCTACTGTGAGCACATCAGACTGGTCTTTACGCTAGCATCCCATAGAATACCATGCCAAATTTAAGGTCTTGGTCCATATTTTTCAGGTACTCAATTGCTTGGGCCTAGGATGATACCTACATGATCATCTAAAGCTCTGGGATGAGGACAGTGGTTGACAACTCCACCCCTCAGATATAATGGAACTATCCACTGCCAGAGTAAAGCTTGTCTGTTTAGGAGACGGACCTTGCCTTGGGGTCAGTCCAAGATTGTGGAATGAACTCCCACAGCAATGAAGAACCCCCACAAACTTTTTACTTTAATTTTACCTCTCGAGTGAGGATAAGAGGGGGAAAAAGCAACCTCACATGACAGATGATGATGTTTAATGCACTACTGGAGAACACTCAGACATCCCGCTGATGAGGGTGATATACGAAACTAAACAGAACAGAATAGAAGCAGGAAGTTCTCTGACATACTAAAGTGAAAAAAATTAGGGAGGAATGTTATCTGCATATTTGGTTCTAGCTTTGCAAGAAAGTTCAGGTATGAGATCTGATTTTTCTGAATCAATTTGCTCTAGACAAACAACTAAACTAGATAGACCAAGTGGAAGGACCTGGTTAAAAATAAATTATTGCTGTAATAGGAGACGCTTTTATTCTAATCATAACTTATACTGCCTCTGCAAGATTTTCTTATCTTGTATATTCAACACCCTTTACTTATTTTATAGGAAAATAATTTGTGCTGTCAGCAATTCTGTTTATAGTTAACACAAATTTGCAATTTAATTTCACACCATGCAGAAAACCATGCACATACCTATTAACGACACAGCAGAGTATAAAAATTTTTCAAAGCACTTGGTGGTGGTGAGGCATTTGAGCTGGAAAATTTGATGCAAGATTCCAAACCACAATAAGTGCAAGGGTTTTTGGATCTGAGGTTTTGTTTCATGCATTTATAGAGACAAGGATCAAATTTTAACCTGGATTTGGTTTCTGACCTCCATAGCAAGGTTTGCAGATATTCACATTTAGGGGTTTGTTTTGAGTTCAGATCTAGTTGTGAAACTTGTGATCATATGAATGTAGACACTGACTTTCACTGGCAGGGTGCATACACGTCCTGGTCCACAGGTCCTGATCCAAAGCCCCTTTGAAGTCTATGGAAAAACTTCCATTAACTTCAGTGGGCTTTTAGATCAGGCCCATGATATATTGATTTAGCTTTTTCTATTTACTCAAATCCAGAGGGGGCAAACTACATACATTTGCAAGAAATTGACTGATGGGAGTGAGTGATGGAATATTCTTATCATGCAAATCACCCTTGCACCTTACAAAATAGCTGTAGAAGTTAATAGGTATGTAACAGAATTGCAATAGGTTTCAGTAGAAATTAAAATATATAGAATTTAATAGAGATTTTTTTGTAGAGTTGTTTGAAGCAGCCTGCACAGTTCTATAGCAGGGGTATAATTCTCTATTAAATTTTGTGGAGATATTTTTTTAAATAAAAACAAACAAACCTAAGGAGAGATTATAATTCTATAAGACATTTCCATCTGGGAAATGCAGGCAAAGCTGCAGAAATAGAAGTTGCATGTGATTTTGGTAATCAAAAGTGCATTAATGTCATGCTAGGACAGCGCGAATTGATGAGAAGGTTAATACATTGTTTCTCCTGCTTTTATCTGATAGGTCATTGCTTGTGAACAGCAGTATGACTACTCTTATGATGCTCGTTGTGACGTATGGTCCCTTGGGATCACAGCTATTGAATTGGGTGATGGAGACCCACCTTTATTTGACATGCATCCTGTGAAAACGCTTTTTAAGATTCCAAGGTATGGCACTAGATGGCTCTCTTGACTCACTAGTTTGTTGTTCACAGGGAATCTAGTGAGAAGTAAAATAAATATTTGGTAAACAATTTCTCCTCGAATTATAAGAAACCATCACTGGAAAACAGATAAAAGAGAGTTATCATCATTATGAGGATTCCTATTCAATCTGACTTTAGAAATAATTAATAGTAAGGGCTAGTTGAAATAATAGAATTCTAAATTTACTTTAGTCTTCTCTTGGGTTTTGATTTTATTAACCATCAACAATAGACTGCAAATGTAATTTTCTTATCTGTAATTGATAAAAGCATTTGTTTCAACAGAGGCAGAAGCGAGTATCTGAAATGTAGCATAATGTTTTTAAATGGCATTCCTCTGGAATCTTAGACTTGTCTGATTGTAGAAGAAATACATGTAATTTTGAGAATGTTATGTAGCAATCTGTCAATTTCACTAAATTGTGTCCATCATTTCTTTTTTTAATTTGCCCTTGGATGATAAGATGTGCAATATACATATAAAAAGAAGATGGAAACTCTCTCCATACTTATTAATATCACCTGAATATTTCATTTCACATGATGTGTTTTTGTTTTGCTTTATGATTACCTGATTGGAGTTTCTAACTGGACAAGTCAAGATTTTATTGTCAGTGTGAAATAGGGTTTAACAAGAGGACTATGGTAATAATAGGAAAAATCTTTCAAGAATTTGTCCAAGGTTGTCTGCAAATTGGCATATGGTTGCCTTTTCCACATTGCGTTTGTAAAGGAAGAATCACCACTGGCTGATAGCAGTTTAAAAGCTTTGACGATAAAAGTGTTTGACCTTTTGTTATCTGCACAATCGCACAATTATCACAGGCTTTTAAAATTTCTTCTGATTGCAATTTGCATTTCTGATTAGGTCTATTTATATGCAGATGAGGCTGTCTGAGGTTCTGCGTCATAATGTCATCTCCTTGTACCCGACCCAGATGTGAACTGACACTACCGTTCCACAAATTATTCAGACTGAGGCAGCAGTTCCGCTGGTTGCCGTGGCACAAATATAAAACAGGACATGGCAATTAAAGCAGCAAGGGAGGCTCCAGATTTCAAAACTAATGTCCACAAATTTTATCAGATGAATACTCAAACCAGTTTAGAAGGGCTGCAATCATGTCATAGTGTTAAATAACAGCAAGTGATAGGAAGATCTATGGAATGGGACATGTGGATGCTTTGATTTCTGTGTATGATTTATCTCTCTCCCTACTCACTGATATGTCTGCATGACTTTGCAATATCTAAGATGGGGTGTCTACTCTGATAAGATAAATAGTGTGTATTTACTGCTTAAACTCCTTAATGGCAGAAATTTTATTATTTTTTTTTGAGTGAAGTGATTTTCTTCTGCTTTGCATTTTACCAGCTAGAATGCCACTACTAGAAACTATCCACTTCCACAAGACATAATAGCCTATGGTGGGTACTGGTTGGGAGGAGGGACTGCTAATGGGATATGCTGCTTGTCATCTCCAGGTACTGTTTTAAATCCAATTCAGGTGATAGTGAGCAGTGACAAAAGTTGCTACCGTCGGGGGGGGGGGGGCAGTTTGACCATCTAGTGGTGTTTGACTGTCTCAGTCCAGTTCCTGGTGTCCATACTATATCCGATTCCCTTTTCAGCAGTTTCAGCACTGAGCATGTTGGCACTGTCGTGCTCCCCAGGGTTATTCAGAGTTGTGAGGTTCCTTGCTACTATCTACCCTTAGCATGGAGGAGGAATTGAAATTTGATTGCTTTTGGAGGGGCATGTTCTGTGACCTCTCTGTGCCCCAGAGCCAGAAGAGCTTGCTCTCCCTGTCATGGCCCTAGGGCCAGAGGAGTTCTGTGTCCCCACTGATTATTGGAGGGGGTCCCATGCTGCTGCTTACCACCCCCCACCCCGGCCCCCATCTTTGTGCATGCCCCTGGTGTGAAGAAGTCTTGTCTATCCATAAAAACCAACAGCCTCTGGCCACCAACACACACTGACTTCCAGGTCTCTGCAGATCCATCTCTTCTCTTGTGCAGGCTACTGACAGAGACATACCAATTCTCGAGCCCCTCTGCTAGTGTCTCTCTGTTGCCCCTCTGTTGTATCCAACTCCTGTTACTGGACACTCATATGAATAACCAGGTAGGCTATCCCTGAAGGGGAGGAGTACTCACAGCTAGACTAGAATAACTCAGGATCAGATTCTTTATAACAACACAGCACTGTAATCTAGCTATAGTGAAAATAAATACACATTTATTAACAAAGGTTTTAAGAGCTCATGAGTAAGGATAGTAAGAACAATAGGTTACAAATAAAACAAAACCATCAAATTCAATCCTAGGCCTACACTTATCAATGGTTACCTTTTCTACTTAATAGAGTGGAGTTCCTTCCAAGCATTCAATCTTTCTCAGACCTGCTGGTTTTCAGTCATAACCAGAATCCAAGTTTTCATGAATATGTCCCCCACCCTACAAGGGATTTCCTTAGTAAATGGAATAGAAACATGTCTTTTTTTCCTTCCTCTTATAGTCCAGTAAGCCTTTGAAATGCACCCCCAAATAAGACTCTTCTCCCCAATGCTTGATGTTCAGTGTGCGCTCTCCTGTTGGTTTTACCTATTGACCTCACATACAAACAAGCCTTCCATTGTGTTGGCTTAATTTATGTGTGACAGAGAGAGATACATCTTATCTACTGTCTGGAAAAAAAAAACAACCCGTTCGTCAACTGCCTGGTTACATGTGTATTTTTGGTAGGTATGCAAAATTTCGTACACCTAGATCATGCATATATCTTGCAATGCTTTTGATGACCAGTGTGATATGAGTGTTCATTTGATACCTCACAAGGCATTCTTTATAGATAAATACCATGAAAGCAGTATGTTTGGTGAGCAGTGAGTTTGTCAGGTCAGATAGGAGTTGCTGTTACAGAACAGTCAACTCTTTGCCAATGGGCCTTGAGGAGTTTTTAGGTTCACAGACATCTCTCATACTCAAAGATTTTGTCTCCAGGACATGGTTCAAGCACACTGAAGGAGCAGTATGTGGAAGCATTGCACATGGGGGAAGCTTGCAGCATAGCTACCTGCGTTGTATAGTACACAATCCTCTGAATTTAATTTTCCATGGCCGTCAATTTGGCACCTTTCATGAACAGGACAGTCACTATAAGGAGGCAGGCCTTTAGAGCAAGGTGTGCACATGAAGCCGTGACCCTGTGATGTTCCTATTTTATGTGTCACACACTTCTAAATTTCTAAGAAATCTGCTGGTGGCAGAGACATCAGCCGTTTTTGTTCTTAGAATTGCTGTAGCCTCTTACAGAAGAGACATGTGCATGGTGCTCACTCATGGAGACTTTACTTTTGTTCCTTCTTGTTGTTTTCCCTTAACTGAAAATAAGTCATTTGATTGAAAGTCTGTGGTGGTTCCTTATGTATGGAGGGAAAACAATACAATGGGCTCATAATATCTTCTCTTAATATCTATTGATCCAATCCATCACAATGAAATAAATTAATTAAAAAATTCCACTGCCTTTTGGCTTGTGTAAGTGATAAACCCTGCTCTCATGATCAGCTTATTTATTCATAGGCCCAAACAAACATATTTAGCTCTCTGGAGTGCTGGTGCAAATCAAATCAAAGGAGATGGAGGAAAGGGAACTCAACATTCAATTGCTTGTGCAGATTCTCAATTATACAGCATTGGATGATCCACCAGTATGTGGAAGTTCCTGGGGAGGCACACTGCTCTCTGCATACCCACCCCAACCTGGATAAAAATACAAAGTTAAAAGGTATGTATATGGAGGGAGGTAGCCCCCAGTTTTTCACTCTCCCATAGTGTCTCATGCTAAAATGGAGGCTCTCTGTTTCTTTCAGGCTTTCATTGTTGTATGGTTTAAATGGTATTTACAAGTAAAGTTTCTGCTATTTGTACTTAGATACACACACACTGATGCAGGGATGACTTTACACTGAAGTTTGTTATAGAATTCTGTGGTGACTATGATAACATACAGTCAAACATTTCGTCTGGAAATATAAAATGCCACCAGGTTAGACTGGACAATAAATGTTATGAAGTATTGATTTACTGTACATATCTCATTTCAGCAAAGCATCCTCTATTATTCCAATGTCATTGATTCTCAACTGGCCATTTTGCTGACTGGACTGATTTGAATCCTAGTTTGGGAGAGGGGTATAACTGCCATTTGCAGTGAGTGACCCATATATTTCTTTTGGATTCTCTGAAAATATCACGTTTCAGAGTAGCAGCCGTGTTAGTCTGTATCCGCAAAAAGAACAGGAATACTTGTGGCACCTTAGAGACTAACAAATTTATTTCAGCACCCTCGATTGTGGCAACTGGCTCTACATAATTTATACATACAGAGAACATGAAATAACTTCAAAAACAGACTCCAAAGAGAGACTGCTGAACTGGAATTAATATGCAAATTAGACACAATTAACTCAGACCTTAACAGAGACTGAGAATGGCTGGGTCATTACACTAATTGAATCTATTTCCCTATGTTAAGTTCTCCTCACACCTTCTATAGGTCATCTTAATTATCACTTCAAAAGTTTTTTTTCCCCTGCTGACCATAGCTCATCTCAATTAATTAGACTCTTCCTGTTGGTATGCATACTTCCACCTTTTCATGTTCTCTATATGTATAAATATGTCCTGTCTGTGTGTTACAGTATGTGTATCCGAAGAAGTGAACTGTAGCTCGCGAAAGCTCATGCTGAAATAAATTTGTTAGTCTCTAAGGTGCCATAAGTACTCTTATTCTTTTTGAAAATATCATATCCTCGTTCCTCTACATACATTGCTACAGCTGGTCCATACCTTTCCATTTTCAACAATATTTTTGTGTGTCAGACTGGCTGTATGCGCTATGCCAGGGGTAGGCAACCTATGGCATGCATGCCGAAGGCAGCACGCAAGCTGATTTTCAGTGGCACTCATGCTGCCCGGGTCCTGGCCACCGATCCAGGGGGCTCTGCATTTTAATTTAATTTAATTGAAGTGTCTTAAAACATTTTAAAAACCTTATTTACTTTACATACAGCAATAGTTTAGTTATATATTATAGACTTATAGAGACCTTCTAAAAACATTAAAATGTATTACTGGCACGCGAAACCTTAAATTAGAGTGAATAAATGAAGACTTGGCACACCACTTCTGAAAGATTACCGACCCCTGCGCTATGCATTTCATCATATTAACATAGAATTTTGAGGTGTTTCATCAAGGAAAGGACAATTAACCCTCATGAGTTAATTTAAGAAATGTTAATTCTAGTGAAAAGTACCAGACAGACAGATTTGGACACACAAGTCATCTACTTGTTCAAGGGACAGATACAGCATAGCTAGCATCAGTGAAAGCTTCCCTACACTAAAACCCCAATATTCCTTAATCCCTGAATTTGGGTAATAGAATAGTTCAGTTGCCATGCTAATTCAATCCTGGGTCTTTCTGATCAGATTGTCAACAAGCATGCCAGTAAGAGCAGCATTGTGATTTATACACTTGTCAGCTAGGAATTGGAATGAGACCCAGGGCCGGCACCTCCATTAGGCGACTCTAGGCGGTCGCCTAGAGCGCCAGGATTCGGGGGAAGGCATTTTGTGCACTCCCCATGGGGCGCACAGGAGCTTCCGGTTCCGTTCCCGTTGCGCTGCCGAAGAAGGACCTTGTGCCGATGTGCCGCGGAAAACAGTGGCAGGCAATTGAGCAGCTCAATGACTGCCGCTGTTGCCTGTGGCATTTCGGCGGAAGGTCCTTCTTCGGCAGCATGTCAGGAGCGGAACCGGAAGCTCCCGCGCACCCTGTGGAAAGCGCACAAAATGCCACCCCCAAATTCTGCCTAGGGCTCCAGAAGGTCTGGTGCCGCTCCTGATGAGACCAAAAATTAATTTCCAATAAATGACCAAAGAGCAGGATAGTTCTCTCTTTTTAGTAGAAATATTGTTCTTTTTTGCTAAAGGACTGATCCAAAGCCCATTGAAGATAATGGATCAGACCCTGAAAGAGCAACAATATTATCCTGGGGCTGGAAGGATTGATTTCTTAGGAAAGTTTATCTAACTGTCTGTCATCTTAGTTATGCAGTGATTGTGGAGGAAGTAAGAGTCTACAAATATTTGAAGGAAGTCTGCACCAAGGAGGCGAGTAAATGAACGTGGCCGAGTTGTATAACTAGGAACAATGGAAGAAAATTTAAGGAAGGAAACAAAGCTGGTAGAAGCCACACTGCTTGGGACTTTTAAAACTAAACTGGACAAAACAATCATAGAAATGTCAGGCCGCATGGGTCTTTAAGTCATCACATTCCAGTTGCCCACCCAGCAGCACTCAGACAGCAGCTAGGACCAGGATCCATGATGTCCAACAGGGGCACAAGCCTATTTTGTGACTGGGAGAGATCCAAGGCTCCTGAATAGGTTGTAGCTGCTTTTTAAGCCATAGGAGGAAACAGGTACAACTGGGCTTCTCCCTGCCATGGACTGTTGGTCTGGCGTTGATCTGTTCCTGCCTTCTGATCCTGACCTCCAGGTATCCTGGCTCAGCCTGACCCTGAGTAACTGCTTCCTGTTTCCTGCCCTCTGGTTCCGTGTCCTGAACCTGACCTCCTGGTATCCTGACTCTTGGTAATTGCATCCTGGTTCCATGTCCCGAACCTGACCTCCTGGGTTCCTGAGTCTATCTGGCTCTTGGTTACTGACTCTTGATTACTGCCCACCCATTTGTCTCTTGATTTGGATCTCCTGGTATTCTAACCTGGCCTGATGCCTGGAAACTGGCTCCTGGCCCCTCAGCCCATGCCCAGTGCTAACCCCTAAGCCAGGCTGTCCATGTCCTGGCCCTGACAAGAAAGCATAGAAATGTGGGGTTGGAAGGGACCTGGAGAAGTCATCTAGTCCATTCATCTGCACTGAAGCAGGACCACATAAACCTAGACCATCTTTGACAGGTATTTGTCAAACCTGTTCTTAAAACCTTCAACGATGGGGCTTCCATAACCTCTCTTGGAAGCCTATTCCAGAGCTTAAATACTCTTATATCTAGAACATTTCCCCTAATTTCTAACCTAAAACTCTGTTGCTGCAGATTAAGCCAGTTACATCTTGTCCTGCCTTCAGTGGACATGGAGAACAGTTGATAACCATCCTCTTTAAACTGCCCTTAACATATATGAAAACCATTATCAAGTTCCCCCTCAGTTGTCTTTTCTCAAGACTACACATGTCTATCTTTTAAACCTTCCTTACAGGTCAGGTTTTCTAAACCATTGTCATTTTTGTTGCTCTTCTCTGGAGTCTTCCCAGTTTATCCACATCTTTCTAAAGTGTGGTGCCCAGAATTGAACACACTACTCCAGCTGAGGCCTCACCAGTGCTGATTAGAGCAGGACAGTTACCTCCTGTGTCTGACATGTAACACTCTTGTAAATACACCCCAGAATACTAACTTTTTTTGAAACTGCAGCACATTGTTGAGTCATATTCAATTTGTGATCCACTATAACTCCCAGATCTTTTTCAACAGTACTACCACCTAACCAGTTATTTTCCATTTTATAGTTGTGCATTTGATTTTCCCTTCCTAAGTGTAATTATCTGTACTGAATTCATCTTGTTCAATTTAGACCAGTTCCCCAATTTGTCAGGATTGTTTTGAATTCTAACCTTATCATTCAAAGTACATGCAACCCTTCCCTGCTAGGTGTCACCTGCAGATTTTTTAAGTGTAGTCTCCACTGTGTTATCCACGTTATTAATTAAAATATTGAATAGTATCAGACCCAGGCCTGACCCCTGCAGAACTCCACTAGATATACCTTCCCAGTTGCACAGTGAACTTTTGATAACTATTCTCTGAGTACAGCATTGCAACTAGTTTTGCACCCACCTTACTGAAATTTCATCTAGATCATATTTCCCTAGTTTGCTGATGAGAATGTCATGGGGGACTGTGTCAAAAGCCGTACTAAAATCAAGAGATATCATGTCTGCTGCTTCCTCCCTATCCATTAGGCCAGTAACTCTGTCAAAGAAGGAAATTAGTTTTTTTGGTATGATTTGTTCTTGACAAATCCATGTTAGTTATTCCTTATAACCCTATTTTCCTCTAGTTGCTTACAAATTGATTAGTTAATAACTTGTTCCATCATCTTTCTGGTTATCAATGGGAAACATATAAGGGACAGTCCTGCACTGGCAGGGATATGGCCTGGATGGCTGAGGGTTTTTTTCCCTCTTGGAGTTCTGTGAAAAAATAATTGAATCCAATGCATTCCAGTAAGAGCAAAGGACACAATCCGGAGCTCACTGAAGTGACTTGGAGTTTTTCCGTTGACTTTAATGGGCTTTGGATCAGGCTCTGAATGAGTGTACTTCTTCCCATAATCGTGTCCTTCACACACAAACAAATCCCCGTTAAGGGTCTTACCCTGTAGTCGCTGTGGATTCGGAACCCCATTGAAGTTAATAGGCATTGTAGGCACTGGACTGCTGCATTTCTAATGCTTTCATGTGTTGATTTCAGTGGAAATGTTAAAAATAGAAAAAACTTAGCAATAGCTAAACATTCTCGTTAGCAAGCAAACAACATACAGGATCTGATATTAGAATGTAGCTATTACAAGGTATAAATCCAACTCATTCTTCTAGCAGGAAAGAAATTAAAAACCTATGTAGATTATATACAAAAGTGTATCCTTGGAACAGAAGTTCAGTCCAGAAATCCTTCAGAATATGGGATACTCATAACTTATTTATAACACTTCCTCTAACTTGAAAGTGAAATACAGAGGTTAGGGAGAAACTCTAGAAAGATCTTTACATTTACAAGACTGTGATGGAAGAAACTGAATCAGGTTTCTCAGTTTGAACCTTGGACACTGTTTTGTGCATGCTGATTGGCTGTTTGTCCCAACTTTTTACAGCCTTTTTCCTCACAGTCCCTCATTGTTAGCCTCTCTTTTTGCCACCCATGCTCCTCTCCATCCTTCCTTCCAGCTGCTCCATATCCCTCTTCCCCCTTGCTTCCTTTCCCCCTCTTTGCTGCTATTTACTCACAGCCTCCTGCCATTCTTGATCCAGATCTGAATTCTGTAACTCCAACCAATGGTTAATCGAAACCCTTCATGTTGTTCTCCAGGGCGTTGATCCCTGGCGAATAGCTAGTCACCCCCAAGTAGTTTGTCTTTACACTATGAACACCATAGCGGTACTGTGTGGTGTTGACTCAGACTACAGCAACAGAAGGGGTTTTGGAACTCCAATTGCCCAAGTAACACTAGCTTGGTTGATGGAAGTGTTCTTCTGGTGACCTAACTGTATCTACATAGATCGGCATAGCTACGGCACTTCAGGGTGTGGATTTAACCAGGCCCATATTTCAGAGCAATGATGAATTCATGTAATGGTTTGATCTTGGCATTGTACATGTGAGCATGCATTGAAGCCAGTGGGACTTCTCATCTGAATAAGGCTACTCATGTGCATGTGTGCTGGCAGGATCATGCCTCAAGGCATCACACCAGGAATGTTTGAGAACCATTAAAAGGCAGTATTGTTTAAACCAAAATGAAAACCTTTTCATGAGAAACTACACAGAATATGTTTTGTAGCTGCATAGATTATTTTCCATCTCCTAACATGAAAAATAAATTAATTGAAAATAGAATCTTAGGCATTCATTTTCCCTGTCGCTGTATGGGTCTGTGAAGCATTAGCAGATGGTGGAGAGCTGGCTGGTCACCTGGAGCTGGCTGTCTCCCTTTATTCCAGTCTCTAGATCTTGCTAAAAGAGGCTTAAAATTCATTACTCTCCCAACGTTACCCCTCCATGTAAGCGATTGCTGTAGCTGCCATGGTTATGGGAGCATGCCTGAGAGGGGACATGCCCATAAATGGGAGGGCAGATGGCCTGTGTGACCTGTAATGGGAGGTGAGAGTGGGCTATAAGATACTCACCATTGAGATGAAATTCATGCTATGGTGATGTTTGTGAACGCCAAGAACTAAGATGTCTTTTTTCAGCAACCCCTCTCATTGCTCCAAGGTTCCTGCTCTCTCTTTGTTTTCATTACTCTCTTTCTCTGATTGTAGATGCCCCACACCTTTGCCCTTACAGTTTTGACTTTGCTATTAAAAGTCTCCAATTCCCCATGTCTGCTCAGGGCCCTTGTGAGTCTGGTGAGCATGTTTGGTTTGAATGTAGATCGTTCTTAACGGGACCCTACAGGTACAGCAAACTTCAGTCATTCCCTCACTCTACTTAGCCCAAGCACCAATTGTCTTGTCCAATTTGCTTTTCCTTTATGGATGGGAAGGGGAGGGGTCCCTACCTTCTTACTTGCACAGGTGCATTTGCATTCTGCTCCCCTCAGCCCATGTAGGGTGGGACCTTATTAGCAGTATTATAGTGGAAGGCTGATAAATATTGAGGGACAGTGTCACTTGGGGGGAAAAAAAAACAAGGGCACTGTTTCCCATCCCCCATTTTTAATGTATTTAAAAGGGTATAGCCAAACTACTTAGCAGTCGGAAACATGTAAGTGTCAGAGTGGGAACTGCTGGATGATGAGCACTTTTAAAATTCTGCCCTTTGTTTGGGTGTCTAAATGGAAACTGAGCTCTCTTGATAATCTGATCCCAGTTGTGGATGCTAAGTACTTGAAAAGCTGGCCCCAAACTTGTTTGAAAATCTGTGTTTAAGAAAAGTCGAGTGGCCAAACTCTTCCCTTTTCCTGGCTCTGAGGAAAATCCAGTGCCTGCAGCAAGAATTAGATAACAGATGTTTTTTAAAAAGTCTCAGTTAAGTTTCAGGTCAAAATGTTTCATTATACACTAACTTTCTGATCCTAGTTTTGTATGTTTGTATAGCTTTAGAAGAGGAATGGATGTATGTCCATGGGCTAATGCACAAATGTTATAAAGACCACTTTCATACCCACACAAACATTTAATTATATCCTTCTTTAACATCATGGAGGTAGCACTGGGGTTACATGCAAGCATCTTACCCTAAAACTGATCATGAGAAGAAAGCATAATCTTAAAGCATATGTTAATCTTTTATTTTGTGATAATGCACACATTTTCCCTCACAAAAATGAATTCTTGGAACTAGCTCATAAATCTCCTGAATAGGGACCTCCGGTGCCTACAGATAGAGATAAATCATACTGAGAAGACACTGAACCGTGAAATGATTCTGTTAACATGTCATCTGTCTAGAATATATTTTCAAATCTTCAACAGAAGGGTCTAAATTATGAAGGGAAGGTGGCCTAGCAAAGTTGGTAATTCAGGATTTGATACTTTTAACCTCTTCCATCTGCTGCCGCTACTTATAAGTGTCTCTGTTTTGGCACAATAAGGTAAAAGATTGTCTAATGTTGACTGTCATTAGAATTAACCATTTTAAAGTGAAATAGACCCATAAATTCTTCAAGCTTTGTTATCTTATGAAAAGTATTACATCATATAGATTAAATCTCTTAAGCTAGTAGCACCCTGAAATTTTGAAAAGAAAACTAATGGCTAGGATAAGAACTGTGGCAAAAAAGAGATAAATATCCTGTATTGTAGTTTGGGAATTATGGGTATAAATACCAGTACAGAATGACATATTTATTTCCAGGCTGTAGATATATTGTCTTTATGGATCTAACTCTTCATTATGCTGCTGACAGGGGATTGGTAGAGAGAGGGCAGTTCTCTGCATGACCGCTGGCAGTTAAGTAACTGTTTCTGATTCTGCCTGTGAGCCTTAGAGCCAGATTCTGCTCTCACATCAATGTAAATCAGGAGTAACTCTTCTGAAGGCAATGAAATACAATTGGTTTAAAACTGGTGTAAGATCAGAATTGGGCCCTTAATTTCTCTAGCTCACAGTTTCTCAATCTATTAAAAAGAACATAATGATATTTACTTACCTCACAGAGTTGGTTTAAGTAATTAATATTGACAAAGTATTTTGAGAACCTCCAAAGACAGGTGCTAAAGAAGGGCAAAATTTCGTCTTTGTCTTGGTCTTCTTTATTATTAGATAAATACAATATAATGAAAGGACGGAATAAACCTATGCTTTGTTTTTATAAATAGTGTAGTCATGAGATCAAGTGGCTTAGAAGATGCGAAAGTAATTTTGTGTGTCCGTCACTCTGTGTGGGGAGGGAAAGGCCCATACACTGAAATGTGATATCTTTCTTTCCTCACCTTTGGGCTAAATGAGGACAACAAAAGGGGACACATCTTTCTTGGATAATATTTCCTGCTTGAAAGCTCTAGCTTTTCTTACTTGCAAATGGATCCACCATGTACATTCCCAGCCACCACAATGAAGAGAGACAGGTTATTCTGCTCTTTGTAGTGTTTCTGAAATATTATCCAGCTGGCAGTCTGAGTTCTGCACACATGGAAATGGAGGGAATATTGCAAACATGAACTATAGAAGAATACTTTGTTGATAAGTAGCAAAAGAAGGAATCTCAGTTATTTAAAATGAAATATTTTATAGTTATAATAATAAAAAAAAATGCTTAATAAAATCTTATGCTGAACAATTTGGTGGAAGGCTTGAATTTATCAGAGCTTAAGTTGTCTCATACTTACTGGGTATATGGAAAACAGTCTTTAAGTGACATTAAAGGGCCAAATTCTGCCATGAATGCATGTGGCTTTTATTTACTTCAATGTGAGCCTTGTGTGCATATCTGAGGGAATAATTTTACATTTCCAGATCAAAATGTTATCATGTGATATGTTTTTGCTGTGGTTAGGTGTAGGCTTTGGAAATAGGTGCTCAGTTAAGAGAGCCGTGTAAGTACCCAGATAAATAGAAATCTTTGCTTGGCTTGTATGAAGAGTAAAGGAAGTAAAGATGCTGGTCAGAAGCAGCAAGAAAGTATGGTCTAGGGCTTAGGGCTCTAGCCTGGGACTTGAGAACCTACATTCAATCCCCTGTTCTGCTGCGGACTTCCCCAGGCAAGTGTCTTGGGGCCAGATTTCCAAAGGCATTTAGGTGCCTAAAGATGCAGATAGGCACCTAGTGGGATTCTCAAAAGCACCTAGGCACCTAACTTCCATTGATCTCACTAGATAGCTATCTGTATCTTTAGAAGCCTAAATACCTTGTGTGACGAACTGGGAATGTTCTTGCTGTGTTATATGAATGCTGAGTGGGGAGTATGGACCTGGGAATGTTGCAGGGGAGTTGTGCTGGGACAGCCTGCCTTGGGGAAGGGAGCATACCTGAGTATGTAACCTGAGAACCCAGGAGCGGGGTTGGAGGCCAGGTGACACCTCTGGGGGACACTGGACAAAGGCTGGGGGAGGGGCCGGGGGAGGCTGTGAGAGAGGCTGGAGGGTTTTTCAGTTTTGGAGCTGGCTGGGAAATGGAGAGGGGTGCCCTGATGGGGCTTGGGCTTCCCAATGGGGCTGTGGCTTCCCTGGGGCCCCAGATGGACCTAACTAAAGGGGGTCCTGTTGTCTGTACCGGCAAGACCTGGTTTGGACTGTGTTCCTGTCATCTAAATCTTTGTTTTACTGGTTGGCTAAGAGTTACATCTGACTGCGAAGTGGGGGTGCAGGACCCTCTGGCTTCCCCAGGATTCCGCCTGGGCGGACTCGCTGTGGGAAGCAAATGGAGGGGCATATACTGAATGCTCCAAGGAGAGACCCAGGAAGTGAAGCCATTTGAGCTCCTTGCCCTGAAGACAGTCTGCTCCAAGGGAGAGGAGGCTCCCCAAAGTCCTGACTGGCTTTGTGGGGAGCAGTTCCAGAGAATCGCCTGGGTACTCCGTGACACCTTGAAAATCTGATCCTCACACTCTCTGTGCCTCAGTTCTTTTTCAGTAAAATGGGAATTATAGTTCTTTCCTGCATTGGGCAGGGGCAAGGGGGGAGTTGTGAGGATAAATACATTAAAGCTTATGAGACACTCAGATATTATGGTGATTGGCAGGTCATATAAGTACCTAAGACAGATAGAAGCCATTCTGAGACATTTCTTCTTGTTCTATTGTACATAATGGGGGAGTTTCTAGTCTTAGGTTGTTTGTGGGATTGACTAAGGGGTATTGCTAGCCCCACAGACCTTTCTGGAAGTACATCAGCACAGTTGCCATTTACAACTAGTGCTATAACTGTACCATGGTAAATAAGACATTCTCATTATGAGTGTTGCAAACAGCGCAGTAGTTACTAATTTTTTTTAACAAACCCTGTATAAGAAACCTTATAATAAACCTAGGAAATTGGTACTGGGAGAAACTCTAAACTGCTATTTCAGCTGGAGGTCACCCCCATGGTTTTCAACAATAGCTCCTTCTTTCCTGTGTAGCTTGAGGGGTCCTTATCAGAACTTTTCTAAAGCTTTAAAAATGCTCCTTTTGGTTCTAGGGTGGACAAAACTTCAGTTCTTCTTGAACCAAAAGTTTGCTTACCCTTGTAAGAGTTCCATATAATCTTTTGGATACTCCCATCATCCACTGAACTGGGGATACAGAATGCTAAGGTCTTCTTGGAAAGTGTACTACCAGATAGCTGTATAATCGTTCTGTTTTTTTAAATCCAATCTATTAAATTATTCACACAACAGTGTGAAAGTTAAGGAGCGATGTGGGTTAATGTGATAGCCTTTTACTTATGAGAGCTGGTGAAATAGGTCTTAGTTCCATGGGAAATGAGTTGTGTTGTCTCAGGCTCTGGGATTTCAATATTTTGTCACCATTAAAAAGCCAACAGTTTGTCACAGTTTACAGCTATTAGGTGTATTGAAGTCAGCTGGTTTGGGAACCTTGCACAGCATCCAATCCCTGTGAAAAGTGTTAGTGGCCAAATTTATGACTGGTGTAATTCACTGGCTTAAATGCAGTTGTGCCAGGGATGAATTGACTCAATAATGTGTTGCTGATTGTAAGGTTTAGTAGTGGCTAAAAGAGCAGAGAAAGAGAGGTGTGTGTGCTGCTGTCAAGGTTCTTTTCCCACTCTCAACTTTAGGGTAGAGATGTGGGGACCTGCATGGACACTTCTAAGCTTAATGACTAGCTTAGATCTGGTATCACTGCCACCATCCAGAATTTTCAGTGTCTGGATCACTCCCTGTCCCCCCAAAACTTTCCCCTCCCTGGGTAGCCTTGGGGGACTTCACTAATTCCCTGGTGAACACAGATCCAAACCCCTTGGATCTTCAAACAAGGAGAAATTAACCATCCCCCTTCCTTTCCCCCCACCAATCCCTGGTGTGTCCAGATCCAATCCGCTTGGATGTAAAAACAAGGAAAAATCAATCAGTATTAAGAAAAAAAGGCTTTTAATTAAAGAAAAGAAAGGTAAAAACATCTCTGTAAAATCAGGATGGAAAATACTTTGCAGGGTAATCAGATTCATATAGCCCAGAGGGAACCCCCTCTAGCCTTAGGTTCAAAGTTACAGCAAACAGAGGTAAAATCCTCTCAGCAAAAAAGGAACATTTACGAGTTGAGAAAACAAAAATAAGACTAACACGCCTTGCCTGGCTGTTACTTACAAGTTTGAAACATGAGAGACTGGTTCAGAAAGATTTGGAGAGCCTGGATTGATGTCTGGTCCCTCTTAGTCCCAAGAGCGAACAACCCCCAAAACAAAGAGCACAAACAAAAGACTTCCCCCCACCAAGATCTGAAAGTATCTTGTCCCCTTATTGGTCCTCTGGTCAGGTGTCAGCTGGTTTACTGAGCTTCTTAACCCTTTACAGGTAAAAGAGGCATTAACCCTTAAATATCTGTTTATGACAGCTTCTAAAGCCATATAAATACATCAATGCCCTTTTAGACCTAAATGGCTACAATCAAAATAGTATTTGTGTGGGCAAATCTTAGCATTCATATGATAGCAAAATGAGGGCCTGATTCTCCACTGCCCTACACCATGAATAGTCAATTATATATATCCGCAGTGGTGGTAAAATTATATAAAGTCAGAATTCTGCACTCAGACTGGGCGGTAGTGTTTTACATCCACTTGGTACTCACTTTGTACAGGTATATTATACAAGATGCAAGACCTTAAGAATGTAAGTTCTTCCCATTATAGTTTACCTAAAACTCTTTCTTTCACCATTAATACTCTGGACTATATTAGTTGCTATATATAATTTCTTAGGTGAATTATATTTGCAAATATATAACAGTGCAGGGTGAATTAAGAATGTATTCAATAGATTTTGCCTTTTTTTTTCTGTTCACCAATTTTCCATAAACTGTGATTTTAGCAGATACATTTGTTGTGCACATCTATTTACTGAATAATTTCAGCAGATAATTCAGGGTCTGTAGCTTGTTCATGAGCAGTTCACTGTCAGTCTTTGATATTCAGAATTTTAGCTGTTTGGATAGGACACAGCAGGGTCAGTGCATGGATGTTTCACGCCCTAGGCGAAACTTCCACCTTGCGCCCTCTCCCCCCCCTCGTGCCCCCACCCTGCGGCACCCCCCTTACAGCAGCTCCCCACCCTCTGCCCTGAGGCACCCGCCTGCCCCAGCTCACCCCTGCTCCACGCATGAGCACAAGAACCCTGAGCACGCCGTGGCTGCTTCACTTCTCCCGCCTCCCAGGTTTGTGCTGCCTAAGCTGATTGGTGCTGCAAACCTGAGAGGCAAGAGAAGTGAAGCGGCCACAGTGTGCTCAGGGAGAAGGCGGGGCAGGAGTGAGCTGGGGCGGGGAGTTCCCCTGCATGTCACCCTCCTTACTTGCTGCAGGCAGCCCTACCCGCGCTCCCCTGCCCCAGCTCCCTCCGCCTAAATGCCAACGGCGACTGGGGTGGCTGAAGATCCGGCTGCCGCAGTTGCTGCCAAAGAAAATGGCTCCCCCCAAATGCCAGTGCCCTAGGCGACCGCGGTCGCCTAAATGGTTGCACCGGCCCTAGGACACAGGCACATGGTACACTGCTGTTTCTTGATTTGATATGAATCATTCTTAGACTACGTTTCTAGTATGAATACTTGTGATTGCAAACATAAAAAATTCCTTTATATAAATATTTTGCAACATTTGCTTAAAATGTGCAGTTTCAGCAAGCATTCCTGCCAGTAAACCCGTTTGCTAGAGCGTTCTTGGAAAGTGAGCACAGATGAGATGTGAGCACAGTCAAAATGAATTAGCTGAAAATTGTACGTGAATAATCATGGGAAAAGGTTGGTAATATTTGCTCAGCTCTGATACTAGCCATTCCCTTTACAAACAGCGGGAAAGACCCATCTTTTGTATGCTCTGGTGTCCTGTGTTCTGCTCTTTGACTTTCTCACAATTCTAGTACAGAACAGAGTTGCCTGCCAGATTTGTTTAGTAAATCCATATGTAGCCCATTTCATGCATTATATGCACATAAGCTATTTTAGTCAACCAGTTTCTAAAGTAAATTGTTACTGTTCAGAATCCATTCCATGAGTAAGAGCAGACTGCTAAGATACAGTAAATGTCATTTTGTTTTGCTCCAGTGGAAAATTTCATGCTGACAAGGTCAAGCCCTGCACTCTGAGTGCAGTCAAGTGACGAAAGGCACATCCTGCACGAGGAGAGGTGGTAGATGGATGCCCACTAACAACTGTCTATTTCAACACAATTGAGCATTGGAAATGCAGCATTCTGGTTAGATTTATAGGGCTGTGCTTAGCTATATGTATTCTGCTTTGCAAATAATTGCAAATTAAATATATATGTTTTTTAATATGTTGTCAGAACTGGTTACCATTTAAGTAAGAATTCCTAAGAAACTACACGAGATAATGGCATAGATTGTAGTTATTCTGAGGCAGTTACACTCTAAACAAGAACTTGTCATTAAATACAGTAAATAATGTTAAGGAGATTCTTGCTACTAAGCAATGTAAACTAGAGATTATAGTGGAAAAAATGGGGCATGGCTAAAATTGTGTTGTGCAGAGAAGTGCTTGTGAATTTGAAGGCTGGATGGAAAAATCAGAGACGGGCTACTAGGATGATCCGAGGAATGGAAAACCTGCCTTAGGAAAGGAGACTCAAAGAGCTTGGCTCGTTTAGCCTGGCCAAAAGAAGGCTCCGGAGGATATGCTTGCTCTATATAAATATATCAGGGGGATTAACGTTAGGGAGGGAGAGGAATTATTTAAGTTTAGTACTAATGTAGGCACGAGGACAAATGGGTACAAACTGGCATATAGGAAGTTTAGACTTGAAATTAGACGAAGGTTTCTAACCATTAGGGAGTGAAGTTCTGGAAAGCCTTCCGAGGGAAGTAGTGGGGGCAAAAGACTAGCTGGCTTAAGACTAAGCTTGATAAGTAATGGAGGGGGTGTTATGAATGGATAGTTTAATTGGGCAATTGATCTTGGATTATCGGCAGATAAGTCGCTCATGGTCTGTGAGGGGATGTTGGATGGGATGGAGAACTGGGTTACTGCAGAGAATTCTTTCTTGGGTGCTGCTGGTGAGTCCTTGCCCACATGCTCAGGGTTTAGCTGATCGCCATACTTTGGGGTCGGGAAGGAATTTTCCTCCAGGGCGGATGGCAGAGCCCTGAGGTTTTTCGCCTTCCTCTGCAGCGTGGGGCATGGGTCGCTTGCTGGTGGATTCTCTGCAGCTTGAGGTCTTCAAACCACAATTTGAGGATTTCAATAACTCAGTCATGGGTTAGGGGTTGTTATAAAAGTGGATGGGTAGGGTTCTGTGGCCTGCTTTGTGCAGGAGGTCAGACTAGATGATCATATTGGTCCCTTCTGACCTATGAGTCTATGAGTCTATTTAGCCAATTTTCTGCCATTCAGGCAAGAGAACAGCTTCTGCTAGGTTGATAATTTACATGTAATATTGCTTTGCAGTAAGACATTTACTTTTCTGATATTTTATATGATTAATAGACTTTGTTATGGAAATAATCTTAGGAGAAAAATAATTGAGATAATCTAAATTACTTGATACAGCCCTAGCTAGCAACATTTTCAACATATATATCTACATCATTAACAGAGGTTGCTGAGAGGCTACTGATGCCTTATTAGATAAGGTTTAGATAGATTACCTGCAGTACTAAACAATTTATTGAGCAAAGAAAATAGGCTTCCAATACTGTATAGTAATGAAACATCACAATTATTTGAGATTCTCTGTAGCCTTGGAAACAATATGGGAGCAGTGATATCAGCAACAATTATGTACAATTTTTATCTTTAATTTATCACCAAGGTAACCAGAGCAGGTTTGCCTGCTTGAAATTTTAAGAGTGCCTTGGTTCTATATAAAGCAAGCATGCATGAAGCATACATTTAGAAAGTCTGCTCAAATAGCATTCAGTTTCCCTTTTAAAATGGTTAGTGTTTGAGTCAGGATTTAAATTGTGTAAACTCGTCTCTTTTTTTCCCCTGTAGCAGCTGCAAACAAATAGCGGTTGTTTTGAATGCTCTAAATACTGGAAGGAAGAAGAACATTGCTTTGCTTTTGCGTTAGCTGATCTTAAACAATGAATATGCTGTTGAGATTTTTTTCAATCTTCTGAAACAAAAATCCCCAAAGAGCTGTAGGGCAGAGATTGTCAGTTGCAACCCAGCATTCTGGGAGGATTCACCCCCTGGGGAGAACACGTTTTTTCATTGCTGCCTTCCCTTAGGGATGTCACCAAGGGTTGGCGGCTTTAAACTGAATAATGGCTTCACAGGAGACCCACCAGTCAATGCTGCATGGGGAATACATTGGATCAGTGCATCCCCTAGGTTACCTGGCCAAAGACTCTTCCTTGATCAACATTACCCACTTTTGAGGCTCAGCTGGCCAACTGTGGGCTCCCATGCATCTTGTCGAGCCTCATACACACTCCAGGTAAACTTTCCATTGCCATGGGCCCCTCAGATAGGTGGTGACTGAATCAAACCCATAGTATAGAGTAGAAGATTCTGTAGTTTCTCTTCCAGTTGGTATGCATACATCCACTTTTTCATGTTCTCTGTATGTATAAATATCTCCTGTCTGTGTGTTCCATTCCATTGTAGCCCACAAAAGCTTATGCAGAAATAAATTTGTTAGTCTCTAAGATGCCACAAGTACTCCTGTTCTTTTTGTAGTTTCTCTGCTTGTCTTCATGGAAGAGAGATAGGGTTGGGACAGGAGACACAACACTGAGACAGAAAATATTCAGACCACATGGTTTCTCATCTACCTTTGACTGGATATGACAGGGAAGCATTTTAACAGCAAGAATGAAATAGTCCTTATCCATCGTGATCAAATGATGGTTGTAAACACCAAGCAGGAAAATGTGCAAGGGGCTTTAACTAGGTGAAGCTCTGGAATTAAATAAATAAATAAATGGAGATATACCTATCTCCTAGAACTGGAAGAGACCCGAAAGATCGAGTCCAGCCCCCTGCCTTCACTAGCAGGGCCAATAAACTCTGAAGGCAAGAGGTTACAGCCACATCACATTGGCCACTTATTGAGGAGTCTTTAAGTGGAATTAGATGCCTAACGTCAGGTAAAAAAAAAAATGCAAATTTTGGCTACCATGTAGGGTTGTCAACTTTCTGATTGCAGAAAACCAAACACCCTTGCCCCGCCCCCACTCACTCCATCCCCCTCACTCCATCACTTGCTCTCCCTCACCCTCATTCATTTTCACTGGACTGGGGTAAGGGTTGGAGTGTGAGAGGGAGTGCAGGCTCCAGGATGGGGTTGGGGATGAGGGGCTTGGAGTGTGGAAGGGGGCTCGGGTCTGGGGTAGGGGGTTGGTGTGTGGGACAAATAAGACAAGAGAAGATGTAAGTGGGAGAGAAATAGATGGTTTTGTTTTGCCTAACAGCCTGACTCTAGTATCATCATTTCTACACTGAAGGACATCATACTCTCTTTTGCACTAGACCTGCAGAAAGGGAAAATATTAAAAATGAAAGGCCAGCATGTTTGGCCATATGGTTGTGGCTCTACAGCTATAGTCCCATGTTGAGGAGGTGCAGGGAAGAGGTTATGAGAACTCTAAGAGCTGGAAACATGGGTCAGAGAAAACCCTGTCATACCCTTTGAAAGGTTGTAGCATATGATCATCATCTGTGCCACCCTAGAAGTGAGATATGGACATGACCCGCTCCTTGCCCTCTTCAGGTGAGGTTAGCACCCAAGTGTGCACTAGTCTCCAGCATCCCTGGTGCCAAGGAAGTTTCAGAATCAAAAAACCAGTACAGTATATTGGCATTCCATCGCTATACAAGGCTAGAAGAAGGGATTTTATATTGTGCAACTTAATTTGGTAAAACTGGCCAGAATGCATCTCCTAGGTTTCTTTCTTTACAAAAAGTAAATAGTTTGTAGATTATCACAGATTCCTTCTTATCAGGCCTCTCGCACATTAGAAACAAGTGTAAAGAAGAGATGTGGTGAATTACAAAAGGATAGCTTTATATGGCTAGTTGATGAACCATGGTGTGTTGCCAGCATGCAAACACATCAGACTTTTACAGACAACATCTGCTTGAACTGTCTGGGGGAGAAAAAGCCAGAAAACATCCTGCAATGGAAACAAAAGCAAAGATCTGATCTGAGGAAAGTGGCTAAACATTAAAGAAAATTTAATGTTCAATCTGTATATTTAATATTGTCGTGCTTCATGTATTGTGGCCAATCAGAGGTCATGGGAGGGGCTGCCAGTCATTTCTATCATGGGTGGCACTTCCTGCAGTGACTGGTCTCTCAGGATGTACAGTGCATGGATCATGGCTTTGCTAAGGCTGCTTGGTGGTAGTGTAGAAGCACCACCCAGCTGGAGCCCTACTGACCCTGATTCAAGTCCCATGAGTTGTCTGGCCCTCCAAGGAGTACTCCAACAAAGGAGGGAAGATAAGATTTTATAGCCTAAGGTGATAAAACAAGTAGAAGTTAACATTTCAGGCCTTCTTTATATGTCATAAACATGAAAAAAGGTCACAAACCCATTTCCTCCTGGCTTTGCAGGACATCTTTAAAGGGAATGTAACTCAACTGTGGAGAATAGGCACCTACCTGGTGCATAGAAATCTAATAACATTTTCTGGTGGTTTTAAGGTAAAAATGCTGCAGTAGTTCAGGATCCCATCTTGTGCGTGGATGTTTGCTATAGTGGAAACCCTTCAAACAGACAGTATTGATGATATAAAACAATTTACTGTAGGATTGTACAGGTGGTCTGTGATATGGACTGATGTCCAATAATAACTCCTGTCCTCTTGTACATGAAAGATGAAATTCTGGCCCCAATGAAGCCAATAGCAAAACTCTATTCACTTTATTGGGGCTGGGATTTCATTCAATCTCCTTCTCTTGGCTACCACCTCTGCTGCCATGGTTTGAACTATCCTCTTTATGATTCTCAAATATACTTCTCTACCTCTGCCTCTTGCCCTCTTTCCAGTCTCTCCTGAGCTCCCTCTCAATCATCCACCACCATCACAAACTCATGCTCTCAAAAACTGGGATTCTTATAACGCCCCTTTGCCTTCCTTCTTTATCTCAGTTGAAGACTCTTCCCTCTGTATTTCCCAAGTTCACATCCTTGATTTGTCTCTCCCCATATCGAATCTCTTTAAGTCCTGTTGCTCCTTCATATGTAGTATGACCTGTGTCCACACTTTCCACTGCTAAAGCCACACTTTGATCATATCATTCTGTTTTGACTACTGTAATCTTCTCTTTGACCTTCTGTCCTGCTTCTCACCTCTGAAAAAATCATCTTACCCACCTATCACCATAGGTGCTGAAACTAAAGCTGCTGGGGGTGCTGCCTCAACCTCTCGCTTCAAGTAGTTTCCATTATATAGACAGTTTACAGTTCAGTTAAATGGCTTGCACCATCTCACTATACCAATTGTTCCAGCACCCTGGATCACCCCCTTCTTGAATCCCTTCATTGGTTTCCTTTCTTGCTATATAAAATTAAAGCACTTTGTCTTTGCCTTCTGCCTCAGAGAGTTTATAATCTAAACTGATAGGGCAGACAAAGGGAGGTAAAACTGAGGCACAGAGAGATGAAGTGATTTGTTCAAGGTCACACAGGCAGGTTAGTAGCAGAGCTGGGAATAGAGCTCAGGTCTCCTGACTCCTAGTGTAGTGCTCTATCTATTTGACCAACACTGCCTTCCCATAACAAAAGCTGTGTTTCTTCCTTACATTTCTGGTTCCCTCAGATCAAGGGGTCATGGCTACATGCTTTGCAGGACCAAAAGGCCAGCTCTGGTTCAGTTGTACAGTATCTCTAATAATTCTTGTTTTCTCTTGCTCTCTGCCCTTGCATTCTACCCTTCGCTATAACTCAAATTTCATCCTTCACTTATTTTCAAAATATTTCATTCCGATACCAGAGACTTGTCTGAAATCATCGCAGGTAATTTGATCAGATTATGCAAAATAATCCAGTTATATTTTGCTACCTGTGGACACAAACAGATTGGTAGTATCTTACTATTAGCAGATCAGGTGCCTGGAAGTAAAGTTATTCTGGTATTTGCAAACTGTTAAATAACATCCAGCAAAGCTCTGATCATAAGATTTCAAAAACTAAACATGAAAGCTGGATGCAGTTTTCCGGATGTCTGAAGCTGCTTCCTTTCTCTTGCCAGTAGTTGTGATGGGTGGATTTTTATAGAGCCACTGCTCTACTGCATTGGGGATATGAAAAAGACCTGGTGTGTCTGAGGTAGGCTCAATTCCTCCTGAAGCTCTAGGGAGCACAGTTACTGCAAAAGCTTTGGTGAGAGTGCAGGGGATGGCCAAACACCTTTCCTTCTCTCCCACATCACCTTTGCAGGAGGTTAGTCCTAAATTAATGTTAACTATGCAGGGTTCTTTCACTCCTTGAGCACAAGATTCACATTTTGCATGGCCCTGTGCTAGGGGCCGGGGGGGGCGGGGGAGTGGAGAAGGAAGGTTCCTTGTGCCCTGTTCGTCCTTTATACCCCTATGTTGGGGCCAAACTCATTCTCAAAGATGATCATAAGAGACTGTGGATTATAAATGTGAACATGCATTAATCTGCAGCATTGCAACAGTGCTGTGAAATGACTGCCACAGACTGTCTCACCTCTGCAAAACCCTTTCTGTAGAGCTAAAAGCCAAAGCTAAAGAAAGGAAAATGTCTGTTTAAAAAATAAATCAAACAACTTGAGATTCCATTGCTGGGAGATGAAATACGCAGGTGGGCCTGATTATAGCTCAAAATATTCCCTGGTTATGGTGTATGCAGATCATGATGTGAGCACCAAGAACTTCTGTCAATAGTAGCACAAAAACCATTGGTCCCATAATAAGTTTTCATTGGTCAAGGACAATGTTCCCTTTTTCTGGGCCTCAGTACATGCACTTAGTTACAAGTTGAGCTACATTAGGTTTATGCACCTCCATGCCCACAATTAAATTTAAATTGCTGATTTCATCTTTACATTTATCACATTTTATTGATGACTTTTCTTTATAGCCAGTCTTGTCAGTGGAAGTTTTGCCACTGACTTCAGTGGGATAAAGATTGGGCCCCTACATCATTTTCAAAATGCTGCATTGTGGTGTTTGGGATGAAAACCAGCAAGCCACTATTATGCTATTGTCATTCAAGCTGTATGTGACTTCTCTAGGTATTCTTTGTTTTAAAAATTTGAAGTGACTGCACTCTTCCTGAGAGTGAGTGATTGACAACCCTGGCGCAAGCAAGGTTTACTGTGGGCAGGCATTGTAGAAACCTTTTCACATAGTTCAGCTATTGAATTTGTCCTGTGACCCTTCTTATCTCAGTCCCCAACCTCTTGTGAATGGAGACAGCCAAACACAGTGCACTGCACAGTGCTTTTGTGTTGTGTACTGTGAGTTGGCACAGGCCCACCTCCAGAAGCTTTGATTAGCTAGAGGTGGGGGGGGGTCACTGCCCTCCATAGTTTCCGGAGGGATTGCTCCCCACTGTATCCTATCTAATACACTTTTAAAAATGTAACCCTGTTACTATTCCCTCTGGTAGACTTTGCTTCCCTTCCTTCTATTCCATTTTCTTTCCTCTCAGACATCATGGTGTAATTTTGTGTATGTAACCTCTATGCCCTAACTCTCCTACCCACTCCTGTGCATTTTGCTTTCACTTGTTGTGTCCTGATATTATTTTAGGACCCAATACTGTTACCTTTGACCACACTGAATAGTATCTCACTCTGTAACTAGTCCCATGGACCAGTACTGCATCTGAGTAAAGATGGCAGAAATGGGCCCTGAGATTCCAAATTGTTCAAGGGAGGGAATAGCCTTTGCCTTTAAAGTACCTAGCATAATAAACAAACAAATAAATAATGGAGCTGGTCAGCAATTTTTTTTCACAGAACCATTTTTTGACTAAAAACGGCTTGTTGAATAAAACAAAAATTTTCATGGGAAGATTTTGGTTGACATATGCCGAGTTTTTTGATGAAAAATGGAAACTGAAGACCTGAAAATCCTGGCTTTGCTGGGATAGTGTCAGCAGGGCCCCTTCATCTGCTGGGGTGAGAGGGAGGAGATTATTCCCTCCTCTGGGACAGACCTCAGACCTCCTGAGCTTGGGAGAGGTGGTGATGAAAACTCAGCAGACTGTTCTTGTGTTCATGATCCCTCCCATCCCAAGCACGGGCAAATCACAACATGGGAGCGGGATCACATGGTCTCCACGTGAGGTGTGTTTAGGCTTCTGGATTGCCTTAATCTGGCCCTGCTAATCTGTGCTCCTCCTCCCCAACAGAAAAATGATTTGTGGTTGCCCAATCAGTATTCCTTCCCTTGACCTTGCTCATTTGCAGCTCTTAGTCTGAATGAACAGAGGCAGACCTGCTCTGCATCACTGGAAAGTACTGCTGTCAGCCACATGGTCCCCGTCGGGGCTGGTAAATAGGCTGGAGATGAATGTGAGTTTTGTGATACACAAAGAACTAAGAATGGGTATCCTTATGAACCCACTTGCCAGATTTTCACCTATGGCTTCTACTTAAGGCATTAATTTCAGATATAAATATACAGTGTAATTGGAATGTTTTAATATTCTAACTACAGAATTGCAATGTCTAAACAATACGATATATATTTCAGTCAGGCGCAAATTTCCTTCTTTGGTAATTGGCGCTCTTCTCTTTGCAAATTCACAAAGCCATGGTTTTAATAGAAAAGCAAAATAATACATTGTAGTAAAAATCTTTCATAATACTTTCCCAGTTTCAATTCCAGCTGTTAATTTCAGTTGCCCCTTAACTTTCAAAGATTTTCATGAATAAATGAAATGCCATCCCATAACCATAAAGTTATTAGGTTAAATATACATTATAAAGCTTAATCATTGAAAAGCAAAACTCTATTTATTCATCTGCATCTGAAGGTTTTTGTGAAATATAATACTTGTTTCTGTCTGAATGAAGCTATAAACTGAAACTGGAAACTGAAAAGTAAATGACAGAAATAAATGATGCCTTGTCAGGTCCTGCAAAAGGCTAATAAAACCTTTGCAGCTGCCAAACCAGTCTGAAACCAGTGGCCTCTGAATTGCAATGTTTAAGGGAAAAAGTCAAAGGTAATCCAGATGTTCCCAAGCAGAACACTTTGCCATACTTTAACAGCCATGTTCCTAGTCTGTATGAACTTAAACATTCATATAATTGAGTTTATTTTCTTAAATATTTCTTCGGAAGGTTACGATTTGACCTTCAGAATAATTTAGTATGCTAAATGCATACAAATTTGCATGCATCATTATTGCTTTATAAGTGACTCATGATTTGTTATACAAATACTGCTTTGAAACACTGGGCTTGATACATGAAAAAGAATCTCTTTTGGCCACCTCCTTATATTCTTCTTGAAATGCTTTTCTTCCAATGATTTATATAGTGCTTCTTGAAACTCGAAAGATGTTTTCTGTATAATTTTGAAACTGAATTTATATGTCGACATAGGTTCTTGCTCATTACTATGCCAACTGCCAAAAAATGTTCATGGCTGGAGACTTGCTATCATAAGCCTCTTTCCCAAATCTGGACCTTAGCGTCCAAAATGTGGGTGCCTAGCATGAACCTCCAAGCTTAATTACCAGCTTGGATCTTATCTCGCTGCCACCAGACAGGAATTACAGCGCCTTCTCAGCTCATTGGTCCCCCAAACTGTTCCCCTGAGGGACCCCAGGCCCAGAAGCTCTGAGTCTTTACCGGCAAGGGAAAATAACCCACTATTTCCCTTCCCCCTACATCATCTCACCACCCAGACTTTCCTCTCTGGGCTAACCTAGAATAGTATGGTGCGAATACTCTGTAATCAGAGTGACCACTACAGGGCTATTTGCTTGATAAAGAAATGATGAAAAGTACAGTCATGATGATAAAGATATCCAATTCTGAAAATTCCAGCAAAAACACACCATGATAAAATGACAAGCCAAACCAACAATAAAAGCCTATATTGTTTTCTAAACCCTGGTACTATACAATTGGAAACAGAAGATTAGAAAGCATGGAAAGAACCTTCTCATAGCTGACAGAGACAGGAAAAAAGACTGCGAGAACTCGCCAAAATTCCCTCCCTGCACTTTGAAAAATCCAGTTTTCTGATTGGTCCTCTGGTCAGGTGTTTGGTTCCCTTTGTTAGCCCTTTACAGGTAAAAGAAACATTAACCCTTAGCTATCTATTTATGACACTTGCCAACAAATCCTGATTAAAATTTTAATTTTAAAAACCTGTTTAGTATCTTGTTCACTCGTTTTTCTTTTACAGCTGCAGGAAAAAATTCTCTCCAGCTGTCAGTCAAAACCTCACAAGCCAGCTGGAGTGTCTGTTTTTTTGCCTCTTCAGTGGTAGTGAAAAAATATAGCCTGAAATCACAAAGAGAAGAGGGCCAATGTGGCTTTATGATTCTCAAACAAAGCTCCCAGAGTATTTGTTTCTGGGAAGTGAAAAGAAAGCAAATGTCCAGTTTATATTTTACTGCATCAGGAGAAAGAATCATGAAAACTCAGGGAAAAAATACATTGTCTTTCTACAGTCTTTTCAGTAATAAATAATCCACAATCTTATCAGTATGTTTGTCTATTTAACTTGTATCTCGAAATATACATATTATATTCCATGGGGCTTGGCTCTGACTTCAGTAGCATGCGCACAACGAAGTGTCAGAGTGAGAGTCCCAGTGGTGGAGGAAATATCTGCTGGCTCTGGAATTGTAATTAAAAGATAGTGAAACATATAGAAGCATTTTACTTCCAGTGCTGATACTTTTAACTGATTCTGGTCTGTCAATATCTTTTGGTCTAACTTGAGGGCAGACATTTCTTGTTTAAATTAAGCGAAATCCCACAAGATTTGAACTGGCATATCTTTACTGCTCGGAAGTGACGATGATTTGGAATAATTTAAACTGAATGTTTTTGTTTTCTGCACATTTAACCTTCATATTGGACCAAAAATCACCCAACTATTTCCATACTGGGATCTTGGAGACCCTCTAATATGTCAAAACTGGGGAGGGAAAGAAACACATGGGATGCATTTAAAATGGACTTTACTGTAGCCAGTGAACTAATAAACTATGAGCAAGTTAAAACTTTCCTAGATTCAGAAGCACACTACGCAATGCTTGCGTTGGGGTCTAATTGACCCCATGATCAAACAATTTTTTTAAAAAGCTACACTCTCTGAGGGTCTAACTGACCCCAGGTTTAGACAATGAAAATAGATAGCAACAGCAACAATATAAAAAGGCCAGACACAGCAAAGTAGCTGTGAATGGTCTAGTACTTCAAACAAATGGAGCAAATAGATGATGTATGTTCAGAACATACCACAGTTTTGACATTTTGCACATTTTTTGATGTGTTTTTCTGTCTTGTTCTCTGAGCGGATGTAACATCTTCCCATTTCTTAGGCTGTGGATCAGTATCCAGCATACTAGACATGGCTTCCCTGGCAGCCTGAGGTGAGGCCAGGCTGCAATGTTCTTACCCACACCAGTGGTTTTACCATTTCTGTACGCAGGTCCCTGAGAAACATCCATCTCTTATTCAGAGATTGATTATGCCATGTGCAATTCAACAGAAGCCAAACAGTATATGCATTCAGACATGCACAGTGCATGTGCAATGCAACAGCGAGTCTTTGCCCCAGCAACAGCATCTGTCAAATGTAGGCTTGCTAGAAAATGTATTTGACAATTGTGGCTTCCCCAGAAACTCTTCCTATCAAGTGTAGGCTTCCCAGAAACTCAGTTTGACAGTGTTATCTTCAAAGACGCTCGATGTTCTGGACTATTGTGACTATACAGGAGTCAAATGTTATCTGGGGTCTTTCAGACCCCCAAGACCTTTTTGGTTCATTTGTTTTGAAAAAAACAAACAAATTACTGAAACTCTGATGATAAAAACAATGCTGAAAGAGTCATAGAATAATATTGTAAGTATTGCCTCAAAACAAAAATAATCTGATCTTGGAATACCTGCAAAATTGATTTGGGGTCTAACTGACCCCAATACCTTTCGAGTGACATTTGTTCACTACACTAAAACCACTAGAGGTAAGCAGACAAAACCAATGCTAACAGGTTATCCTAATAGTAGATTGTGAATACTTCAAGAAAGAATAGGCAGTGGTTTGCCTTTCCTACTTCATTTAAATGTGTGTATGTGTTTAGGGTCCAAGAGACGCCCCCCCGCCCCTCCAAGACCTTGGAAGTGTAATACTTTCATTTTCCCTATGGACTAATGTTGAGGGGTCGAACTGGGTCTATTGCCTTTTTAGTGGCTTTTTTTTGACTACACAAAACCCACAGCAGTTAGGATGAAAAAACCAAAGTGGAAAGCTTGACCTCATCTAATTTGAGAATACTCAATGTAAGAAGAGGCACAGGTTTGGCACAACATTTTTTATTTATATTTTTGTGTATTCTGGAGTCAGATATCCCTCCTCGGGTTTGGGGGTCTAAATTGTGTGTTTACAAGGAAGGAAAGCAACACTTCAGAGAGTGTGGAATGGAAAGCCTATACGTAAATACCCTCTGTCAGTCAAAAAACAAAACAAAACATAGAGAGAGACTGGCACAAAACTCTAGCACTTTCCCCTGCTATTCAAGCACTGAGGGAGAAGAATTGTTAAGGGTGTTTTGTGGAGAGGAATTAGGTAGGGGCTGGTATAACTAGGAAACATGGGATGAAATTAAGCAAATTAAAATGTCCTAGCAGTGAGGCAGAGGGAACTTGCCTTTTCTTTCTTTGGCTTCTGTGCCTCAGAATATGATCATTTATGTCTAAGGGCATGATCGAAAGCCCACTGAGGTGAATGGAAAACCTCCTATTGACTTCAATTGGCTTTGAATCAGACTCCACTACTGCAAAGGGCAGGGATAGACTCCTTGGCCATAGCTCCTTTGTAAAACCTGCAAAGCTGAGGAAGGGCTAGGATAGCAGAGAACCCCACCCATTGTATCAGCCAGATGACTTTGGTGTGAGAAGGGGGAAACAGAGACAATGCTCCTTCTCCCTGGGGATGGAGGCTTAAAATTTATCAGATACCTACTAGCCAGAGGCTGATAAGAAAGATGGATCTTCCTGAGCATAGGGCCCAGTGACAGCACCCTGGTAGACATCCCAGCACTCTCCTCTTCCCCTGGAACTGAGGGAGACTGTGCAGGGTTGCTTTCTCTCTTGGGCATTATCCATTTCTAGTGGGAATTCCATCTTTATCAGTTTGTTGCTAGTAGGTTTAGTCTACTGGCTGTAAGGTGCTTGGTAAATTTTCAGTCCTGGTATGTGGGTGGTTAGGGTACAGATGGGCATAAGAAAGAAGGCGCATGGGTGTGGCCTATGAAAGTAATATTCAGTGAATATGTAATTTGAGAGATTTCAGTCAAATAATTTCCTCAACAAATACTTTTTTGCAGTCTTCACTTAGCTCGATAGCTGGCCAAATACTATTTGTTGAATGTATTATTTAATAAATAGATGTAAAAATCATCAGATAATATTTGTAACAAATATATTTTACTGCTATGTGACCAGCTTTTTAGTAGGCTTCATATTTTAAAAGAATTAAATTCAGAGTGGATTGATAATATTTTAGTTAAATACAGTGCACAATTAACAGGTCACAACTGTTGTATTCCTTTAAATTTCAGGGCACATAGCTTTAAGGTGACTAGTGGCCCACGAGATGTTCAGACTGGTTATTAGGCTTACTTTGGTTTTATGGCTGTTGGGGAGATTTTTCAAGCCTTTTGACAAATCACACTAGATTTATTATGAGGACAGTATGTCTTGCCCATTTCTTGTCATTATGATCTCCTCTTTGACCTCCCTATGTGAGACCCAAACCTAAAAGTGCCCTGGAGCCCTTTCAAATGTATTGTGGCTAAGGCAGTGGAGTGAGAGATCTTTGGGGCTTGAAAAGGATGCTCATTAGCTGTGACTGACTCTCTAGCACCAGTCCTGCTACCTCTGGACCTGAATCTGTAAACGTGTCTTTCTTGGCCTAGGGCCTCAGGCAACTCCCATTAAAATCTATGGGAAGTCTGCCATAGTGCAGGTATAGATAGGTACTCAATCCTACTGTGAGCAGTCTGATTAATTTCTGTATGACTGTACAGAATAGTAAGTCTTTGCAGGGTCAGACCTTAAGCCTGTGTGAGAACTTGTTAGGTATAAATTTCATTCAGGTATTTACCTATTTCCATGCAAGCCATTTGTATTATGTAACCATTTGTGGAAGAATCTCATTATTACACATCATTAACTTTTCACTTTTTTTATAGACAGAAAATTTCACCTTAGGAAATAGGTGTATATGTATCATTTCAAGTGAAATCTGCTTAAGTATAAACCTGGCAAATATCAACATAAATATTGTCTCTGGTTGTCTCATTTCAAACTGTTGTAAGAAATTCACAAGAAGCATGTACCTGGTTGTGTTTGCCAGAGCCTGTTCACAGTGACAGGTGTTGATGTTCAGCTGCTAATTCACCCATTAGAAACAGTGTGGCAGGGTTTGCTGATACAATCTGTTCATTTGAGACAGGTTCTGGTTTTCCTTTTAAAAGATGTTGCTAAATTTATTGATTTTTTTTTTAAGTGCATTTTGCTTTTCAAACATTATTAATTTGTCAAAAAAAAGTATTTAAAATCTGAAGCAGTTATTTTCCTTTTGCATATTATAAATCTACTAACTATGATCAGTAATTAAGCACACGGCTTGACGTAAAGGACAAATGGTGCTCACTGAACCACGTTGCTGGTCTGATTGTGGTAAATACCCATTTGGTTTTACCAGCTGTGACTTTGGAGTCAAACTGAATGGCAGAAAACACATCAAACTCAACGGATTAAAACATTTCCAGCACATACTCCCTATTACTGATCATTCAGAATCAATTCTTCTCTGGGGCTGAGCTTGCTAATGTCTTCATGTTCTAAGGAGCACTTTAAAAACATTGTGTGTGTGTATGTAGGTTACCTTCTGTATGGGCTCAACGCGACAGTCCTCACTCATCAAAACTCCCACAAAGTAAATATAACAGTCAGACCATGGAAAGCAGAGAATGCAGTAAAAGAAGGACAATATCTATCAGCAAAACAATGATTCTGCCGAAGGAAATGGTATTGGTCTAATTATAGAATTAAGGAGTAGGGAAAAAAAGGCACAAACTTGGGAAATAAATGGTTGGTCACCCTTCTTGCATCAGAAGAGAAACATTTTCACAGTGCATTCATAAAGGCCTAACTATGCCAGCTCATGCAATGAACTTCATATCTACTTCTTGCAATTCTCCGTCACTTATACTAGAAAATAAGCTGCTATTGTCCTTGAGCTCCTTGTATATGAGAAAGATGATTGAATTGGTTGCATGTGCTCTTATTGAACAAAAAGAATAGCATAAGATGCCTCAGCAAGTTACTAAGAGATGGATATTTAGCTTTTTTATGAATATGTGCAAAATGCTGCGGAAGTTGCCAGATACTAATGAAGTCCAATGATATCAGCTGATGCAAAGAGATGCCATCAGTAGAATCAGCAGAGAATCCTGTGGCACCTTATAGACTAACAGACGTTTTGGAGCGTGAGCTTTCGTGGGTGAATACCCACTTCGTCAGACGCAGGTAGTGGAAATT
>NC_133778.1:41289711-41384252 GCF_003597395.2 Chelonoidis abingdonii | reverse complement strand
GGTATTCACCCACGAAAGCTCACGCTCCAAAACGTCTGTTAGTCTATAAGGTGCCACAGGATTCTCTGCTGCTTTTACAGATCCAGACTAACACGGCTACCCCTCTGATACTTGACATCAGTAGAATAACACATGTTGGATATAACACAATTTTGAGACACAAATGACCTTAGATCCCTGTTTGGCCCAAAGTACTAAGACAAGTGCTGAATTTGGGTGTGGTTCAACACATGATCATGCAGTATGTACTATATAAGCTATTTGATGCAGTCATTTTATATTTCATACATGTAATTCCAGTGTTATAAATCAGAGTTTTTAATTGATCATTAGTTTCAGATTTCAGGAAAGTTACTGTATACTCAAAGGAAAACCAAATTCTTGGATATTTACGTATCCCTGGATATTAACCTATTTTCATGTGCCTAACACTCAACAGTTGCCTTAGGAGTTTGTCTGGCTGCCTTTTGCAGGAACCTTGGCCTCCTCAGATGCTCCAAGATCCATGGTAATCCCCACCTCCACCATACAATGCAGTGAAACCTCTGTCCTAACTAAACCACATTTTGTCCTATCTAACTTTGAGACCTGCAGAGTGCCTATCCACACGATGGCAAGTTCTTGTCCTATATATTGAACTGACCGTAAAAACTCTGTAGGAATGTGTACAAGACCAATCTAATTATAAAAAGAAAAATTAAGCTAACATACTATTTTAAAAGGCTTTGGAAGGCCATCGCTTAGCTTCCTCCAGCAGAGGTTGAGCTGCTACAGCCTCAGAACTGATCAGGAGATGATGACAATGAAGTCACTTACAGCTACCTGAATCCTCTAGGGATGGGACAGACAGGGAACAAGGTACTTCTCAAAAGGAGAAAGAAAGAAAGGCATCTTTCTGGGAGAAGGGAATGCCAGAGTGTTGCTTATGATTTTGAGAGAGGAGTGGCCTTACCAACACTAGAATTTTCTTTAAAATCTCCTATTAGTGAGCTCAGGAGGGGAGCTTCAGCCCAAGGACAGCAGCAAGATATTAACACAGTGAGTTCTTAATGTCATCTGCATTCTTAATGCCGTGATATGGTGCAAAGAGTTGGAACAATTAACATTATAGTATGTTTTTACTAGTTTTTAATTGGAGTTCAGTTAAATTGGGATTAGTGTGGCACAAGTGAGGTTTGTAGTGCCATGAAGCAACTGAACCATCACCAAGAGAAGCTAAGTAAATTGACGCTCCTGTCACTCAAGAGGAACAAGGGAGCTAGATATCCAGGCAGTGAGGGATAGCTGAGAGAGCCAGAGTTCCAGTTTGCAGGGGGGAAAATGCAGGTCTGGGCATAGGAGATATAGCCCTAAAGCTACGACGATGATTACTGGAAAAGAAAACTGCCAAGCACTTGAGAAATCCCATTTGGGAAGGACTTTTAATAGTAAATGTATTGTTATTAGAATTGTTACAATTGTATTTATCTTATTGTAGCATATCATGACTCTCAGTGAATTGTATTACATGTTAATCAGCATGTCTTATACCTTATTTCAGGTGATATTTTATTTACTCCTGCTTATGTGGCTATTTGTAGGGGAACCCACTGAGTGCTAGGTGTTCATAAATCTCCAATAATTGGCATGCCTACACTTCTTGGCTTCATGGTTTATTATGAGGTTACCACGGCTTCCATAGGATCAGCCTGCAGAAGGCTGTAGGGGAGTGCATCATGTTATCCTTAAGTAACACAGCAGATCTGATTTAATTCAGTGGCAAGTGAATTGCCTTTTTTCTGAACACACATGAATGCAGAGTGGACAGTAAGACTGGGTTCCAAATTTTATTCAATGTTCTTCAATATTGTGATTTTAAATCAGGCCTTAATGTTGTTTAAACATTCTTTGGTTATATTCACTAAAGTCACTTGCTAGACTCTGTGCAATGGAACAAGATGCAACATTTAATCTACTGGGTAATTTAAATAATAGAAGCATATAAAGGTATTAATAATACCTTGCACTTAAATAGCATCTTCCATCAAAGGATCTCAATGTGCTTTACAAACATTAATTAAATTTAGCCTCTTAACAAGCTGGGGTGGGTAAACAGTATCATCCCCATTTTACAGATAGGACAACTGAGACCCAAATTAGGAGACTTGCCTAAGAACACAGAAGTCTACAGCAGCACCAGGAACTGAATCCTGGACTTCTGGCATCCAGTTCTGTGATTTAACTATAAACCCACCTTTCCAGCATAGCCTAGATGATTAGAGAGAATTTAGGAATAACACCAAATTCTTCCATGAACAGATACAGAAGTATTAGGCTCAAGAAACTGTCCATAAACTCAGGGATTCATGAGTTACTTTATAAGTGTCCATGATTTATGATTTTGTGGATGGAATATTGAGAAGCCAATAAAAGAAGAAGCAGGTGCCTTTGATGCTAGCATAATCTGATGGCCATTTGTAGGAATCATTCTGTTTTTACATGATTTTCCTTTAGCCAGAAAATAATCAGTTGACTAACTGTAGTCTCACAGGCAAATCAACAATAACATTTGGTTCACTGGCCTGCTCTTCCATTATGAAATCCTAGTTGGGTCCATGATAACATCTGCAACATGGGATGTATTAAGGTGTAAATGTTTTACCCTGTGATCTCTTTATAAAGCTTCTTTTTAGAATATTCTTAGTGAATAATACTATGGAACTGACACTACCTCTGAATTACATTCTTTAAATTAAACCCCATTATTACCTTCATGAATATAATCAGATGCTAGACTTTGAGACTAGTATCTAAAAGAACATGCGAACAATTTATTTATTAGCTACATTACATAGTTTATGAATACTAGCAAAACTTTTGAAAAAACCAGGCTTGACTTTTGAATTTGCAATGAAATTCCAAACTAGGGAGGTTTAACTGCAAACATTCTGCAGGCAGTAGGAATATGCTTTACACTGAGACACTGTAGAGATGGGTGCTATTATCAGAACTTTGATAGTCAGATAAAGCAGTATTCCTGTAAAGTAAGGTAGGTGGGGTCAAAAGTGAAATGACTGGACACATACTTGTTGTAGGCCACTCTGAAAGTACATTAGAGAAAAGCTTGGTTTTATCTAAAGTGCTAGCCGTTGTTCATTAGAAAGAGATTTTGAAGCTTGTCTCTCTTTCAGATATAGTCTTGTTTCTTGATGTATCTTCTGAAAGCATTTACTGTGCTTTGTGTCTGAATGTACAGTTACAGATTCTCTGATGTACACAAAGATATAAACTTGGCTAATGGAAGACAGGACTGAAATATTAGTGCCATTGAAAATCACCCATCGCATATTTATTCTAATGGTAAATTTGTTAAATGATGTGCACCTCAAAACATTCTGAATTTCTTTACTTTGTGAAGAAAATTACACTCTCAGCATCTTCTGTAACAAAAGAGAAAAATAATAACATATTCAGCTCAGACAACGTGATAACCTGCAATGAAATGAGATGACTGCATTTGTTTTGAATAGATACAGATGAATGAAAATGGTCCATGTATTACTAAGCCATATTGTCTTTTTTTTTTTTTTTTTAACTGTTTTGATTTTTTTTGGACTAGTAGCTGTTAAATGGAGCTACTATTTGAATGTTCATGTGTGAGAAATTCAAAGATTGCTAAACAGATCAGTACAAATTTACATTGTGTTTATGTTGCTTATGCTTTTTTTCCTAAATGTTTCCAAATCATGTCTTGTTGTACAGTGTGATCCTGAATTAAATGAGTGATATTCATAATGCAATGTAGAGACTACTCATGACAATTTGGTATCAAATTAAGCTAAAATATATGACTATTTTTGCCAGTTCAGTTACAATAAAACACAAATTTGTGAAGTTTTATAACAGACCTTTCTTATGTTTACTCAAACATATTTGAAAACTTTAATTGCTTGAAGAAAGCTGTGGAAGATAATGACCCAATGTGCTAGGCAGGAAACTTTGTTTTGTTTTTGGGCCTTAATCCATGAAGTTTGGATCTGGAAGTGGAGCCAAACTTACCCAAAGTTTGAGGAGTTCAGATCTGGTTTTCTGGTCTAGATCCTTCTGATAGAGATGATGTTAGTCACCAAGATTGTATCCAGGTCTGAATTGCTTCAGTGTTCAAGCAGTTTAGATTTGATGTTCCACTATGGGCCAATATTTACTTATCTATATAACTTACTGTAGTATTCAATGGGGAAAGTAGTGATATGACAACTAATATATGGCAGCATATTTGTTATTTCTAAGACTCCGGAGAGACAAGATGGGTGAGGTAATATCTTTTATTGGACCAACCTCTGCTGGTGAGAGAGACTCTTTCAAGCCACACAGAACTCTTCTTCAGGTCTGGGAAAGGAACAGAAGTTTGTCCAATAAAAGATAATCCCTCGCCCATCTTTTCTTTCTAATATCCTGGGACTGACATGGCTACAGCTACGCTGCATACAACAATGTAAGCATCTGGATGCATTCTTACGGAAGCTTCTGTTAATATGTAATGTAAGAAGTAATGAGCGGAAAATATTACTACAAAATTCATATGCTACAATGTAGCAGTTTTAGTGCTCATTATACGGAAACATTAATCTCCAGGTTACCAGAATATACAAGGATCAAATCATTAACGACTGAAAGTTACCACCATTTGTTGACGATCTCTCCCTTAGTTTTTAATATGCAGGTGTCCATGTTTCTGAATATCACGATCATAATTGGTTAGCTGAGTGGAGAGGCCAAGTACTGAATGGGCATGGAGCCTGGATTAACTGCTCGGCCCTCAGATGATCCCTTCAGAGTCAAGCTGCATTAAAGCAAACTGTGGGAAAGCTTGCAAGATGTGCACTATGCATTCTGTACTTGTCACCAGCATCAACAGCAATGAAATAAAAAGGGGAAATTCATTAAGAGGGAGAGGAATGGTCAAAAAAAGAAAAAAAAAAAGAAAATAAATCAAACCAAATGAAACAGGCATCCAAAGCATGTAGACTATTTGGACACTTCTTTCTGTGTCACCCATTTTCTAACAGAACTCATGTTATCTTTGTGGAAGATCCATGAGAAAATTGCAATAACATTATGATTTAACAGATCTGCCCTTAACATTTAAAAATTGAAATCTGTGTATTTTTCAGAAATCCTCCTCCTACTTTGCTACATCCAGAAAAATGGTGCAGAGGATTCAACCACTTCATTTCACAGTGAGTTTTTCCTTCCATTTAAAAACTGCTTACTCTGCAAGGCCTTACAGAGTGACATGAAACCCTGGAAGCAGAATTTACTTGGTACACATAGTTATTTTGCTTGGTAGAAGTTATAACACATATGATCTCAGAAATTGAAGAGTGCATGTCATGTTTTGAAAACTGACCAGCTCAGTTTGATCTCTTCATGCAATTTGCTTAACAGCAGCTGTGGACTATATTAGGTTGACTAGCTTCTTGATTTGTGATGGACCAAGGATAAATCTATTAACACACCTGGTTTGCTTGATGGCTTAGAGGTAAAGTTTGGTAGTACAGGAGATGTGGTAGCAACATATGGACTCGCCTTGCAGGGAAGGGCTTGCTGAAGAAATTCTAGGCAATTAAAAATCAAGATTAAAAAGGAGAGGAACCAAGCAGTTGTCCTAATCCCCCCTCCATTCAACCTTGGATACCTCTAACAAACCAAAACCAGCAGAACATATTAAGTTAGGCACTGATGTGTTATGTAGGTGCCACCCAGCTTCAGCATGGAATCCTTAATAAACCAAACTCATGTTTTCTTTGTTAGTACAAGTAAACTAAGAAGTGCATAATTTACCTATTATCATCAAATCCAAAACTCTTATAATAACTTCCATTAATAAGCAAATATATGATATAATAGAGGTTTATAAAATCATGACAGGTGTGGAGAAAGTAAATAAGGAAGTGTTGTTTACTCCTTTTCATAACACAAGAGCTAGGGGTCACCAAATGAAACTTCTAGGCAGTAGATTTAAAATAACCTGCGAAACTCCTTGCCAGAGGATGTTGTGAGGGCCAAGACTATAACAGGGTTCAAAAAAGAGCTAGATAAATTCATGGAGGATAGGTCCATCAATGGCTATTTGCCAGGATGGGCAGGGATGCTGTCTTTATCCTGTTTGCCAGAAGCTGGGAATGGGTGACAGGGAATGGATCACTTGATGATTATCTGTTCTGTTCATTCCCTCTGAAGCACCTGCATTGACCACTGATGGAAGACAGGATACTGGGCTAGATGGGTCTTTGGTCTGACCCAGTATGGCCATACTTATGTTCACCATATCTTAGGATGTCATTCTGTGCTAATATGCCTTAATATTATCAGACCCTTATCGATTCAACACTATTCAAGTTACTTAATGCTTTAAATGTCTTATTCCCGGTGCTTCAACTGAAACAACGCTCCTCAGTTTTTGTTTTCTCCCCTTGGCTTTGAAAACCTGGCTAGGTCTGTTCTGTACCTATGCCACAAATAATATATCCAGAAATCTCTTGTACTAGCAGTGGTACACGAACTGAGTCTGACACAGACTTTCTGAAGTTGGTCTTTTGGGGCAACTTCCCATTTTAGAAGATTAAGGACTTGCTCCAAAGCCGATTAAAGTCAAAGGAAAGACTCCTATTGACTTCAGTGTTTTTTGGATTAGGCCATAAGGTAGGGCATAATGTGCTGGCTGACCTACAGATGGTATCTACTCCTGCTGAAAACTAAAGGAGATTCTTTATTTGCTGAAGTAGTAGAACTCTGTGCATTTGAAGCAGACAGACCTGACCTGTTTTTCTATGCTGCATGTGCCTGGTTTCACTAGTAACTACGTAGTACATTGTGAGCACCAATTAATTGGAAAGGATCAAAATCTTCCGAGTCCACAATGGATGATGGTTGACTTTTCTTCCATATTGACAGAGAACCCCTAAAATGCAAAGCCTGAGGTGTTTGTGGCCAATGCTCAGGAGAAAACCATCACTGACTGTCTAATATTCTATTTGTATTGTGTAGAGACAAGGCAGTTGGTAAACATGAGAACAACATTCAACTATTTGATACATTCTGCTTCAGCATTGTTCTTTCTTGGTGCCTTCATTCTTGGAAACCTTTTCAGAGCTTGGGAACAATACAATAAATTAAGCTTAACACTTACTGACATTTATTCAAACTTTTAATTTAATGTGAACACAGAAATCCAATAGGGTATAAATGACTTTTTATAGTAGGAGTCAAGGTTTGGTGGTTTATATATCCAGTGTAATACTTGTCTTTTCAGTTTTTTGATTCCCTGAAATTATACATTTGTAATCCGATCAATTTTAATTATTTGTTTCCCAACAGCTTTTCTCCAAGTTTATTGAACCTGCTTTGTGTTTTTACAGTAACATACACAATGAAGCAGTGAAGTGTACTGATAAGCAGTGTTTTAAACATAAATGATATCTGAAGCAATACAACAATTTGTAATAAATTTGCCAGTTTTGTAGTTTGATGAAAGACAACATTGGAATGGAATTTGCTGTGACATGGCCACATTTTGTTTACTAGCAATCTCCCATATGAGGTGAGGTTACGAAACATTTTTACCAAAGTTTCAGTTTACATTAGTACACTTTCATTTTTTTACAACAATAAAAACATCAGACTATACAGCTGTGAACCTTTTAGCCATGAGTGATAATTGGCTCATTTATATGCATTAGTTATGCATTTGTCAATGCATGACTCATGACGGCTTAGTTATGATAAATTAAAAGTAATGATTATATAAATTCCTTACTGCCTTTTATCCATATGTTAGGACCTTGCCTGATGTTTCTGTCACCCTTGTGATGAGTGGTTGGCTTTGTAGTAATTTCATTATCTACTTCTCTCCTGATGGCCAACATCATTTGCATAACAAGCTTATCTGGTTCAAGTTGTGGTCCAGACCTGTGTATTGACACAAAACAGAGCATGCTGCTCAGCTAAGCATACCTTTAACTTCATTTCTGTTGATCATCATTTCTTTTCTATATTTCTGTGCCTTGTTCAGAGTAATAGCAGTGCTCCAGATGAAATGCCAAAATGTTTTTCCTGTCCTGAGAGGCTTTTGTATTCTAAGTACTCACATATCACAGTAATTTGTAAAACTTCCAAGCTGGAAGATCTAGTGTTATTTTTCATCTAGCTCTTGAGCTGATTGTAGGCAATAAAGGTAAATTACTTTTATTAACATGAAATCCACAAAATGCTAATACAGTTTGAGTTACTGATTTTGCTCTAAAATCCCAGTGGACACAAGGCACAGGTACTTTTTACCTGGATGTAGCTAGGTGAGGTCAAAACTCTTTCCCTTCCCTCACCTAGTGTTGACCTTGACTAGCCACATTGAGGTAAAAACTACAGTATATCGTCTCCATTAGGATTTTCAATGATATAGCTAATGAGATAGTTAGCTTGCTGTAGAAACACACTTTGTTTGTGTTGAAGACATCAAGCCTTAGTCATGCCATCTCCGACAACAGCAAAATAGCATGTCGTTTCTTACAAGTAGGCTTGGAAGGATTCAGTTTTTGTTGGTAAATGTTGATTTCACTGTACACTCACAAACAGAAAATATCTTCCCATCGATGAAAATAAAAATTTACAGATAGGCAAAGTAAGAAAAATGCTGTGTGAGAACTATGGTTTGATTTAAGGGTATTTACTTTGTATATTTTGACATGTGATGCGTTTTAACATTTATAGAGCTTTAGCTTTTTGAATCTCAACATCTACTGTAATTAAATAGTTGCTGTCTGACCCCCCTATAATTTCCCACAACTGTGAAAATTTGATAAAAATTGAAAAAATGCTTAAAACCCATACTTTTGCACAGCTGTGAAAATGTAAATAAAAATCTAAAAAAAAGCTTAGAAATAAATATTGATATCCATCAAAATAATAAAAATCTATAAAGTTACTTAAACAACTGCATTGATTGCCACCTCAATACGTTCTAAAAATGATAGACCTTTACCTACGTTCATTCAACTGAAATAAAATCTCAGGTTTGAAAAGTTCACTCCCTCCTATGATCGTGAAAATTTCTGAGGCTAAACTTCTTTTTTTTGCAGCTGCAACATTAATGTTGTCTGACCTTATATGATAACACCATTTACGCATGTGATGTTTCTGAATTCATGCAGGAATGTTAATATGTTAAATGGTAAAATGAGTTAAGATACAAATTAGTTAAAAGGAGTTCAAGCACCACAAATAAAATTGCAGTGTCTCTGGAGGTGGCAAAAAGAGTTAATATGTTCTTGGAGCAGAAGGCTACAATAACCTTTGTTTACCTTACATGAGAAAGTGGTCATTTTAATTAAAATGAGCAACGATATCTCCAGCGACAGACACGTCCTTTTAAATTTATTTAGCCAGTGATTAGCTATAATGGCTCCTGCAATTAATTAGTCTCTCTCAAACTGCAGGGAATTAAAGAATTAAGAAACTCAGGGAGCAGTAAGCTTAAAATGTAAAATTTCAAGATTTAGGGTCTCCAACATTGATCACAATATTAAACACATTTACTATCAATTATTGATTGTAAAAACAATGGAAACCTCATTTCCTAACTTTTTAAATTTAGATTTTTGTATTTAGTTTTCATGTAAAATATGATTATAGCCATGCATCACAAGGTTGAATTTCAGACTGAAAAGTAATTTATATCTCCTAATTGATCATCTAGATCCTAAGGGCCCTATTTTGACCTCACTGATGTCTCATTTATAATCTTAGTTCTCTGACTGTAGATCACAAAAATGTGACACAGAGAGAGAGACTATATTACTGTATTTTCTCACTTGGGATGCAATGTACATGTAACCCTTCTGCCAGGTGGAGCCAGCAGCAACAAGAGCTGGGTTCACTATCTAGGGCAGTGGTTCTCATACTTTTGTACTGATGACCTCTTTCACATAGCAAACCTCTGAGTGTGACCCCCCCTTATGAATTAAAAACACTTTTTAATATATTTAACACCACTATAAATGCTTGAGGCAAAGCGAGGTTTGGGGTGGAGGCTGACAGCTCATGACCCCCCCCACATAATAACCTCACGACCCCCTGAAGGGTCTCGACCCTCAGTTTGAGAACCTCTGATCTAGGGGTTCCTTTTCAACAATACAACACAAAATCGGCTCGAATCCCTATCCAGTGACCTGCGACAATTACACACCACCCCCTGGGCACCTCTAAGAGGCAATACTTCCCCTCTCACAAGCACAGAGTCTGAGTGTAGCAAAACTTTTTAATAAAATGAGGGAATTAACTGAGCATTCATTTGGGAAAACACCGCAATGAGGTTTCATAAACACAAACTATGAGCAAAAGGCCCACCCCCAAGTAAGCTGGGCAGTCTCCTTTCCCCTCAGGGTCTTAAGTCCAGTAACCAAGTACCTGTAATATGCCCATCCCTTTTCTGTACCCCAGTCACAGTTGGTGTCCTTGGCCAGTGTAGCCACACAGTCCACCTCCCACCGTGTGTAGAAGGCGTAAGGAGGCGCCTTACATGCTGCACTGCTCAGGCATTCACTCATCACCCCAACAGCCAATTGCCACGTCTCTGCGGGGTCTGCTCTGGCCCTCTCCACCAGCTTCTCTGCTGGCCGCTTGCCATGCCTATCCGCCAGCCACCTGGCTGGCCACTCGCCAGGATGTCTTCAGAGCCCACCCCCACACCTTAACACAGCTCTTAGTGATTACAGCTGTTAGTGGGGGATCCTCACTGGTCACTGGTGCACTGGTGGTGCACGCTGGGCAGTCTCTTGCAGGGGCAGCTCTAGCTTTTTTGCCGCCCCAAGCATGGCAGGCAGGCTGCCTGTGGCAGCGCGCCTGCGGGAGGTCCCCTATCCTGTGGATTTGGTGGCTTGCCTGTGGGAGGTCCGCCAGTCCCGCAACTTCGGCGTACTCGCCACCAAATCCGCAGGACCGGTGGGCATCCCACAGGCATGCCGCCAAAGGCTGCCTGACTGCAACCCTTGCAGGGACTGGCAGGGCATCCCCTGTGGCTTGCCGCCCCAGGCATGTGCTTGGAGCGCTGGTGCCTGGAGCTGCCGCTGGTCTCTTGCAATAGAGACACTGTCCCAAAGTAGGTCTAATACTTAAACCTAGGTATCAGTCATTTCAGCTCTGCAGTGTGTAACAAGACTCTCAACTGAGTCTAAATTAGCTCTTTTATTTTACCATGGAAAGAGGAAGGGTCAAATGGTCATTGTTAAGCTCCGGTGATTCTCATCTGGCATAAGGGCCAAACTGGTCCCTTGCCAAGCTCAGTATTGGGTTATAAGGAGATATAAAGGTGGCACAGTTCAGCCAAACCCAGGAATCAGGCCCATTGACCTTGCTAAACCTTTTTCTTATAATACATTTGTTTTGTAGTGTGTAGAGATGATATGTATATTCCTAAGTGCCAAGTGGTTATTCTCTCTCTGGCTACGTCTACATTTGAGCTGGGAGGTGTGATGACCAAATTGCGTAGACGCACACATGCTAACTCTCCTTGAGCTAGCGTGCTAAAAATAGCAGTGTAGCCAGGGTAGCATGGGCAGCAACTCAGGCTAGCTGCCTGAGTACATATGAAGGGGGTCTGAGTGGGTACATGTTCAGGTGGCTAGCCCAAGCTGATACAGTACACTGCTATTTTTAGTATCTAGCTTGAGCAGAGCAAGTGCGGATCTGTCTACACAATCTGGGACTCTCACCTTCCAGCTCAGATGCAGATATGCCCTATGACTGGAGCTTGTGGGCTCAGGTGGCACCTTCATTGGATTTTTTCCCAGAGGACATAGAATAAAAAGAGGCCTCTTCTGTACTGCATGATGGGAAAAATCTCACTAAGCACATGCTCTTCTGATGGAGAGGCGATATAAACCTCCTTTGTCTTCATTCTAGCTGCATCCAATTTTAGCAATTCATTGTCACATTTGGAATTTGGTTTCCTCACTGCAATTCTAGCCCCCTATATGCTTCATCTGGCAGAAATCTGGGTGCCACAATGACCTGTGTAGATGGCAAAAAGGGGAGCACATTCAGAACCTGCCAAGCTGAGGACAAAATATACTTCTTATAATATTAGGTCATCAATTGAATTCTATTGGTTCTAACGAAGAAAATCTGAAAGCCAAATTTGACCAGGAGTGTCTGAGGGAAGACCAATAAAATAGAATACGTCCTGTGACTGAGGAAGGAAAAGGTGAGCCCTGACTTTATCCCGACTTCATCATATATTCAACAGGATTTTCAAAATCACATCCTGTTAGCCCAACGCTGCTTCCGTTAAGGTCAGTACTAAAATTCTCAGTGGGAAGAGTTAGGCCAGCAATGAGTGTTCTGGAAAATGCGATCTGTTGTTTTTAAATCCCTCACTCTTCAAAGTAACGTCCACCTGTGTGTGGCGAGCCAAAACCACGTGAGATGTTCCCGTAGACATTTTTTTTCAAAGCTTTCAGATGTGGTCTCTTATGGTTACACCTTTCTTTATAATTTCACAGTAACTGAGCTTTTCTGAGCTTTCAAACACTTGTTGGTATTTAGATTACATGATGACCAGTGTTAAAATCCAACGGAAAGAGAACTTATTAAAAAAATAGTTGTTGTTGACATTCCAGTATTAGAATATTTCTCTTGTCATTAGGGAAGATTAATAATTTATGGTACTGTATTTGCTACCAAATGGCAGATTATTGCAGACATAAATGTGTTCTGTGCAATAAAATTAATATTATGCATGTGACAATTGACCATTGTGTCATAAATTAAGTCCTTCGGCTTGGTTTCTGATTGTAGCTGAAGGAAAAGTAAAATATGTTATTTCTCTTGGTGTGGTGTTTTGCGATACAAGATCTGTTTAACCTATTACATACAGTCACAGAGTGTGCTTTTACTGAAAGGGCATCGGTATGCAGCTCTGTAAACAATAATGTCTGTATCGTGAGTCCTTTTGAATTAGGACTGAAACAGAAATGCTGTAGGAAAATCTGCCACCTTTTTCCTTTTATTTTTCAAAAAGGGAGTAGCAGTGGGGGGATGGGCAGGAATAAGAACAGGAGGCAGGGAGACCTCAGAGAAAGGAACACATCATCATTGGATCATTATTACAAACGTAATTCATGATGTGCCTGTTCCCCTCCACCTGTCTGCTGCGTGTGACTAACCAGCATCTGCCAGAGAGCTTCATAGAAGACAGAGGCAGGGATGAGCAGTCAGAGGCAGGTGGTGTAGAGAGGGAACAAAGAATAGAAAATTAACCACTGAGAAACCTTCCAAAAGAGCTTACTTTTCACTCCCAGCTTCAGGGAACCTGATGTTTGGTCCCCTTCAGTGTTGATAATAGGGAAGTATTGACTTAATCAGAATTCTTCTTATGAGTTTGATGGAAATGATACAGCTGATTGTTAAAAATTTCTTTTTCCTGAAAGAGTTAAAATGTCTTAGATGAGGCTTTAATATAATGGATCCTGCCAGTATGCTCTGTGCTATCCCTAGGCACTCATTGCCACTCAGTCTCTATTCACTTTAAAAAATGATTTTATATGGATTTAAAGCTGGTGAAAAATGCTGGATTGATGGTACTAGAGAATGAAATTCTTTGTTTCTCCACAGAACAGGTATGTAGAGCAGAACACACTTCCACACAGCAATCTGCCATTGCACTTCAGCCATTGTTTATTAATTGAATTATTGTACCACCTACAGGCCTGGGTCCTCTTGTGCTAGGCACTGTACAAATATATAATGACAAGACAACCCCTGCTCTGAAAGGTTTATACCATCTCAGTATAAGACTATAGACAACAGGTATATAAATCAAGCGGATGGGGAGAGCACAAGGAAACAATGAGATGAAACTGGTCAGCAGGAAAAATATTGGCTAGAGCAAGTCACCTGAGGATGAAAGAAAAGATTAATTTCAATGCCTTAAACAATCCTAAATCTCACTCTTGAGATGTGCACTAAAAGAGCAAAATAATCTCAACTGTGTTGGTGGTTTTCGTGATGCACTGTATACATCTGTGCACTAGGAACTGGAGCCCACCAACTTACTCCACATAGTCCACTGCAGAGCCCCAACTTTTGGTCACGTTCTGTACTGAGTCAAATCCAAATTGGCAATTTAAAAGTGAAAGGATCCACATCTGATTTAGTCATTCCCACTGAGATTATAACTGAGCTGAATAGAAACTTGTAGCCATAACCACTTCCATGTGCATTTCATTTTCTAAAATTGTTCCTTTGTGATAAAATTCAGTAGAACCTGCTTTACAGTGAAGTAGCTTCACTGTAATTAGTATGTGACTTTCAGTGGAAAAGACCTAGCTAGTGCAGGGCAATTGCATGAAAGCCCCCTGTAGCAGGGTGGTTACCCCACTCCTGCCCTGAAGGGCTTAAACCAGCCCTGGGAGAGGGCAGTGGCAGGCGAAAGGCTGGGCTGATTGGAAAGCAGCCACAGCTGTGGCTGGCTTAATAAGGGCCCAGCTGGCCCTTATAAGAAGGCTGTGAGGCAGAGGCCTAAGAGAAGTCTCTCTCCAGGCTGTGAGAGGAGCAGAGCCTGGCTGCTTGAATGCAGAAAGGGTACTGGGAGTGAAGCAACGCTGGGGAGAGCCAGGAGAGCTCCAGGCTGGCAACTCAGGCTGCAGGGCCTGGTCCAAGGTCCCTAGAGGTACTGGGAGGCAGAGGAAGGCAGCAGGTCTTGAACCCCCTTGCCTATGATGAGTGGCTTTTATGCTACAGTCTGTCCCAGGGAGCAGGGGCTTGGCGATGACTGGCAGTAGTGCAGACTGAGGCAAAGTGGGGATTAGAGGGTTGGGGGTTTCCTAGAGAGGGGAGACCCATAGAGACTGGGTGGAGTATTGCCAGTGGCAGCCGCAAGGGTAAAGGGGCACCAGGGTGTGGGAGGGAAACGGGGCCAGCAACAAGTGGGACAGTGGCCTGCAGAGGGCACTCCGGAGGCTGGAACAGAGCTAATTCCCACTGATGACTAGCAGGAGGCGCCGCAGGTGTGAGTCCTGCACCTTTACAGCCCCCTTTAATCTTCCATGCAAGAAAGGCTTCTGTATTATGTAAGAACCATACTTGAGTTTTTACAACATGCACATCTAACAAGAGAGTGATTTGCAGCCCTTGTAAGATGTGCATGCAGTGAAAGATACAGTAGGGCTTGTACAGGATACAGGAACTCCAGAAAGGTTGGAAGTGGACATAGATGAAGCTTGCTTTGTCTTGATATTGTGGGACCCCAGACTCAAGAAACACTAGCTCCCATAGTTCCTTACAATCTAATTTGGGCATCACTATAAAGGGAGCTTAATTCCTTGGAATGCTTTGACAAAACATAGGACTTCACTTTTTATGCATTGCAGGTGCATTTTCACTAGGAGTGAGTTCCTTACAAGTGGTTTCCACTCTATTTTTTTCTTAAATGACACCACAAATCCATAGAAACTAAAAGAGAAGAAGATGCCAAGTATCTAACACAGTATCTTTTTGTGTGTGTATGAGAGAGAGGGAGAACTTCAGATTTATTGTAAGCGCACACATGTAACTGATTCAAGTGTTCAGAAATTTTTAAACTGTCATGTAAATCTGGTTTTGCTGATCTTGCCGTTTAGTGTTTTTCCACTCTCCAAACAGCAGGGGGTAACCAAAGGCAGATTAATTGAGGATGGTCATGCCTTGGATTTTATTAATTTTTCTGTTTTGTTTTGGGGGCTTAACCCTTTGTTTTTAAGACTTTTTTTGACCACGCAGAATTATTGAAACAATAAATATACATCTTACCCTGAATTATCAAGGTAGTACAGTGAGAGCCAAGCAGTAATAAGGTGTAGCAGCTAATGTATCAGCAATTAATGATGGGCAAACTTGTAAAGGTTTGCCACTGTCTTGGACTGGGCATGAGTGGTCATGCCTAGCAGTTGAAGCAGTGGCGGTCAGAGTTGGAAACAAGAGTCTGAGCTGAACGGGCTGGAGGAAGGCTAGAAACAAGGCAGGCACAGGAGCAATCGCTGCTGCAGGTGTAAGCATTGAGCAATATCTGGCCAAGTGCTACTGCTGGTCTTAAGAGCAGTCCTGACTGTGCTGCTTGGTCAATCAGGTGATTTGGCTATTGAGGAATTTCGGCTATGGTTGGCTGATAGCTGACTCCAGACCCAGATGCAGGTCCTCATTTGTGAGAGGTTTGGATGAAATTTATTCAGACTTGGGTGAAGAACTATCTAAGCCTTATTAGTTTGCAAATTACGCTGGGACAATGGCCTTTCTTGCAGCATTATGGCCCTTCTACCTCCACTTCTGACTGGATCCAGAAAGTGCACTTTTTGAATCCCAGAGAAGTTTCTGTGTGGATTGAGGCATTTCTCATCACAGCTGGACCGGGCTGCCTATCCACAGGCATTTAGATATCACATTTATGATGCAGTGTAAATGCCTGGATAGACAGACCTATAACGGTGACTGACACTTTGGTGAGTGTAATGTGTGTCTGTTATGACACTCTGTGTGTGCACTGCATCTTCTCACAGGAGAAGATATATTCTCTTTTGTTAACTGCTGCACCTGCTACAGACATCTGCGACACAAAGACACTCTGTATTCTCTCATGGAAACCTTACTTTTGTTCTTGTTTTTTGTCCACTTAATTTAAATAAAGGTTATTCTGCATTTTGTGTATCTAAAAACATAATACCTTGGATTAAAATATTCTTGGAGGTATATTGTTTTGTCCATGAAATGCTGGAAATAAAATATAGTATGCCTAAAAATATGTCTGGGGCCTGGATCCACTCACTAAATCATTTTTTTTTTTTAAGAACAAATTTGTAGCTATGGAAGTTGTAATCACTCTGGTTTAAAAAAAGAATTTCAAAAAGAAACACTAATGCTAGTCTAATTTATTTTGGCTGGAATAATGAGGGGCATTAGTAATTGTTTTCTCTTTCTGAGCTTACAAAATATTCAGACCACCGTTGGTGCTCTTATAAAATCTATTTCTTTCCATTTATTCATTAGCAGATATTTGTTCAGGACTGCTGATAAATAGTTCCCCCTTTCAGTCATCTGATTTGCCAGTTGCAAAATGGCAGTTTACATTGTTGAGACACAGCAATTCCAACAATGTTATCATCCAAGTGCAAGCAGTCAGTGAATTTTTAGAGGTTATCTTAGACAGGCCTATGTGTGGGTGTCTGCTCTTGTTCCCTGCTAATAAATGCTTCATCTTTTCCTGTAATTGTGGCAGAATGGAAATGGTGCTTAGAAGCCTGGCTGTGAGATTGCAGCAAATGGCTGCAACCTATGTTTAATGTAATGACACTAATGAATTCTGAGAATTAATTTTCAGCAAAGAAAGCATGATGGAAGATACTAGAATTTCAAATTAAGTAATGGATTGACTTTCATCAAGGCCAACATGTACAATATTTGTTTCCTTTTCAACCCCTGCTTACCCCTCTTTTTTATTTTATAGGCACACATACCAAATCTGAAAATCATTTTAGTGTATCTTATATGACACTCATCTTGTAATGGATTTTCTAGACAATTTGTACAATGAGAAGTAGGAGTCCCACAGCATGGATTTTCATTTATAAATTCCATGGGCCAAACAAATTTATTTTTCAGGTGCAGTAGGCTTGGTGTTTTTAGTTGTAGTTACAGTACAGTTGGTGTTGGACTGATCATGTTACTTAGACTAACTGTCCAAATTGGTCCAAGATGAGAACATATTTTAGTTGAAGCCTTTTGTTACTTCAGAGAGCAGTTTCCTTAGTGATATGAACTTTTAAATATATTTTTGATAATGCAACACACATTTTGATTTGTTCTTGACAGTAAGACAAATAGCACTGTGGTTGGTCCATAGCTGCCTCTGAGCTACAGTCTTTTAAAAACATAAATACTTCAGGAAGTAGCTCATGAGAATGTTAGCAGAGCCAAACCATGAGAGCAGTATGAGAATATACAGGACTTCTGCTGTAGGTTATAAAGCCCAGGATTTTAATCAAGAAAGTGGTGCTAGACTTTCTCTAGATGTTCATCTTTTAAATGTAAATGTCTCTGTATTTCAAAGGTATGTGTTCCTGCTTACTTTTTTCCTGACTTTGCCAGATTTTCCCCCCAGATTTTAATCCCTCTTAAATATTCAAATATCGTTTCCCTGCTTAAAAATAAGCTATATGAACATATGGAATTTGTACAGTCCAGTTTCCATTGTGCGTAGGAACACACACACAGCTGAAGGGAAGGAGAGCTGTAAGAACACAACAGGGACAGGTAGATCATAGACTTTAAGGTCAGAAGGGACCATTATGATCATCTAGACTGACCTCCTGCACAACGCAGGCTACAGAATCTCACCCACCCACTCCTGTATCAAACCTGTGTCTGAGCCACTGAAGTCCTCAAATCATGGTTTAAAGACTTCAAGATGCAAAGAATCTTCCAGCAAGTGACCCATGCCCCATGCTGCAGAAGAAGGCGAACCCCCTCTAGAGCCTCTGCCAATCTGCCCTGGAGTAAAATTCCTTCCCAACCCCAAATAAGGCAATCATTAAACCCTGAGCATGTGGCCAAGACTCACCAGCCAGACACCCAGGAAAGAATTCTCTGTAGTAACTCAGATCCCATCCCATCTAACATCCCATCACAAACCATTAGGTATATTTACCACTAATAGCCTAATTTTGGCAATTAATTGGTCTTTGACTATACCATCCCCTCCAAAAAATTATCAAGCTTAGTTTTGAAGCCAGATGTGTATTTTCCCCCCACTACTCCCCTTGGAAGGCTGTTTCAGAACTTCACTCCTCTGATGGTTAGAAACCTTCATCTAATTTCAAGTCTAAACTTCCCGATGGCCAGTTTATATCCATTTGTTCTTGTGTCCACATTGGTCTTGAGCTTAAATAATTCCTCTACCTCTCTGGTATTTATTCCTCTGATATATTTGTATAGAGCAATCATATCTGTGCTCAGCCTTCTTTTGGTTACGCTAAACAAGCCAAGCTCTTTGAGTCTCCTTTCATAAGACAGGCTTCCCATTCCTCGGATCATCCTAGTAGCCCTTCTCTGTACCTATTCCAGTTTGAATTCATCATTCTTAAACATGGGAGACCAGAACTGCACACAATATTCCAGATGAGGTCTCACCAGTGCCTTGTATAATGGTACGAACACCTCCTTATCTCTACTGGAAATACCTCACCTGATGCATCCCAAGACCGCATTAGCTTTTTTCATGGCAATATCACATTGGCAGCTCATAGTCATCCTGTGATCAACCAATATGCCGAGGTCCTTCTCCTCTGTTACTTCCAACTGATGCGTCCCCAACTTATAACATGACCTTGCACTTTTCACTATTAAATTTCATCCTATTACTATTACTCCAGTTAACAAAGTCATCCAGATCTTCCTGTATGGTATTCCTGTCCTTCTCTGTATTGGCAATACCTCCCAGCTTTGTGTCATCCGCAAACTTCATTAGCACATTCCCACTTTTTGTGCCAAGGTCAGTAATAAAAAGATTAAATAAAATTGGTCCCAAAACCAATTCTTGAGGAACTCCACTAACAACCTCCCTCCAGCCTGACAGTTCACCTTTCAGTTCGACCCGTTGTCTCCCTTTTAACCCGTTCCTTATCCACCTTTCAATTTTCATATTGGTCCCCATCTTTTTCAATTTAGCTAATAATTCCCCATGTGGTGCCATATCAAATGCCTGACTGAAATTGAGGTAAATTAGATCCACATTTCCTTTGTCTAAAAAATCTGTTACCTTCTCAAGGAAGGAGATCAGGTTGGTTTGGCATGATCTACCTTTTGTAAAACGATGTTGTAATTTGTCCCAATTACCATTGACCTCAATGTCCGTAAGAGCTTTCAGGTCTGCTCATAAAGATCCCTTTGCAGGATTGGGGACTAAGGCAGAGAGATGAAGCCTAGTGTATCAGTCACAAACACTAGAAGTACCCCTACTAGTATATGTCCACTGGTTAGATAAGGAACTACTGTACTCATGAAATCTTTACACTTTATTTTTCCACATACTTTTTTCCCGTATGATCATGCAGCTCAGTGGAACCTACAGCTTCTCACCTGTAACAGTGCTCAGCTTCATGTAAATTGTATCTCAGTAAGAAAAAGTTACTCCCCCCGTGAGGAAATTAATTTCCTTGGCTTCTAGTTGGGGTTCTTCTGTCACATGTTTTTTTTCAGGCTTGTGAAGCAGAGGAACATACAGTCACCTCAGCAGCTTCTCCTGCTGCTCTGGCCAGCCCAGGTTGAGTTGGTAATTGTATATTAAATAGCCCTCTTATGAAGAACAGTGCCAGGATAGTAACAGTGCCAACTGTCAGGTTGGGAAGCAACAACATTATTGAACACCAGTAGTGACTCTGACAGCCTGTCCCATCCTCTTCCATTGAACACACAGCTAAAGGTGCAAGAAGAGTTGTTTCCGAGACAAGTTCGGAGGAATATGTAGCACATATTCAGTACAGCATTATAGCAGCAACTGCAATTTGAATGGCAGTGCACAGAAGCACAGCATATGAATATATCCCAGAATATACAATATTTCTAGCTCAAAATAGAGGAGATGCTAGCAATGGGCTAGTTGCTGCTGGGTCTGTACATCTATCGCCCTTGATGGTATAAAAATTCCAATTAAAGTCATGTGGCCATCTGATGTATGGAACTTTCCCCATCTTGCGAGTCAGCTAAGTAACCCAGCCTGCGTAATCTAGAGACCAGAGCTCTGACTGATGCCAAGAGCTCTCATCCAGCTCTGCAAACAAAGTCAGTTGATTTTGAGCTGAACTTGCTGGGGTAGAAACCAATATATTGAGATCACCCTGTGGCTCCTGGCAGAGTTAGGGCCTATCTGCAAGCTGAAGCTCAACAATCTCCAAAAGTCATATGTAGCACCACCTGTGAAAGATGTTCATCCCTCTCATAGGTGGTGCAAGATAGTGAAGAGCAATTCAATGTCATCTTACTAAGAAACTTCTCCTCTTCCTCCAGGACAAGATTCTGGTGGCTGGCCACAGTGATCCAGCTCTTCATCACCTCCAGACTAACCAGTGTGTGTGTCAACTGTCTGTAGCGTGATGAGTTCACCTCTAACTCAAGTGAAATCCTAGGTGGCAACAGATTTGTTACAATATCCGTGACTTTTGATATTTGGGGATTTTTGCTCATCAGTAGAGAGTGGTAAGCAGCTGAACAAACTTCTTTATAAGCTGCAGTGAGGAACAGTGGGCTGCACAGAATACAGCAGTGAAACACAGGGCCACAGCAGTGGATAACTTTCATTCTCCGCAGGTTGCCTGATGTTATATTGATATTATTCATCTCGTGCCCAGAGTATGTTAGGCACTTGCTATTTATTTAGTTATTTAAGAGTTGTTAAAATATTAACAAGAAGGACACAATCTTAATCGTCAGGCACCTGTGACAGGTTATGGAGACAATAACACTAAATCTAACAACTGACCCCTCTCATAAAAGTCAACCTCTCAATAGAGTCCCCGAAAACTTCCAGCTACCATATGAGCTTCAAGCCACTCTCTCTACAAAACTTAGGGATAAACAATAAAATAGGTCCCAGCCCAACTGCTTGCAGTCTAAATAGACAAAGGAGAGGGGCAGAGCATTTAACATACATTAAAATTCTTGCTAAATACAGCCTCCAATAATGATTGTCCCTAGCCATGTCACATTATTTGATTCTTTCTCCTAGCAACTTGCCTACAATTTATCCCATCACGTTGTTCCTTGTTTTCCGCACCAGCCCCCTTTTACATGCAGAAACCGAGTATTCTGGGAGGTAAGTCCTGGTTCATGGGACAGTGAAGTGTGTCTTTGATCATACTGTTGCTGCTTTCACGGCTGTTCTGAGTTGCTTCCTCCGGGGGGGCTTTTATAGGTCAGCCTATGTGATGTGCTGGTTGTGGCTCTGCCCTCCCCTGCGCCTTAGGAGGCAAGAAGAAAGGCAGGCATTGGGGTCCTGTTGTCTCAGAGGGAATCTGGTCAAAGTGGGACATTCGAACACAAAAGGTGAAATCCCAGCTCCATTAGCAAAACTCCCATTGATTTCAATGGGCCTGGAATTTCACCCAGAATGATTATTTTAAAAATATTCTTTAAAGAGTGGAGTTGGTTTATAAAGATGGTGTAGTGTCTCCAAAATGTGTCTTATTTCTGCCATGACTTTCAGGATCCTCTGGGAGAACTGGCTCCAGAGCTTGATACATTTTTCTGACTGTTCTTTCCCATATGGGAGCTTCTAAGTCCATAGAATAAAAAAAATGTAGGGCTATGAGGGGCCTTGAAATCATCTTGTCTATCCCCCTGCACTGAGGCAGGATTAAGTATACCTAAGCCATCCCTGCCAGGTGTTCGCCTAAGTTGTTCTTAAAAACCTCTAATGACGGGGATTTCACAACCTCCCTTAGTAACTTATTCCAGTACTTAACTATCCTTATAAAGTTTTTCCTAATATCTAACCCAAATCTCCATTGCTGCAAGTTAAGCCGATTACTTCTTGTCCTTCCTTCAGTGGGCATAGAATACAATTGATCATCAGCCTCTTTATCACTGCTCTTAAGATATTTGAAGACTGTTACTCGGTTACTCCTGAGTCGTTTTTTCTCAAAACTAAACATGTCCAGTTTTTTAACCTTTTTTCTTAGATCAGGTTGTCTAAACCTCTTTTCATTTTTGATGCTCTCCTCTAGATTCAGCCCAATTTGTCCACGTCTTTCTTAAAGTGTGGTGCCCAGAACTGAACACGGCATCTCAGCCAAGGTCTCATCAGTGCTAGGTAGGGTGGGACAATTACCTCCTGTGTCTTACATTCCTGTTGATACATCCCAGAATATTTGACTTTTCTGCAACTTCATCACATTGTTGGCTCATTTTCAATTTCTGGTCCACTATAACACCCAGATTCTTTTCTGCTGTACTACTGTCTAGCCAGTGATACCCAATTTTGTATTTGGAAGAAAAATATCAAATGAACAAAGTATAGGGCTGTACACTGATCTTTACTGAATTTCATCTTGTTGGTTTCAGATTAATTCTCTAATTTGTCAAGGTCATTTTGAATTCTAATCCTGTCCTCCGAAGTGTTACAACTGCTTCCAGCTTTTATCCCCACATTTTATAAGCATACTCTCCATTCCAGTATTCAAGTCAGTAATGAAAATGTTGAATAGTTCTGGACCCAGGACTGACCCCCTGCAGGATTCCACTAACTACGTCCTCCCAGTTTGACTCTGAACCACTGATAATGATACTTTCAGTATGGTCTTTTAACCAGTTGTGCACTTGTGTTATAGTAATTTCATCTAGACCACATTTCCGTAGTTTGCTTTGAGATGTCATGTGGGACTGAGTAAAAAGCCTTACTTAAATCAAGACATATCACATCCAGTGCTTCTCCCCATATTCACTGGGCCAGTAGCCCTGCCAGAGAAGGAAATTAGGTTGGTCTAGCATGATTTGTTCTTGACAAATCCATGTAGGCTTTTACTTATCACCCCATTATTCTCTAGGTGCTCACAAATTGATTGTTTACTAATTTGTTACAATATCATCCCAAGTATCAAATTTAGGCTGACTGGAAATTCCTTGGGACTCCTTTGCGACCCCTTTAAAGATAGGCACTATATTTTCCCTTCTCCAGTCCTCTGGGATCTCACCTGTTCTCCACGAGTTATCAGGGATAATCGCTAATGGTTCCGAGATTGCTTCAGCTTGTTTCTTAAATACCCTAGGATAAATTTTGTCAGGCCCTACATCTAACTTATCTAGATATTTTTTAACCTGATTGTTCTCTATCCTGCCTTATGTTCTGTCCTCCTCAATGTTAATAATAATCGTGTTAAGCATCTGGTCACAATTAATATTGGCTCATTGTCTTTGTAATTGCATTAAAACTGGAAGAATAAAACAATACCTCTAACTTCTGTTTTTTACTATATTTTTGTGACATTTACCAGAATACCGTGACAAAACCACAGTATAGTGCAGGTAATTTTAGAATATACTTGCATGCAGTACCATGGACATTTGGATGCTTCAGCTCTGTGCCATCCCTACATGTAAGACCATCTATCAGAAGCTCTAGGCCTAGTCAGCAGAGTTTCTCTGGACTTCCATTGGTGTAACTCAGAGCAGAAGTTGTTGTAGTGTCTGCAAGACAGTAAGATAAAGTTTCCATGCCATTAGTGCTTTTAACAGCACTTTAGCTGTCATGTTTCTTGTGCAGACTTCACTCTAACCCTTTGTCATAAACAGATAGTTAAGGGTTAATGTCTCTTTTACTTGTAAAGGGTTAAGAAGCTTAGTGAACCTGGCTGACACCTGACCAGAGGACCAATAGGGGGACAAGATATTTTCAAATCTTGGTGGAGGGAAGTCTTTTGTTTCTGCTGTTTGTTTTGTTGGTTGTTCGCTCTTGGGGCTAAGAGGGACCAGACGTACACCCAAGCTTTCCCAATCTTTCTGAATCAGTCTTTGATGTCTCAAAATAGTAAGTAATAGCCAGACAAGGCAGATTAGTCTTATGTTTGTTTTCTTAACTTGTAAATGTGTCTTTTTGCTGGAAGGATTTTTACCTCTGTTTGCTGTAACTTTGAATCTCAGGCTGGGCGGGGGGGTCCCTCTAGTCTATATGAATCGGAGTAAAGCATTTTCCATCCTGATTTTACAGAGATCATTTTTACCTTTTATTTCTTTAATTAAAAGCTTTCTTTTTAAGAACCTGATTGATTTTTCCTTGTTTTAGAATCCAGGGGATTGAGTCTAAACTCACCGGGGATTGGTGGGGGGAAAGGAGGGGGGTGGTTAATTCCTCTTCGTTTTAAGATCCAAGGAGTTTGGATCTGTGTAAGCCTCTCAAGGCAACCCAGGGAGGGAAGAGTCTGGGGGGAAAAGGAGGGGGATGGTTAATTTCCCCTTCTTTTAAGTCCCAAGGGGTTTGGGTCTTGGGTTCCCCAGGGAAGGTTTTGGGGGAACAGAAAGTGTGCCAGACACAAACTTCTGGCTGGTGGCAGCGTACCAGATTTAAGCTAGGAATTAAGCTTAAAAGTGATCATGCAGGTCCCCACTTCTTGAACTCTAAAGTTCAAAGTGGGGGAAAAACCTTGACACCCTTACTATTTTGTTGTCTTAAAACAAGTGGAATGTTGTCTTTGAACCTAGTATTGTCAAAGGTGGTAAACATCAAATGAATTCAATATAAACTTTCAGTACCAATTCCCCATGGTAGACATTTGAAATAAAGTGAATCACTAGTTCTATTTAATAAGGAATCTGACTTTGAACACCTGATAGTTTTGTGTTTCTCTCATTTTCATTATAGTATTAGCTCTCCATTTACAAAACTCACGCACAAAAGAGAAGGGTATACATTTAAATGGAGATTGATGTGCCCAATATTTTATATGTGAGTGCATTCACCTATAAAAATCACGGATAAAAAACCCCCAAACAAAACAAAACAAAAAGGACTCAGAACATGTAAAAGACAAATGTTTGATTTTTTTTTCATGGCAGGACAGGAGTGGTATTTATAGCTCTGCAGTCAGAGGAATGGAGATAATGTAGGTTCTGTTGGTTTAGTTTTTCTATCAGGAAGCTCCAGTTCTAACAGACAGCAAAACTCCCCTGACCAATTGTAAAACTGACAGAACATTTTACAGACTGTCTGTTCTGGACTAGATGATGGTCAACAAGAAGGGCTGTGAAAATGGTCCTGATGAACCACAATTATTAAAGTTATTTTGAAAGACAGATGTTGCAGGATTATTCTGGGAACCAGGCTTTAATGTTCTAGAAAATATTCAAGGTGAGGCTGAGCTTTAATAATTTGCTAGTGCATTTTGTAATAAACTAAAATGTGTACTGTTTTAGATATTATTTAAAATCTGCAGATTTGCTATTGGTAGACTATTGAGTGCTATAAAAGATATGAAAGTTTCATTGCCCTTTTTGTGTAAAATGGTATCCTCTGCTTGTCAAATTTCCTCATGTAAAGGAAAGACTTGTTTAATGTATATTTGATTGCTTCATGAAACATTGGTAAATATGAAGTGTAAAAACATTTTAATTTTAAAGCATCTATTCAGACAATCTCATCTTGGACTGGAATCCAGTAGGAGTTCCCGGAAATGATAGGATTGTCATATATACTGTAATATAGTCTCTTTTGCTGATTCTCAAATGATCTTAATGTTACAAGCACAGTATAATTACTGAACTAAATAAAATTGAACAAACTAATACAAAAAGAAATTAAAGGATACTTTTGAAAAAAGTCTGATAGTTTAAATGCATTTTTCTATTTGGAGCACATTATTCCAGCTTTACTCTGCTACTGGCATGGAATTATACTTCTTATCATGGCTTCCTAGATTTTAGATCTTTGACAGTACACTATGATATTTATTAGTTTAATTCCATGTAAATTTAATAAGCTCTGTCTGTTTGCTCATTACGAATCACCTGACCCCACCAGTGATTGAACTTACCCATCCTGGCTAGCATTTAAGTCTGAGTCATTTGTTTCTAGTCTGATCTATATTAAGTAGGTTTGCTAATTTACCTACCAAGGTTCTTATACTAATATCTATCACCGTAGTATGTGAGAACCATTGAAAATGTTATTAGTTTATTAAAAACTTGACATCAAATTGTTCTGAGCAGTGTTCACTTGCTCATTTATTTTATTGGGCTAAATCCTGCAGTCCTCACTCAGTCAGAATTCCCATTGGATAATATGTAGGAAATTAATGACTACAGGACTTTACTCTTCTCAGATGAAAACTACTTTGGATGGATACTACAAACAAGACTATAGTAATGCTGCAAACCTGTACTTTATGCTGTTTACTCTTTTTAAAAAGATTTGACATATGTTTACTGGCCCAAATTCTGCTCTGTAACACCAGTGTTATAAGTGTTAAGTAACTCCACTAAGTTAAGTAATGTTGTTCTAGATTCACACCACTGTAAATGAAAAGCGAATATGGTCCCCTCGTATAATTAATAACACTGATAAGTAGAAAAAGCAATCTGGTCTCTGTGACAGAACTGCTAGACAATAAGCCAACAGTTTAATGTTTAAGTCAAATTCAATGATTTTGTTATCAAATAGCAAGTGCTGTATGTGTAATGCTATTGCTCTATTTCCGCAGGTGTCTTATTAAGGATTTTGAAAAGCGTCCTTCAGTCACCCACCTTTTAGAGCATCCATTTATTAGGCAAGCCCATGGTAAGGATATGTCTCTGCAAAAACAGTTGGCTGATCTCATCCAAGCACAAGAACAGTTAGGATTTGTAGCCAAAAGAAGGTACTGTGCATTGTATTATTCTGCAGCCTTCCCCTGACTAGTGCTGGAAACACAATTTAAAACATTTAATTTTTGGACATTTATTACTTCAGATGATCAGCTACATGCATTAGCTGTTTTATTTGTATTAAGTGCTGCATACCATATGAATGGAGAAACAAGCTTCCCACTTGTGCCTTTATAACTTATTTTGGTCAACCATAACATGAATAACACACTATCTTTCTCTTTCCCATTTGACTTTGTTTTTATATATATTCATTGCATGGATTTATCACTAATACTGCTAAGATAAGAATTTTTATTGATCACTTAGAAAAAATGTTTTTGTAGCAGACCTGAAAGTATAAACATGAGCAGTAAAGTGACAATTAGGAAAGATTAAGAATTGAACATTTTAAAGTTGTTTGCAGCTTGGTTAGCTATTACTAGTGAGGGAGGATGCCCTTTAATACTTAATGTGATTGTTTTCCTTAGGCTGTATAAAAATAGTTATTAATCCAAACACTTACATTTTTAAAACGTGGTTAAAAAGCAATAAATTCTCATAATTAGTAGAAGGTACTTTTTTTCCAGCATCCTTGAAGGCTGACTATAAGAAATGTCTCTTGGTTTGGTTACTGTCCAGAAGGTGGCAGGATTTCACTGTTTTGAAAGTGAATTTAAATGCAAACACACCTTCCTATGCTCAGCAATCATTTTGTAATATAAAATTTGTCTAGTACTAGATAAGCTCTGGCCCATTATTATAAACAAATACTTACTAATGTTGATGAAGAAAATTAAATGTCATGATTCATGACTCATAAAAATGTATATACTTATATACTGTAAGGATCTGCTGATTAAAAAGGAAAAGCCTAAATGTACATGTACAAGTTAAAATACTGGAATACCTAGAGGTTTCAAGGTGAATGTGTCTTCCCTGTTTTTCTGCTGGGGGAATATTAATCCCTCATCTAGCCCAGGCTCAGACCAGAACAGTTTCTGTTTTATCTCACCTCTGGACCAAACTGTCTCTGGGTAGAACATGAATATGATGTGGTGGGGAGAAGGCACAAGGAGCCTTCCCTACCCCAGTTATGCACCATACAGAAGATCTAGACTCACCAGTGTCAGCCGACACTTGGAAGAGCTCAAAGACTGCTTCCTCCTTGCACCCCAAGAGCATCAGTCTCTACAGAGGGGATGAGGAAGAGTCAGGGCCATGGCCCTTTTTCCATGCCAGTGCACAGAGCTATCTGGGAGTGCTGTGGGGTGCAGGCTGAAATCACCCAAAAGTATGATGCAGCATGTGAATTCCCCCTGTATGCCTGGGAGCTGGGGAAGGGATTGTGCCTGTGAGCTCGTGTTTGTCCAGTATAATCAACTCTCTGCCTGTCCTACTACTGTCACAGATACTCTGCTTCATGTTAAATCAGTTTTTCTCCATTATGATTAGTCAAGTAACCTAACCAGGAAGAAGAGGTGGATGAGGCTTTTTTTAAACAATTAACAAAATCATCCAAAGCACAGAACTTGGTGGTGATGTGGGACTTCAAGTACTTAGACATCTGTTGGGAAAATAACACAGCAGGGCGCAGATTATCCAATAAGTTCTTGGAATGTATTGGAGACAATTTTTGATTTTAGAATGTGGAGAAGCAACTAGGGGACAGGCTGTTCTAGATTTGACTTTGACAAATAGGGAGGAACTGGTTGAGAATTTTAAAGTGGAAGGCAGCTTGAGTGAAAGTGATCATGAAATGGAAGAGTTCATGATTCTAAGGAACGGTGGGAGTAAGAACAGCAAAATAAAGACAATGGATTTCAAGAAGGCAGACTTTAGCAAGCACAGGGAGTTGGTAGGTAAGATCCCATGGGAAGCAAGTCTAAGGGGAAAAACAATTGAAGACAGTTGACGGTTTTTCAAAGAGATATTGTTGAGGCACAACAGCAAACTATCGCGCTGTGTAGGAAAGATAAGAAGTATTGCAAGAAACCACCCTGGTTTACCCAATGATCTAAAAATAAGAGTCCTAGAAAAAGTGGAAACTAGGTCAAATTACAAAGGATGAATATAAACAAATAACACAAGTATGTAGGGACAGAATTAGAAAGGCCAAGGCGCAAAACGAGATCAAACTAGCTAGAGCCATAAAGGGTAACAAGAAAACATTCTACAAATACATTAGAGGCAAGATGAAGACCAAGGACAGGGTAGGCTCATTGCTCAGTGGAGGGTGGGAGGGAACAGTAACAGAAAATGGCAGAGGTGCTTAATTACTATTTTGTTTCAGTTTTCACCAAGAAGGTTGGTAGTGATTGGACGTCTAACATAGTGAACGCCAGTGAAAGTGAGGTAGAATCAGAGGCTAAAATAGAGAAAGAACAAGTTAAAAATTACTTAGACAAATTAGATGTCTTCAGGTCACCAGGACCTGATGAAATGCATCCTAGAATACTCAAGGAGCTGACAGAGGCTATGGCTACATTAGAAATTTCAAAGCGCTGCTCCGGCAACGCTGTGGGAGCACTGACGCGGCAGCGCTTTGAAGTGTGAGTGTAGTCAGAGCCGCAGCGCTGGGAGAGAGCTCTCCCAGCGCTGCTTGTAAACCACATCCCTTATGGGTGTAGCGTGCAGCGCTGGGACCGTGCTTCCCAGTGCCGCGCCATGATTAATCTGAACTTTACAGCAACTTGCATTCTTGCAGCGCTCAGGGGGGTGTTTTTTCACACCCCTGAGCGCGAAAGTTGCAGCGCTGTAAAGTGCCAGTGTAGCCAAGCCCTGAGCTGATACCTGAGCCATTAGCAATTATCTTTGAAAAGTCATGGAAGATGGGAGAGATTCCAGAAGACTGGAAAGGGGCAAACATTGTACTAATCTATAAGAAGGGAAATAAGGATAACCTGAGGAAGTATAGACCAGTCAGCTTAACTTCTGTACCCAGAAAGATAATGGAGCAAATAAATAAGCAATCAGTTTGCAAACATATAGAAGTTAATGTAAGGTGTAACATTTGCGGGAGGCTACGGGCCTACCCAGAGTGCTTTGTAAGAACGAGGCCCACACACACCGTGAGTTATTGGCTTTAATGAAGGTAAAGTGACACACCCGCAATGGGGACTTCGGGCATTGCTGTCATGGAGGCGGGGAACCCAGCACCGAAGCTTAGCTTGGCCTGGTTTGGAGTCCAAAAGCGGGACCGGGAGCATACAGCTATATGCAAAGCAACTTACAATACAATACAATACAATACAATACAATACAATACAATACAAAGCAACTTATACATATGCAAGAAGGGACTTCCCACAGGCTATGTTCGGCCTTTGGCCTAAGGCCATACAAACTGGTTTCAACCAGTTAAAAGCAAGTTATAACTGGCGTGCCATGTCCTACAACGACTGGCCACTTAGCAAGCAGGGGCTTTTTACAAGGCCGCCGAGAAAGCGGAAATACCCTAGCTAGGCCGTGACACAGTTTTTCGCAGTCCCCTACGTAAGGTGATAAGAATTTGTCAAAAAAAAAAATCTTGTCAAACCAACTGGATAGCTTTCTTTGACAGGAGAACAAGCCTTGTGTATAGCAGGGAAGCAGTAGACTTGGTAAATCTTGGCGTTATTAAAGCTTTTACTGTCTCTCATGACCTTCTCATAAACAAACTAGGGAAATGCAACCTAGATGGAGCTACGAAAAGGTGGGTGTATAATTGGTGGGAAAACCATTTCTGGAGAGTAGTTATCCCTGGTTCACAGTCATGCTGGAAAGGCATAATGAGTGGAGTCCTGTAGGGATCAGTTCTGAGTCCAGTTATGTTCAATATCTTCATCAGTGATTTAGATAACGGCAAAGAGAATATGCTTATAGAGTTTGTGGATGATACCAAGCTGGGATGGGTTGCAAGTGCTTTGGACGATAGCATTATAATTCAAAATGATCTGGACAAACTGGAGAAATGGTCTGAAGCAAATAGGATGAAATTTCATAATGACAAATGCAAAGTACTCCACCTAGGAAGGAACAATCAATTGCACACATACAAAATGTGAAATGACTGCCTAGGAGGGAGTACTGTGGAAAGGGATCTGTTGTCATAGTGGACCATAAGCTAAATATGAGTCAATAGTGTAATGCTGTTGCAAAAAAAGCGAACATCATTCTGGGATGTATTAGCAGGAGTGTTGTAAGCAAGACATGAGAAGTAATTCTTCCACTCTGTGCTGTGCTGATTAGGCCTCAACTGGAATATTGGGTCCAGTTCTGGGTGCCACATTTCAGGAAAGATGTGGACAAATTGGAGAAAGTCCAGAGAAGAGCAACAAAAATGATTAAAGGTCTAGAAAACATGACCTATGAGGGAAGACTGAAAAAATTGGGTTTGTTTAGTCTGAAGAAAAGACGGAGGGGGAACATAACAGTTTTCACATGCATAAAAGGTTGTTACAAGGAGGAGGGAGAAAAATTGTTTCTTGTCCTATCTTCAGAGGTTAAAAAGAACAATGCTCTTAAATTGCAGCAAGAGAGGTTTAGGTTGGACACTAGAAAAAACTTCCTGTGAGGGTGTTTAAGCACTGGAATAAATTGCCTAGGGAGGTTGTGGAATCTCCATTACTGGAGATTTTTCAGACTGTCAGAGATAGTCTAGATACTTAGTCCTGCCATGAGTGCAGGGGACTGGACTAGATGACCTCTTGAGGTTCCTTCCAATCCTATGATTCTATAAGTAGCATCCAGAGTCCAAGGTATGACAGCAGCTCCACTGCAGTGGGTGCTAAATAAACCTGTAAGAAGACAAGGTTCCTGCTTCAAAGAATTTACAATCTGATCCATCCCAATTACATTACATACAGAATTTATTGCCATCTTTAGACTGATCTTTACCAACATCAAAAATAGTTTGGCTTGTCAGCATAAAGCCCTGGCCTTGGCTCCAGACACACAGATGTAAGTGTGCACTGCCCACCTGCTACTTCCTTTGAGTGGATGAATCCTGGACTTTATGCTATGGCCAGTTCAGCTCAACTGCAGGGAGGGTAGTAATCTGTTACTGATCAAGACCAGTTGCAGATTATTAGCCACCTCCCCAAAAAACACAGGAAAGGTGGGAAGAAACCTTAACTGTTTTGGGGCACAATTCCTTCCTCGTGCTATTACTGCAGCAGTGCCACTCTTACACAGGGCAGACTGTAGAAGCACAATTTAGGCCTTAGATACAGGAAATAGCAAGTAGAAATTTTCAGAAACCTTGAATCCACAGACTGCTTAGCATGTAATCGGCTTAATCTGTGGCAAGGGAGATTTAGGGTAGATATTGGGGAAAAGTTTCCAGCTATAAGGGTAGTTAAGCACTGAAATAGACTTCCATGGGAGATTGTGGAATCCCCATCATTGGAGGTTTTTAATAACAAGTTAGACAAACATCTATCAGGGATGGTCTAGCTACATATAGTTGGTCCTGCCTCAACTGGGGAGCAGGTGAGGGGATTGACTAGATGACCTCTTGAGGTCTCTTCCAGCCTAATATTACTATGATTCTGTGTTTATCAGTTTCTTATTAAATGAAGCACTACTTCTGTTGAGTATTGTGAAAAAATAATTCAACACCTTCACCTCCCTTCTCTTCATGTGCCAGCATATTTATGCTTGTATCTGTAATTTTCACTCCATGCATTTGAAAAAGTGTTTTTTTACCCATGGAAGCTTATGCTCAAATAAATGTTAGTCTTTAAGGTGCCACTGGCCTCCTCATTATACTTCAACACAGTACAGAAATCATTTTTATCTCTCCGTAAGTCACGTTTCCCCAACACTGCTATTCATATTATACACACATACTACATTAAAGACATAATTAAAGCTGCAAAGTCAGATTTTAGATGTTAAAATCAAAGAACGCTCCACTGAGCACCTGTGAACTGCACATATTCAAAGGTTTATAACTTGTCAAAATGTGGGTGGATTTTCATGGGGATGGCAAAAGGCATGTCCCAGACACACAGGCCACTCTGCTGGCAAATTTCAAGTCTCTGCTCCAACGCATATATAGGAGCTAGAGCATTTCAAAGAAAAGGTCTCAAGAATTTAACATTGCAAAACAATGTATTCTTCCTTAGCCTTGTTCCCAGAAACAGTTGGCTGAAATTTTCCCAAGAAATTCAGGCTGAGGAAGATACCTGGCATGGAAAATTTCAGCCCAAATGGTTAAAATTTCACGAAGATATAAGCAACTGACAATAGGGTCTTATAATGGGAGTTAGTTTGGAATGTGGGTTTTGGTTTGGACTGCCCCTGTGTGACACAGACTAATAATACACTGTGTATTTAAATATGGTCTACTTAGGGATCTCAAAACTCTTTAAAGACGTACAGACACACACATTTATTAGGAAGTGACAGTCATGTGATTAATCATGGAACCTTGTTATAAATAGCACTTATCATGCACCTTTGATTGCCTTACCTGCGGTCCACCCCATAATCCATCAGCCTGGGACTACATTCCAAAACCTTAAACACTGTCACAAGGCCATCATTTCTATAACACAACCTGACAGATACATGTTTCCTTATACTCCCCACCCCTTAAATGTGCCATTTCCACCCAAAACGACACTGGGCTGAGATTCAGGATGGGCAATATACAGCCCTAGCGCAGTAACAAAGTTTAATTTTGAATTGTAGTGGCACCTGGAGCTCCTAATCGGGAATTCGGCATAATCTTGCTAGGTACTGTTTGGACATTTAGCAAAAAACAGCCCCTCCCCAAAAGAGCTTCCAGTCTGAGTAAGGTCTAATAGCTTACATTTGGCTATCACTAAAATTTGCCACTGTGTACTTTGGGAATTGGGAGATCCATAGCTTCTCAATGGGCATTTACTTCCAGCTCTGGAAGACACTGAGATATTGGACGTGTGCTGATAATCATGAGATTATTATTGATAGAAAAACTAATTAAGTTAATTTTTAAAGGTATCAAATGTATGTTAGTTATAATTTTCTTCTTCCTCAGAGGTCTGTACGGTTGAACTCTTGATACTATGGAACCTGGCTTTGCAACAGAGGGCTATGAAAAAGAGTACCAATGGAAAGTTTTAAAAGTCTCTAAAGCATTTAAAAATAGTTTTCAGTAAAGCATATGACATACACAGAACACATGATGGTGTATGTAAAAGTTTTATTGGAATTCATTTGTGCTGATCTGCAGAAGTCATTTGTACAATAGCTTTACTTTTTGTAAATAAATTGAAATTCCCGAGGGCATGCTGATAAAAGCTTTTTGCTACACCACCAGGTATGTGTGCTCTCTCTGACTCTTTAATGTGTACACGTATATGTAATGTATAATAAAATGTTAGTCTTTATATAAAATCATCTACCTAACAACTGCTTGGGTGTGGAAATACGGCAACTTTTTTTTGAGAGTGCATAGCAGCACTACAAAACAGTCTAGAAGAAAGTTGTTATTCCACAATTTACAGTGAAGTAAGAAATTAAGAAGAACAGTGCAAACTGAAACCAGGAAAACCCCAAATTATGCTTAATTGAAAGATGTGAATGCTCTGAGGAGATGGCAAACACCATCACTTCACCTACAGTAAAAGACATACAACCTCCGTCAGTCAAGATAGTGCTTAGTTTTAAGCTCATGGTGGACATATCACTGACCCTGGAAAATCAAATAACATCTGTGTGATAGGGTGTGTACCCCACTTATGTCATGAAAGGGTTAATATGGGCTTGAGAGGCCAATTAGCCAGCCTGGGTTCACCTGGAGGATGGGCTTGGCCTAATTAGAGATAAAGTCCAGTTGGGGGATGTCATAAATAGATAGCTAAGGGTTAATGTTTCTTTTACCTGTAAAGGGTTAACAAAGAGAACCAAACACCTGACCAGAGGACCAATCAGGAAACAGGATTTTTCAAAGCTGAGAGACGGAATGTTTGGGTCTGTGTCTTTGTCCGGCTCTCAGCTATGAGAGGGGTCTTTTTCTATCTTCAAGCTTCTAATCTTCAGCTTCAAAGTTGTGAGTACAAAGGTAGAAAAAACAATAGGCTGTTGTTTTTTTGTATACATGTTGTAGTTGCTTGAGATGTTTAAATTGTATTTTTTTGAATAAGAAGCTGTTTAAATTCAATTTTTCTTATTAAGTAAATAGGCCCTGGTCGTATTGTCAACCATTGATGCAAGATCATCATTTTTTATGTCATTTTTCTTCTATATTATATAAAAGTTTATCATATTTATAGACTTGTTATGAGTTTTTTTTCCCTCTGGGTGGCTAAGGAACGAAGGCGAGAGGGAATATCCTTGTGGTTAGATCTACGAGAGGAAGCTCTGCAGCACCAGGAATGGCTGGGAGGGGAAGGAGAGAGATAGACATCATTTTCTGTTTCCTTGTAATTGGTTGTCTCTTGTGGAAGAGATAAGAGACATGCTTCTGGTATTGTGATGTAAAGAGGTTGCATCAGTAATCTCAGGTTAGCCCAGAGAAGGTAAGACGGCGTGGGGGAGTAGAGGGGGAAGGAAGTGGGGTTATTTACCCTTTGTTTGTAGATTCTAAGGAATCTGAGTCTTGGGTTTTTCCCAGGGAAAGGTTTGGGTGAGACCAGAGTGGAGACATGGCACTGTAATCCTCTGTCGTGCAGCGATCGCTAAAGATCAAGCTGGAATGTGAGCTTAAATAGGTCATGCAGGCACCCAGTATTTTTGGACGCTCATGGTCCAGAAAGTTGGGGCATGCTTATGCTAGGGGAGAGCTGGGTTTTGGGTTTCCCCCCATAAAACTATGAGTTCCACTTAGAGAGATTGTCCCAGAGGAGAGGAGGTAAGGAAAGCCCTCCCCTGGGAAACAACCTCGGGAAGAAGCCTGAGAAGGGAAAGCAAGCAGACAGGCTACTCTAGGGGTGAGCTGGAAGCTGACTGGATGATATGGGGCCTCTGAGGAGCTGTAGTCTACCTGGAAACGCTGGGGCAGGTGGTATGGTTGCTCTGGACTGTCCCCACCGCCTGAGACAAGGTATGTGGGACATAAAACTGTCAGTGAGTGAGGTTTGTGCTTGGATGGAAGAGGGGGTTAGTTGAGCACAGCTGGGCTGAAGGTTGGTTCTTTTACCTTTTTTGTTGTCTTTTTGGTCCAGGACTTTCTGTGGCGCCAGAAGAAGCAGGAATCTGCAATGTGGGCCTGGAAGGCCCAAGACACTCCTACAATCACAGAGAATAGTCCTGGCCAAATTGATGAGGGGGACTAGTCACACTGGCCACTAAGGAGGTTGTGAGCAGGAGTGGATCCGCTCCGGCCCTGAGAGGGTATATAAACAGCCAGGGAAGGGCGGGCGCTGGAGAAAGCAGCCTTTTAGGCTGGCTGATATGGGGGAAGCTGGCTGATCAGCTGCGGCCATCCCCAACTTGAGCCACAGGCGCCTTGAATAAGGCAGAGAAGCCAGGAGACCCGAAGTCTCTCTCGGCGTTCAGAAGGGAGAAGGGCTGCTGCTGCAAGGGACCAGGACAAGGTAACCCCAGGTAAAGCAGGGTGGGAAGGCAGCGAGTCAGGAGCTCTGCCTGGAAAGCCCCAGGCTGCGCCTAGGAGTAGGCTAAGAGGTACTGGGGGTTGCAGGGTGCAACCCAGGGGTAGGCCAAGATAGCAGGTCCAAACCCCTTTGCCGATGATGAGAGGCTAATACTGCAGTCTGCCCCAGGGCGTGGGGCTAGCTAATGACTGGGCAGTTGCCAAGTCCCTGAGGCAAAGTGGGGATAGAGTGGGGGGGTTCCCAGGGAGGGGAAACCCTAAGGAGAAAGGGGTACTGCCGGGAGGCAGAACCCCACATAAAAGGGGCACCGGGGTCCAGGGAGGGACACGGGGCCAGAAGCCAGAAGGCGGATCACCGGCCTGCAGAGGGCGCTCCGCGCTGCAATTTGAGCTAATTCCCGAAGTGACCAGCAGGAGGCGCTGCAGGGGTGAGCCCGCCTGGTTACAGAGGTGTATTGGGGTGGCAGCTTGCCACAGTCAGTTACTGTTAGCTGCTCCCTCCATCTCCAGCTAATAAGACTCTGTGTCTTTATCTTGGATAAATTCCTAGCCTCAGTAGTTCATGTATTTGTCACATCCAGGCTAGACAATTGCAACCCATGCTATCTAGACCTAAGCAAGAAATTAATGAAGATGCTGCAACTGGTAAATAATACTTCTAAATATAAACCAAAAACCATCTATTAGGCCCATGCTTCCCATCCTGCACTGGAACCTTGTGTGCTGTCAGATCCATTTCAAATGTATACTGAGCTATAAAACCCTTAATGGAACAGATCTATGTTATCTCTGAGACCGCCTCTTCTTTATGTGGCATCCAACACTCTGGTTAGTGGGGGTTTATCTAGAGGCAAGGAAGCAGAAATCAGGATCCTGTGTCCTTTTCTTCCATTATGCTTCCTGCAGCCTTTATCTTCAGTTTCCTGTGAAATTATTTTGCTCACCTCAAAGCTGTTAGTCTCCATGGTGTTTATCACACTGTCAATTTCCTTGTTTAAAAACGGGAAGTAACTCTAGGGTGTGTCTGCACAGAAGAAGCTGAGCATGGGCTAGCCTACCTGAACTAACTTCAACTAGTGTGGGTAATAGCATCGAAGACAGCACAGTGTGGGCTTCAGAACAGGCGAGCAAGCCAAGTTCATTTCCAGGATCCATGCTAGGCTTGCATTACCTGTGCTGGAGCCCAGTCTGTGCTGTCTTTCCTGCTTTTGTTTCCTGTACTAACTGGATTCAAGTTAGTTCGGGTGTAGATGAGCCTGTGCACAGCTTTTGCTGTGTAAACATATCTTTAGAACCATGGCTGTCAGGGCTGGCTCCAGGCACCAGCATTTCAAGCTGGTGCTTGGGGTGGCATTCTGCAAGGAGCAGCAGTCCATGTGTTTTTGCCCCCAAGCAGCGTGCCAAATTGCCACCGCGGATGGCGGGGGCAGTCCGTCTGCCCTTAGGGCAGCACGTGCGTTTCCGTGGCAGCGGCGGCAATTTGGCGGCCGCTTCTGTCTTCAGCCAGAAGATAGAAGCTGCGCCACAGCGGACAGCTGAACACAGAAGCTGCCGCCGAATTGCTGCCACCACGGAAATGCGCCTGCCGCCCTAAGGGCACATGGATGGCTCCGCCTCCGCGGCAGCAATTTGGTGTGCTGCTTAGGGCTGCAAAAACAGTAGAATTGGCCCTGATGGCTGTGACGAGCAGCAAAAGACCTACCTGCTTCCCTTAGATAAAATCCTCCTCCTCTTTTTCATTATTAGTAAATGAGCTGTGAAAGGAATTCACAGTCTCAGATGAACATCCATATGGCCCCAGTGTGATTTCACTCACCAATTTTACACTGGTCTAGCTCAATTAACTTCAATAGAATTATTCTTGATTTATACTGGTGAAAATGGAATCAGAATCATGTTGGCAGAATTCTAACCACTACATAAATTTGTATTTAATAGAAAAGGTTGTAAAAAGATTATTAGGAAGAAATGCAAAAGCTAAATTCTAGAACTCTGGGCCACGTTCTCAAATGAACTCAGTTTAATTCATTACTTTGAATTTATTGACACAAAGGGCTAAACCACTAGCTGTGGTCAAGTTAGGGTCAGTGCAGCTAAAGGGAAAGGAAAAGTGGCTCTAAGTCACCTTTTTAACTGTCCTGGTCCTAGGGTGGATGGATGCCATGCAACCCCCATGGCTTAAATAGAGCTTCTTCTGGGCTGACCAAAACTCTTCAGGTGTTCACAGCCCAATGGGCCAGGCTGGCAGACAGATCACTGGAGTGCAGTTGCATTTTAATCACACATGCTGCGATTTTTCTCTATGCTAGTGAGAGATTTGCCCAACACTGGGAGAATCACCATTGCTATTGCAGGTTTCTGACTACTTCGTGCCACTGTGGGCCAAGGATCTGACCTAGTTTCTGTAGATGAAATCCTGCAAATTTTGTCATTGCCTTAAATGAAATCAGGATTTCACCCTCTGTCCTTCCTTTGGTACTCTGGTCTTGTGTTTGACCTGTCCCTTCTATTCTCGCTTGGTAAACCCTTAGCCCAAAATCAGGTGTCCCCACTGCATGGAAATGAGTTCTAGTCATTAATTTTATTTCTCCATCTCCTCCAACTCCAGCAAATAAGCTCTTGGGGGCAGGCACTGTCATTTACTATGTGTTTGTACAGCATCCAGCACAATAGGGCTGTTTGTTTGTTTCCTAGATGCTACTGCAATATGTATGTTAAATAGTAATATCTACATACATTTCATTATCACCATTATTTTACCATAACAATATTTACAGAATGTTTTAATTTTAAAATATTGTGTATCATGTATGTGGAAAAGTCCAGAAAGCAGAATCAACAAGCCAGAATCCTGGGTTTCAGTTATCAGTGTTCCAGCAAGGCTACATTTTTCCAGTTCTCTCTCTGTCCTGGAGCCAAAATATATCATCACATTTTAGCAAATGGAAATGAATTTGCAGTCCATTTTGGGAGCCAGAATAATCTCGCACCCATTAAGATTTAGATGTCCCTAGTAAGGGAGTATTTTTCAGAAAATGTAGAGGACAAGATCGAACTCTGGTTACTGAACCTGGCCTTACATAATGAATGTGAGATGCTGGGGAAGGGACTGAGTATATTTCTGCAGACAGTAACCTGGTGCTGAATGCAGGACAGGAAGAGTTTGTTTTGATAGACTCAAGCTCCACATAGTAATGAACTGAGGAAAACTGGAAAGGAGGTGGACTCAAATTCGGGGAAAGGTATCAATAACAGAATATAGGTGCATGGTTCAGAACTAAATGAGCAGAGCTCCTGTACACATGGAGTGTCTGTAAAGACTTCCTGACATAAATACGCTGTGCCATAAATAAAGGAGGGTGGGTAATAATGTGGTTAGGGCACAGTCTTGCTATATTTGGATAGTAAATTTTTCCAGGCAGGGACCTCATTGATTCGCATGGAACATTTCAGACGCTATATACATAATCATTATAATAAAAAAAATAGAACAGGGAATTAGAATAACCAAGTTTTGTTCCTCATTTTGTCACTAAATCAGTATGTCATCTTCGTAAATCGCTTAATTTCACTGTGCCTCAATTCAGCCACTTGTGAAATGGTTATTATGATAATGTCTTCACTTGTTGCATTATGTCTATAAAATTAGATTGTAATCTCTTGGAGGCAGAAGTTTGTATTTTACTTGTTTTATTAGACACCCAGCACACTTTTAGTTGTTGTAAAAATATTAATGAAGAACTTGCATGTTGCCTACTTCTGTCTATTCTCTGTCCCTTGGAAGGCTCAGGGAAGGGAGGAGTATTAGTGATTAAGGATACTGCAAGCTCTCCGTCCACGATAAAACATTTGCTCAGTTCTAGCAGGTACATATTTTTGTGAAATTGCATTTGAGTATGTTGGATAATCCATTAGGGGAGATTATAAGGGAAAGCTGTTCTCTTTCAAACATCGAATAGGGATAGCTCAGTGGTTTGAGCATTGGCTTCCTAAACCTGGAGTTGTGAGTTCAATCCTTGATAAGGCTATTTAGGGAACTGGGGTAAAAAGCTGTCTGGGGATTAGTCCCCCTTTGAACAGCAGGTTGGACTAGAGGATTTTCTGAGGTCACTTCCAACCCTAATATTCTATGTCTTTAACTCATTTTTGTGGTCAGTTGTTTTTTTTGATTCATGGCACAAGAGATTCCACCATCAAGACTGATTTTCAGCAGGCTGTTTGCTGATACTCCTAAATGTTAAACTGCTCTTTGAGCTGACTTCACTGGCAATATGTATTGCAAAAAGTGGGCATGTATTGTGGAATTCATCTATAAACCCTATCAAATGTTATCCTCATCCTTTTGTACATGTCAGGACCTCATCCAAACTTGGCAGAGCTGGTAGCTGGCTCAAAATTTAAACAATGGAAAAACCTATGTTAGAACTTCATAATATCGTTTAAGCTAGACAGCACATTAAATTCCATGGAAAATCCTTAAAGACTTTGTTGTGCTACATTTACAAGAGCAACTTCAAAGTGGGAATCTCAAAATTCTGTCTTCTTTCCTGCCTCCTTAAGTCTGATTGCCAATTCTTGATTTCTTCATATGGGTTTATCCCTGAACCATATCCTTCCATGGTATTTTTTTCAAAACTAAAAAATGAGTGGAGAAATACTTCCAACAGCCAAGTAATTGTGGATGGAATTGGTTGGAAAATGCAAAAAAAAAAAAAAAAAAAAAAGGGGGGGGGCATAAAATATTTTGTTTACATTTTGAAAAATGTCAACCACTGGTTGAAAAACACCAAAAAAAAAAAAATTTCCCCTGAAATTTTCAAATACTCAAAAATTCTTTGGCAGCAACTAAAAAGAAATCCTAAAATAAAAAATCATTGTACCCAGTCCAGCAATCAGGAGCAAATCTAAAATAGCAGAGAGTGGTCATATGTGAGCTGGAGGAATACAAATTTGGTAAGAGCAGCTTCCGCTTTTTGGGTTGGGGGAAGTTATTGCAAGCCCTGGTGAGGGAAAACACATTTTGAAAAATACTAGAATTTAGAAACAATTTAAAAAATACTAGAATATGTATTTTAATCTTCACTTGGGAGCATCCTGTTGAATCAGCCCTCAAAATTTTAGGTATTGTGCCACAAAAACACTTCAAATTATACTGTTGTGATGAAATAGAAGAGTAACAGAAAAGAACCTTAGAGGGCCCTCTCTAGAATGCTAATGATGTAAGGTGAAAAGGTAGTGGATGTCATCTCTAGCAGAGGTATGCTTCAGTTCTTAAGTCCCTTAATTGCATCTGGCTGATTCTCAGAGGAAGTTAATATAGGGCAACTCCGTTAATCCATTGCTACCTGTCTATTTTGCTAATTGTGTCAATCAACCATCACAGTGGTTAAAGTTGACAAAAGCAGTGGTCTTTTGTAGCAGTCCCAAGGGTTACTAATGGCTAAGCTGCAGTCTGGAAGAATCAGGCTGATGGTCACAAATTAGTGTTGGGCAAGTCCAAAATGGTCATGGTTCAAAATGGCTGGTTCTCAGATTAACAGAGGCTTTAAGGAGCCTCACTCCAGACCTGGCTCTCTACTCTCTCTGCTGTTTTTCTGCTATCTGGAGAGCCTGTGCTCCCCTCTACCAATAGTTCTTCCCTTCAGGAGGACCAGTCGGGCAATTTGTTCTGCCAGCTTCTGGCCAGCTCATCTTCTCATGAAAGTGAAGATTTAGCATCTGAGTGGATGGGTTCTTATTTGATCCCTATTGGGCTGCCCTGTCTTAATGCGAAGACAGAGCTTTGTTGCCATGTGCCTGTCTGAGAGAAGGAGAGAGAGAGAGAGAGAGAGAGAGAACCATTAGCAGAAAAATTAACCCTTTGTCAGATTTAATTGCCCCCATCTATGCCGGCACACAAATTATACCCTCCTGAGATGGGGCCCTGTACCATCGGAGAAAAGATGAAGAAGAGCCAGGGCCGAAGATTCCATTTAGGTGACCTAGGCGGTAGCTAGGATGCTAGGATTTGGGGGGGCGGCATTTTGCCACCTTCGGCAGCAATTCTGCAGCGGGGGGTCCTTCCGCGCTCTGGGTTTTCGGCGGCAATTCTGCGGCGGGTCCTTCACTCACTCCGGGACCCACCGCCAAAGTGCCCTGAAGACCAGGAGCTGTGGAAGGACTCCCCCCGCCGCAGAATTGCCGCCAACAACTGGGAGCGCGGAAGGACCCCCGCCTAGGATGCCAAAAACCCTGGCGCCGCTCCTGAGAAGAGCCTGTGGGCTCAGCTAGCCCCACCTGCTATACCTGAAGCCAATTCCAAGCCTGGTGGGCAATAAAAGGAGAGCCTGACTCAGTTCAGGGTTGACTGGTCAGGAAGGAGGGCAGAGCTCTGCCCGAAGGGAGCTTCACTTGCAGAGTTGCAGACAGACAGGCATGATTGCTGGAGCAGCCACTGAGCAGGAATGTCAGACCCCAAGGAATGAGCAATGCACGCATCAAAGATTATTTGGGAAGAAAGCCTGAAGGAAAGGGCAGGAACGCTGTCCTAGAAGACTGGGGGATGGCCCAGTATGGAGTTAAGTTTGCATTTTGTTATAGAACATTTTAAGGCTGAAGCTACCCAGAAGGGGAGAAGACTGAAGAGGCAACGGTGAACCAGTGGGTCACAATTTGCCTCAGTGGACACCAGAAATAGAGACTTCTTCCCCCTGCGAGACACGCAGTGGTGGTGGGGGGCACTGAGAAGGTCCATAAGGGAGCACCACTCCAGCCACTCTATTATACCCCCCAATACTCTTTCCAGAGGGAGGGCAGCTTTAAGCTGCAGTTGGCTACCTGCCATAGGAGACCCACTGAAGAAGATTGCCAAAGAAATATGCTGAATCTGTCCCATCCCACAGCCACCCTGTCTGCATCCTCTCCTTGCCCACTGCAGCCCATTTTGGGGGATGCAGTGATCAGTTGTGAACTCTCCAGAGGAGGGGAAGTTGCAGGTGCTTGGTGACACTGCTGCCTACCCTAGCAGGCTTTCCGTTACTGGGAACCCTCCTTTGTGGGCTCTCTCTGTGGTAGAAGTTGGTGGAACCTGGTGTTGAATCCTCTTGCCCTTAATGAGAGATTGTAAATTTGTCCCTAGGGAAGGAGGCAAGTCTAAAAGCCTGCTAGCTAAAGTTAAAAGAATGCAGACAGACAGCAGGTTCAGAAGTGCCGGCAGGTCAAATACCAGGACCAGAACTGCACTGGCCTGGCAGCCCTGCGCATTGTAGTTAGCCAGTTTGATTAGTGCAGGAGCCTGCCAGAGAAGGGGAAGGTCTTACAAACAGCCAGCTACTTTGGCAGCTTGCATTCAGTTTTGAAATCAATTAACTGTAAAAAATTTGATTGCATTGAGCTTGTAGTTTCCTCTGTGCATGAGGTAGGACACAGATAATTATGGCAAGCAAAACCAAAAGTAGTGGTCAGATTGTAAAATGTTGTGCAGGATTAAATATGGGTTAAATGCAACTCTTCCACACATCTGTATAAATATCAAGGGAAGGAGTTAAAAGATAAGAAACTTAAAACTGTTGTTGGCAAGGAAACTACTGATTCCTAGCCTGATTACATGCTACATACTCACACTGGAGCTCACACAGATTTTTATTATAGCCAGGCCAAAATTTGTGACATTACATTTAAGGTTGTGTCAGTGCTTCCATTATGACTATCATTAACGTCAGTGAGAGAGTCACAGTTAATTCTTCCCATTGTATTCAATATTTTCCTTGCAAAGTCTTAGTCCAGGAGCAATCCTGTGTTTGCTTTCAGATTACAATAATGTAAGAAAGGGTGAGCTAGGAGTTTAGACTCTTTGTTTTTCCTCCACCTCTTCTGTGCAGAAACTGTTTGTTCCTATGTTGGTCCTAGATAAAATATGAATGAAGTAAAAACTATGATATGTTTTATTTCACCAAGAGTGTTTAGGCCAAGAAAGAGGAACTCTGATGGAATTTGAGAGGGTGGTTGGTGCTTCCAGACACCACATGGATGAAAATCTTTGGTCCACTTTGACTTTTTCCTGACTTTGGAGCTGTCAGTGAGGGTGTCTTCTTCTTTGGGCCACGTGACCCCTTTATATTTTCTTTCTCAAACGATCAAAAAATCCTTCCCTATGCTGCTGCCACCAATACCCTATGTCAGTGTTCTTTTGTTTGTTTTCATACACAGGTGCGCGTGCACACACACGTGTATATATATATATATATATATATATATCAGAAAACCAAGAATAGTTGTCACTGATTTTTAACTTGTGCATAAAAATATTTTGATGGCTGTTCCTAATTAAAGATTGATTTCCTCAGCTTTTTGGTAATATATTTTTAGGTAAAATATTAACTGCAGAGGGCTGACATTGGTAAAACCATGAAGTATTACTATTTGTATTCCTTCTACCTTCTCACTGTCAACATATCTGCAGGCCATAGGATCAATAGAAAATTGAAGAGGTCAGCAGGCGATCTGAAGCTACTGTGATGTTATGCTCCTAATGTCCTCCTCCTAATCATGTACTTAAGAAAATGAATTAAGCACAGAAAAATATATATATTCACAAGGTCTTTATGTTTTCCTTATGTTTGATTAAGAATTGTTTCTTTACTCATTTGTCTGTGTAGGGTAAAAAGAAAGTTTCCAATAATAAAACTGACTCATTTATCGCATAGGGAAAACAAACAGTTGGAATTTAATATATAATCAGATAACAGATTAGTTTACAAAGCCACTCTGCAATTGGAGATGTTTAGGTATGAATGTAACCTCCTCCCTGCAACTATGTTTTAAACATAGGCACATCCAAAGTACTTGCAAATTTGCTGTGATTTGACATCGGTCCTGCAATCTTTCACTTCAATAATGTCTGAAAATGGATGTTTCCTTCCATCATCCTTTCTGACAATAACTTTGCCTGGTGCATCTCAAGGGTGATAAAGGAACTGGTATTAAAATATTTATTCTACTTCTAGATTAATGAATATTCCTGTGTTTGGAGGGACCTGATCACTCATGATGACATCCTTCTCTGCAATTTAATTAGAGACCCAGGATTTAAACTTAAACCAAAAACAATCAAGAAAACAACAATGATGGGCCAAATCAGCTCATTTGATTTACACCAGCTGAGAATCTGGCCCATCATTATGAATGTAAATCTCTAAATATCACCTTTTAAAAAAAATAAACACAGGAAAAAACAGAAAATGACAAGTTCCCTTTTATGGGAGTTTCAACTAATACACATCTTATCCAGGCTGTCCACAGGAAATGACTCCCATTATAGTAATTATTAATGCATCAATTCCTGTTCATTCTCTCCTTGTGTCATTTCTTGGTTATGCATAGCAGCAGCATATTAAGCCACTAGATTGTATGGAAACATAGGATGAAAAATATAAATAAGACTGTCTCAAAAAAATTGTATGAGTATTTTGGTGGGTTTTTTCCATTGCTGCTGAAACAACTGTATCCTCACTCTATTTTACATAATCAGAGTTCAAATAAATCTATAGAAATGCAGTGCACTAAGTAGCCAAAACTAAACAATGAAAAGAAGGAAAAAAAAAAAAACACCAAGAAACAAGATCCTTTAATGTAATCTGCATTTGTCAGGGTGCCCCTGTAGTTAAATGTCTCTACCTCCTCCCTCTTGGCTAAAAGGCTAATTTTGATCAATAATTCTTCTGCACCTCACCATATAATAGCTTGTTGTCTAGGAAAAACTTGAGTTTGGAACTGCATGTGTGTTGGGGGTTGGTGGTGATCAAGGGTCCTTATGTTTCTTTTTGAAACATGATTTTCAAAAGTCAGTAGTTGTAGATGCAGGGGAAAAAAGACCTAGTATCTTTTTCTTGGCACATCAACCTTCCATATTATGTATACGCAACATAATCTGCAGTATCAACAGAAGCATGCTAGTATTGTCCTACCTACCTGATGTACTATTATCATTGGTTAGGAATGTGTTATCATGTGATTCCTACTTTGTACATGGCAACCAATGCAGCAGCAATCTGTCGGGAGCTGTCACTGAGGATCAATGCTTAGTGTAACCCAGCAGGATGCTGCTGGATCTCAGTGGGTGTCCTCCTGCTATGCTTTGATTATGTTTGTTGTAAAGAAAAACATGGTCGTGTTTACACAGTGTTCATCTATCACCTCCTCAGTGGAAGACATTTCATAAATTCTTAATTTGTCTCCATTTCTTTATAAAATGTAATGTTTCATTTAAAAAAAATACACCGGCTTTTTCAAAGTTTCCTTCAGTGTAATCAGATTATAAAGGGGTTATGGGAAGTTTGTCTCCGCTTCTAATTGGGTGGCTTAAAGACTCTGATTAAATCTCTGAGGAGAAGCTGACTGAACATCCATACAATTTAAAGTCTGATGGCAGTTGTGGTTCAAAAACGTTGTTCTGGACCAAGTCCAGGGTCATCTGAGGAGATGCACTGTCAAACGCCAAGGTAATGAGAAGGACATTGTACTCTTTCTTGTTTGTTGGAGCCCCAGTAGTTGGAATAACTTGAGTTCCTAAAAAAAATACTTAATTAGATGAACTGGTAATTTATGAATGTTTACATGGAACTAACTTCTTGTGATGAGGAGGTGGGAAAGAAGGGGAGGGTATTTTGATAGATTTCTATTATATTCAGAGACAGCCTGCCTACAGATAATCCTTCAGCTGAGAGCATTGCTAAAAAGATATGGGTTAAATATTGTGAAGGAAAAAATATGGGAGTTATGCTGAGCTTCTAGCTGATGCATTTATTTAAAAATATTCCCTCAAAATGCTCCAAGGTAAGTAGTTTAGAGAGTGTGCCTGTTTTCTGTTTGAAAAGATCACCCCCTAAGTTAATTATTATTGCCTCTCACTAGATGCATTTTTTAGAATAGTGTTTTAACACTGATACTCTGTTAACACACCTGCAGGTATGAACGAATACACACTAGAAGACCTTATCGTGTGGATGCGGCTGACAAATACTCTCTAGATGATGATCTAGTAAACCTAGAGGTTCTAGATGAGGTACTGTACCATTCAGGCATCAGTTTCTCAGCCCTGACCATTATATCACATGTATTGCTTGCTTCTGCTTTATAGGTTTTATTCTAACAGTGTCATCATGTCACAAAATTAATTGTTCATAGTCTTGGCATAAAAGAATAACTGTTCCACACATGATTCTGATCTGCTATCACAAGTTCATTTATATTCTACGGAGTGATATAAAAGCAGTTTCAGTAAAACCTGTAACACAGAAGAACTGAATGATGGATGATGCTAGTTTAAATTATTTTCTATTTGCAAAAAAAATTGAAGCTTAGCCTCAAAAACCAGGATTAGAATAATTTTTCTTCAAAACCAATAATGTATTTAAGGAATGTCCCAGCTACAGATAATAAAGATTCTATTATGAAAACAGTGATAAACCCATACATATAATCTCCAAGTTTTAATACACCACATGTGTGCAGAGAACCTGTTAATTTTAGCTTGGGGGAACCTTAACTTGTATTCCAACAGGAACAACATATAATACAAAAATGTGCTGGGTTCCCATTTAAAACAAATGTATGGAGTAATACTTGAAAAATTATGATGATGTTTTATGTTCCTTTTTGTTCTATGGTGGTCTCATGAGCATGAAGAGTCAAATTACAAAAATTAAGTGACAGTTTACACGCAAGTATGGCAATGAAACCCCCTTCCCCCCAGCCCATCCGATAACCTATATGGTCATTTACTGCGTTAAGTGTTTGCTTCTCTGGCAGGCATAACAACATAAACTATTAAAAAAGGGGTTATTGCTTTTAATTTGTTTTTGTTGCAATACTGTAGAGAGATGCACGAGGTTATGAAAATATTGGTTTGGTTTTGTGAGGTCATTGTTTGACATAAATGACAAATAACATTTAAGATAATCAGTTATTACTCAGTGTTCTCAATATATTTACAATGAATCTTGCTATCTGGAAAAATATTTCGTAACTGTCAAACTTCTTATTATCCTAGGATACAATTATCCATCAACTTCAGAAGCGTTATGCTGATCTACAAATTTATACTTACGTTGGAGACATTTTAATAGCCTTAAACCCTTTCCAGAATCTCAGCATATATTCTCCACAGGTAAGAGAAACATCAAAATGAGGACAGTGCCTGCTGTAGACTGTAAAACTGAAGATGTACAAGAAAGAAAAGGCCCGTAAATGGTTAGGAGTCTTGGTCACCGAAAACCACAAAAATATATTTTAAATAGGACTTAAAAATATTGTAAATTGCTTTAAAACATTACTCTGTGGAGAACATCTCTATCTAGCTTATGTGCCCCCCCCCATTACCGAAGTATCTGAGCCCTCACAATCTCTAATATATTTACACACACAACACCCTCTGGGGGGAAGTGCTATTATCCCCATTTTACAGATGGGGAGCTGAGACACAGACAAAAAGAGTGACTTGCTCAAGATCACAGAGAAAGTTGGCGGCACATAAGGGAATTTTCCATCTTTCCAGGCAGCACCCTAATCACCAGACCATCCTTCCCGACATCACTGATTACACGGGGTGAACAATTTATTTTGACAGATTTCTTTTTCATTTAGTTTTCCAAGCTTTACCATGGTGTGAAGCGATCATCAAATCCCCCCCACATATTTGCCTCTGCCGATGCTGCTTACCAGGGCATGGTAACTTTCAGCAAGGATCAGGTAAGAACATCTTTATCTCTTTTTTTTTACTTAATATTAGTCATAGAATGCTGTGTTACTTCGGTTGAGTATTCTGTGTTGTTAGTCAATGATCTTTATGAAACTTTCTGTTCCAGAGCATGTATGTATAGCAGGAAAAATAGCAATCCAGTCAGTTTTAGGACTACTGAAAAGGTCATGGTACAGTAGTAGACGCTATAAAGTTGAAACCTCAGTCAGTGTAAATCAGCGTAGCTCCATCGATTCCAGATAACACCAGCTGACAATCTTTACCCTATGGGCCTGATTCTGTACTATCTTGCATATGGTACACTCATTTTCAACTGTGCAAAATGTATGTAAAATGCTGCCATATCAGTAGCTTTTTGCACTTAGCTTGCACAGGTGCAAGACCAATGGAAAATCAGTTCCTGTGACTACAAGTCACAGAAAATACAAACCATTAACGATGGAATCACTCATTTTCATGGTAAAATATAATAATGAGAGTTCTAACATAAATGTAATGAGGACGCAAATCCAATTATATGGAAATGATTTTAATGAGAATGGAAATATAGTGTACAGAAACTGGATTCCTTTTTACAATATTTTTAGGATTGTAATTTTGTATTCCTTTTCACGTGTTGTACTACGCATAGATATGGGTATTGGGGAATAATAATGATTTTATTTGTAAAATCCTCCTTGACATGCATGCTGCACATTAGTTCATAGTAAATACTTCTAAAGAAGGCTTAAAAACACAATAAAATAATACAATAAAACCACATTCAGAATACACCAGACAAAGATGAATATAGATGGACCCTGCATATGAAAAAGGAGAAAGAGAATTGACAGTTTATTGGGTTTTGGCGAGTGTGGGGGCCGAGGGTCCATTAGATACTGCTGTTAGCTATATAACTCTTGAGAGATTTTGCTAAGAAACTAGTGAGTAGAATAAATGATGGGGGAATTTGTTGAAGTTAAGAAGAAAGTTCATCATTTTGAAATCAGCCTATCAGGTTTATTTTGTAAATCTTAATTTTTTCAAGTGCCTCATATATGATTACAAACTAATTTTGCCTTGTGGATCCATATCCTTGAGCTGAGGTAGCTAATTATTTATAGGCATCTTGGTATACTGTCAGCATAGCTAATTTACTGGTTGCTGTTTCCAAAAGACTACTGTAAAACTAATCTTTGAGCCTAGGACTCCCAGAGTTGGTTGACCCAATCAGTAAAATCTGTGCTACAGATCTGTTAGTTCTGACACCAGGTACAGGAGGAATGCCGATCTTCTCTTCTGGGTTCCTCTCATAAAGAGTTACACATCTGTTTGTCTGACTTCTTTAGAAGCTGAGGATGTTGTGCCAGCTCAGGGATTAGCACTATGCACTGTTTCCTGTACATGGTAGAAAACACTGAGGATTATATTTTGTGCAAGATCAGGCTTTTAAACTGAACAGTGGGTAGAATTGCACTTTCCCAGTAAAAGACTCCAGGTTTCAAATAGTGTCATAGTACTGGGCTCTATGGATCTTATTCTCTCCACAACATGTATAAACACCCACAGATTATGATGATGCACCTTTATCAATCAAAAGAGTAAAGAAACAAACATACCTGTGACTCTTACTGATATACAGTTGACTCTGAAGATGTCTTGGTAATAATATATCCAAAACAATATAAAAGTAGTCGTTGAACATCTGAGTTGATCAGCTTTATGGTGAGCAATGCATTTACAATTTTGTTTTGTGTATCAGTGCATTATCATCAGTGGAGAAAGTGGTGCTGGAAAGACTGAAAGCGCCCATCTGATTGTCCAGCATTTGACCTTCCTGGGAAAGGTATTTATAGCCAGCCAGGTAGCACAGTGATCAGTGTTTTTTAAACTATCTTTGCTGAAAAAATCCCTGATGCATTTATTTTTAGCTTATTGAAAACACTGAAAATTGAATAGTACGGACTGGGGACTTTGTTATTAATTTGAATCTGATATTTTACACTGAAGAGACCATAAAGAATATGCTAGTTTTAAGCTCAGCTTCTCCAAAGGCTTAACTTGCATGTGCTTAACTCTATGCACATGAGTTGTGCCATTAAAGTCAGTGAGAGTACTCACATGCACCATTGTTTGCAGAATTGGGATCTCAGGGCCTGATCCAGCTTTGCCATTGACTTAAATGCATAAACGGTCAAACCCACAATGATTAGTGCCTCTGGTTATCTACAGTGCTTATGACTTAGGTCCATTATTCAGACTATAAGAATCAGTGCCAGAATGAAACTGGGAATGGCCTGCTGCTGCAAACACTTATGCACATATTTAACTTTAAGCATATGAATAATTCCATTGAAGTCACGGCACTTTGAAAACTCAAGTGCTCTAAGTTAAACACATGTGTAAATGCTTGCAGGATCAGAGCCTAAATTATATTTATTGTCTGATATTTTATTTAAATAAAATATATGGAGCCTCCTAAGGCATATATATTGCAAAGAGGGAAAAAATCCAATATCTTCACACCTGCTAGAGACATTGTTTTCCCCTTCAATATGTGGGTGTGTTGTTGTATCAGTAACTAGGGCACATGATAATGTACACCAGGTTTCAGAGGCAGGGAAAAAGCCTTGAGCAAGCATTCTTTTGGGGCATTCTTTCTGATCTGTGTCTATTCTGTCAAGGCCAATAACCGCGCTTTGCGTGAGAAGATTCTTCAAGTGAACCCTCTGGTTGAAGCATTTGGGAATGCCTGCACTGCTATCAATGACAACTCAAGTCGTTTTGGAAAATACCTGGAAATGATGTTTACACCAACAGGAGCTATAATGGGGGCAAAAATTTCTGAATATCTACTTGAAAAATCCAGAGTCATAAAGCAGGCTGTGTAGGTTAATAATACTATGTCCTTTCAAATCTACTCTACCTTTTTTTTTTTTTTTTTGGTTTGTTTTTACTTTTCAAAAAACACTTTTCAATGAAATTTTGTTCTAACCAACTGGCAGCTTGTGCTACAGCACTTGTACTATGGCTGGAAGTACAGTTAGATTCATTCTTCTGGGCTGGAGACCAATACCACTCTATCGTTTGGTAAAGAATGCTATGTAGAGTATATTGTTTCTCCTATAAACATGTCATTGTACTTTTGTGCTCAACCTCCAATAACTTATAAAGGGAAGGAGAAGAGCCTGATCTCAGTCTCATTGGCACTGTCTGGTTGGGTGGGTTTTGTATGCTTAACAGATAAGATGGAAGAGCTTTTCATTGGACTTCTGCTGCTTCTGGCCCTGATCCTGCACCATTAAAGTCAATGGGAGCTTTACCATTGACTTCAATGAGCATAGGATCAATCCCTCTTCCATTAACTTGACAGTGTACACATAGTGAAAATATGTAGATGCAGATAGTCCTGTAAGCTTTAAAATAATACATTTTTTTTCCAGAGGAGAAAAAAACTTCCATATATTTTACTATATTTATGCTGGTCTTTTTCATCAGAAGAAACTTTCTGAATATAGACTTCCTGGAAAAAAGCCTCCTAGGTAACTATCACTAATTTGTTTTTAATGCGGTTGTAATTGGCTATTGATTGGGGCTTGCTTTCAGTGTGATGCTTTAAAATCTCTCTTAATCTTTTCCTACACCTTGTGATCTTTTTTTAATCCTCCCAAGTGCAGAAGAGGGTGGACAACAAGGAATTACATTATTATTTTCTTTGAGGACTTGCAGTATTTATAATAAAAGGGGAAAAAGCCATTTCCTCATTATCTAAATTTTCATTCCTTCTTTCAAGCCTTCTCTATCCCCAGAAATGAATGGCTGTGAATGTAGAGCTTTCTGATAATGCTGCAGAAGCAACTCAAAATATATTGGTTTAAATTTATGTTACTCTTTGGCTATTAGGGCAAATTCTACTGAATGCAGTAGTAGTTGTAGAAAGTGCATTTCCATTAAAGTAAATGGAATTGCACTGTCTTACTTCAGGGCTGAATCTTGTTCATCAAATTTGAGTTACTAATTTCATTTGCTATCCGTCTCTTCATTGGAAAACTATAATGTTGGGATAACATTTTAATTTGTGCTGAAGGAACAAAAACTAATAGAAAGAAAATAATCCCAAAACTTTGTCATTAACACAATAGTATTTATTTGGTTAAAAAAACATTGAAATAAGTGGTTTGCTCTGTTACTGATGCAATCCTATTGAAATCAGTGAGGGTTGTAGCAGTACATCAGTTAACACAACATTTTAATTGTGCCATTTTATTTAGGTATATTGATAATGAAACTGGAAGAGTAATGCAAGATATTATTACTAAAGACTCATATGGAAGACAATTTGAAGCAATTCAACATTGCTTTAGGATCATAGGATTCACTGATGAGGTAAGAGATTAATCATGAACTAGCTACCAAAGCATTATTGACCTTATTTTTAAAAACCACCTCCAATACTTCCTGTGCAAATCTGGCATTTGTTGTCTAAATATATCATTATGCCACAGAATCTCACCTTTGTAATTGTGTGTACAAAACTGCACCCACAGAACTGGAGGACTGACTGAGGCTTCAGTCTTTATTGAGGCAAGCTCCATTCTATCCCATTCACATTTCCATTTCTATCTCACTTTTCCATTTCAGAGGGAGTTTACTTGAATAAGGATAGAGTAAAAACTGAACTGGGCAAGTCAGAACTTCAGAATGACCCAATGGACTTTACACACACTCTTCCTATCTTATTTTTAAACAGACCACATTTGGGGGCTACAACTAACTAATTGTGTCTTGTTAAGATAGTTCTTGTCTCATTTTGCAGGAAGTTCATTCAGTTTACAAAATTCTGGCTGGAATCTTGAATACAGGAAACATTGAGTTTGCTGCCATTTCCTCACAACACCAAACTGATAAAAGTGAAGTTCCCAATGCAGAGGCCTTAGATAATGGTAAATATGTTTTTAATATTGTCAGTTCTATAAATGCAGCTAGATTGCATTTGTAAGAATCTCCAACTGATGGGTAGTAGGTAGGTAGGCTGGCAATTTTTGTTCTCCAGTCACAGCCACCTTTCGCATCTGTTATCTTCCAGCTGCTGTACTGCTCAGCATTGGTTCGGAAGAGCTCCAGGAAGCTCTAACCTCTCACTGTGTTGTAACACGAGGAGAAACTATTATCCGAACAAACACTGTGGACAAAGCCGCTGATGTGCGAGATGCCATGTCTAAAGCACTTTATGGTCGACTCTTCAGCTGGATTGTAAATCGTATTAATACACTGCTGCAGCCAGATAAAAATATATGGCAAGTTACATATTGCTGATGTGTGTGTGATGGGATCATCCCCTTCTGTATTTTTGATTTTGCTGGAGGAATACTGTGTTTATTTGGAAAAGACCTCAAAATGACCTTCATGCTGTGATCCTGAATTCTGTTTCCAGGACATTAACCCCATACTTTTCAAAGAGCTGCCTGGGATTTGGCTACTGAAATCAATGAAAATTGTGTGGTTAAAATCCCAGGCAAGTCTTTGAAAAGAGCCTTTGTATCTGGTAAGCATGAAAATCACCCCAGATTCCCATAGATAACCAATTAGAGTAGGCTGGGTACATTAAACACAAGTATTGTTCTATGTGATCCTTCCAGTTATCAAGTAGTAGTAAACTAGTGATAAAATATAGAAATAAATTATTACAGAACAGCTACTTAATGAATATATTTTTGACATTCCAATGCAAGCTGTTAAAACCAGCTGTCAAAACATTTAATTGTGAAAACTTTCATGCCAATTTGCATTATGGAAATGTTTACACTGTGCCATCTTATTTCTTTCCTGGAACAAAGACAGATCCTCAGACCCCATTCTAGCTGCTTTGCACTTCTTAAGGAGCAACTGGGAATTCTCAAGCACAAGCGAATCCCTCAAGTGGTGTAAAGCTGCCATAGCTGCTTTGATTTTGTTGGCTCCCCCAACATTCTCCATGGAGAGGATATGTTGGAAGTGAGGGAAGGCATGGAGAGGATATATTGGGGGCAGAGTTGCAGCAACATGTGTCCTCACGGGACAGCTGTTGGTGGTGTAAGTTAGAGCAGCCACTAGGCAGCTTTGAGTTATGCTGGGAGCTGTTTCATTCCCTGGTAGGGCTAGAATTGGGAAACTGGAAAGGTGTCTTATATTTCTCTTTCCTTTGTCTCCTCATTACTGAGCTCAACACAGTAAAGGATGCAGACCACAGTCTGAGACTGCCTGCCTGTCTGTCTTAGGCAGGGTCAAAGTGATTGGAAATGGAAGGAGCACAGCTCCCCTTCTTTTGTCAACAGCAGAGGGAGAGTTCCTCCTCTTCCATGGCCAGTGCATGAGAGCTCTTCTTTCTTTCTCAATCTACTTCAGCATAGCTATCTAGGTTGCCTACCTGAGGAGGCTGTTAAATAGTTTTCTGTTGAGATCTACTTGCTAGAACCATTCCCTGAATACCTCTGAAGAGGTGCTGCCTGGAATCAGCACTTCCCAATGATTTCTCTCTTCCTCCTCCCTAACCTTAGCAGAACTTGTGTAATGCAAGAATCTCAGAGTTGAGAAGGGGTAGGGTGACCAGATGACCTGAATTTATAGTGTCTATCCTGATATTCAGGTCTTTGTCTAATATAGTCAGTGGTGAGCTGGAGCCGGTTCTTACCAGTTCACAAGAACCAGTTGTTAAATTTAGAAGCCCTTTTAGAACCGGTTGTTCCAGGACAAACGGTTCTAAAAGGGCTTTATTTAACAAAAGCTCTGGCAGCTGTCCACCCTGCCCCTGGCCCCAGCTCACTGCCCCCTCTTCCCCTGAACACTCCACCTCCCTTCTCCTCCCACTCCCCTGCTTCCCCTGAATCAGATATTTGCGGGAAGCCTGAAACAAGCAGCAGGCAGGTAAGCTGGGGCAGGGGGGCCCAGAGGAGGAGGGCTCCAGAGATGTGTGGCGTGGCCCAGTCTGGTCCTGGCCAAGTGGCTCCCTCCGGCCTGGCCCCAGCCGAGCACCCCCAGCTCTGGCCCAGACCCAGCTTGGGCCCCGCAGCACCGGTGCTGGCCTCGGCCCCAGCTGAGCGGCTCTGGCATGGCCTGGGCCCCATGGCACCAGCCCTGGCCCCGGCTGAGCGGCTCCATCTTGGCCCCGGCCCAGCTAGGGCCCCATGGCACCGGTGCCGTCCCGGGCCCAGCCGAACAGCTCTGGCCTGGCCTGGCCCGGCTCGGGCCCCATGGCACCGGCCCCAGCCGGGCAGCCCCGACCCGGTCCCTTCTGAGCGGCTCCAGGCAGCGTGGTAAGGGAGCAGGGAGGTGGTACTGGAAGAAGATAGGGGAGTGGGGGGGGGTGTGGATAGGGGTCGGAGCAGTTAGGGCAGGGAACAGGGGGGTTGAATGGGGGCAAGTGTCCCCAGGGGGCAGTCAGGAAGGAGCAGGGGTTGGATGGGGCAGTGGGGGGTAGTCGGGGACAGAGAGAAGGGGTAGTTGGATGGGGCAGGTGTCCTGGCATGTGTGTGTCAAGGAATGTGGGGGGTTGGATGGGGCAGGAGTCCCAGAGGGGGGCCATGACCCCCTCGTGGGGTGAGGAGGAGGGAACCTGCTGTTAATATTTTGGCAGCTCATCAGTGAATGTAGTTGCCTATTACCCTCCACGCCCTGTTCTGATTTTTCATACTTGCTATCTGGTCACCCTAAAAAGGAGTGTGGTAATGACTGTAAACAAATGCACAATCTGTGTTTGATTTATACAGGCTGTCTCTCTTCCTTTTGTGGTGGATTGAATTAATGATAGTATCTGATCTTGATTATCCTGTTTCTTTTGATTTTTCCTGGGTTTTGCCCCATGTTGGATTTTGTGTGTGTTTTCTACATAGCAATGCTGAAAGCCGGATGAATGTTGGGATACTGGATATCTTTGGATTTGAGAACTTCACGAGAAATTCCTTTGAACAGCTATGCATAAACATTGCTAATGAACAAATCCAGTTTTATTTCAATCAGCACATCTTTGCACTTGAACAGGTAAATTTAAGGCTGCTGTGATTGTAAGCTAGATTCAGGAGTACTACATAAATAAATATATATATATATATATATGTATAGTACACTCTCTCTCTCTTTCTATGTAGTACTACTGAATCTCTCTCTTTATATATATAAAATTTATTTCTAATACAAGACTGTGGCTGAACAATATACCATATTGTGAGGGATACAGGTACTAATTTAGAGACAGAGCTACGTAGCTCTTAGAAACTTTACTCAATGACTTTTTGCCATTGGGAAGAGTGTTGTGACCCTTGTTGCGTTTTTGAAAGAAGAACTAACTTTATGTAATTTGTATGAATTGTATTACAAATTAATAAAAAGACAAACCTAAAATTCAAGAAGCTTCTTGCTAAAAATAACTATTATGACTCTTATTAAACAAAGGATTAAAGAGAACAGTTATCAAACCAAAATTATAATTGAATTAATAAATCAACATATTGACAATAATATGGAATGAAATCAGCACTGGATCAAATCACTGGGTGAACACAATCAGGATTTAAATCATGAAGTTAGCGTAGTGCATGATCAAGACTTATACATATTTAAGCCTGGAAAGCAAAGGGGATGTAATTTACTTTTCAGATCCCTGAAGCAGCTAGATTCCTTCAAGGTTTCCATTGACTGAGTGGTTGACTCTTTCCTGATTAATTTAGCTCTACTGTGATACAGAATGATTAACAACCTATAATTTCCCTTGTTAGTGCAGAACAAAAGGGTAACACAAAATGATTTAAGATATGATTTACTTAGAAATTGGATACACATGTGCTATGTCTTTAACATTCTTTCTCTCCATCTCCCCTCTCCCCCTTTCTCTTTCACATCTAAAAAGTGTTAACAGAAAAAAATAATGAATACAGGAAGTAGGCACCTCTACCAATCCACAAAATAGGAAAAATAATAAAAGTTTTTTAAAAGAAAAATGTTTTAATGGTGCTTCTGCTTGGTGGGTTTCAGATTTTCAAGGTAAAAATTGTAATTCAGGAGACCAGGTGACATCATCTCTAGTTGGTATTTTAAGCTGGCCAGCAACCTGCCTCTGGGCACTTAGCTAGTCAGCTGGCATAGCCTGAAGTTAGGGCTAGCTTTAGGCCTATTCCACCAATTCCCCCAAATCGGGCCCCACGCCTAAGAGGGCCCCAGGCCCAGTGAGAATCTCTTCCCTGGCTAGAGGTGCCTTTTTAATTTTTACTCATCTGGCGGCGCTTCGGGTCTCCGACGGGACTTCAGTGGTGGGTCCTTCGCTCGCTCCGGGTCTTCGGGGGCACTTCGGTGGCGGGTCCTTTGCTTGCTCTGGGTCTTCGGCAGTGGGTTCTTCAGTGCCACCGAAGACCTGAAGTGAGTGAAGGACCCACCACCGAAGTGCCACCGAAGACTCGGAGCACCGCCTGGTGAGTACAAACCCCATGTGTTTTTTTACATGTGTGTTTGGGTTTTTTTAGTCATCCCTGCTGGGGCCCTGTTGAAACTGTTCGAATTGGCCTTTGCACTTCCTAAAGCTGGCCCTGCCTGAAGTGGTCTTGGTCTGTCTCTTCTTTTTAGGGGAAAGGGTGTTGGGGGATGGTGGCAGCCTTTCTTGGTATTGTGGTGGCCTGGTAGAATCACCTGTGGTCACTTAGATCTTTAAGGTTGTGATTCTAGTTCACTCTACCCCATGCCATGTCCTTGAAATCTTTCAAGCAAATCCGGGGATCATAGACCTCCCACTCTGATGCTGTGGTCCAACCTAGGTTGAGGGTAGGCAGGTTTGACCTTTGATCATTCTGGAAAGTCCCATCTATTACTAGCAGTTCTGTAACAACCCAAGTCACCAGACCAAAGAAAGAAATATGGTCTAGACTGATTGAAGACTTAATTAAGTTATTGTTATTTCTTACTTCACTCCTACTTCTACCCATTCGTATTTCCATTCCCTTAGCATATCTTAAAATATTCTGAGCTTTTTACTGGCATAGAATTAGGCCACTAACAATTCTATGACTTGATCATATGGTCATCTCTAAGAAAAAGCGCTGTCTTTTTCTTTAATACAAATCTTACTTAAGCTAAAGAAAAATTAAGAGTTTACAGAACAAGAAAATGGAAGTTTAGAGACTAGACCTCACTCAGATAGACCCATTTCCCACACGATATTGTGACCTTGCTGCCGCACAATTGTTGTGAGCTTTGTAGGCAATTAAATGTTACAAGGTCCTATAAACAAGAAAGAAGCTTTGTGCCATAAATGTCCTGATGGTAATATTCTCATGGTCAATTCAGTATTAATTGTATTTCTGACTTTGTAGATGGAATATCAGAATGAGGGCATTGATGCTACTACAGTGGAGTATGAGGACAATCGTCCGCTTCTAGATATGTTCCTCCAGAAACCAATGGGAGTACTTTCTCTCCTTGACGAAGAAAGTCGATTTCCCCAGGCGACAGACCTGACTTTAGTTGGTATGAATAATAATGAAAAAACGCTAAAGAATGACTGATACACGTTGAGTGAGAGCCATGACATCTTATAGTATTTTTGCTAGTCTAAATAACCACTGAGTCCGTGGCATTAGCAATGCATTGAGAAGCTTCTGAAAATTCAGCTATGATGTCACCAATATTCAGACATGAATAAATGGACTTTTATTTACTTAAGTATTTATTTTCTCTCTTTTTGCTCAGGTGCTCACTTCAACTATTTTGCTAGTTTCTTGTTATTTTTATATTGTTAATGTTATTTTATGGTTTAAATATTAATACCTATCTAAATAGGGCTTATTATCATCTATGGGATTTACAAATGTTAAATAATAGTTACAATGCTGCTGTGTGTTAAGTACTTCAAGGATTCTTATCCTCATTTAAGAGATGGGAAACTGAGACAGAGAATGGAAGAGAGACATGCCTGAGACCATACATTGAGTTAGTAGTGACTTTGCTGCGCCATCTGACTAGATAGTTCCTTAACTTGATGATTATTTTATGAACATTTTAATAAATCTTGTTGCCAACTTTAAAATGTGTGCAGCCAATAAATATGAGTTTATTCTAGCGTTCTACCTACCAAGCCATTGTCATTTGTTAGTTTCCGATAGGCATCCCATTAGAAGTGAGTCGTGAGGGATTTGAAGGACTAGTTTGGGGAGGCTGTTCATTTATAAGTGGTAACTTGGAAGAAAGAACACAGGTGCTTGTAGGAAAAGCTGACAAAGGCTGAAATCATTAGTGGACAATGTGATAACTTATAAGAGTATTTTGTACCAATTCTGATTTTTTGGGTTGTAAGCAGTCCTTAATTATGGTGGAGAATTGTGGTTTAAATTTCTGTGGTTCACTTTTAACAGTTACCTTTTTTAATGACTAGATAAATTTGAAGATAATTTAAGATGCAAATACTTTTGGAGGCCCAAACGTGTGGAGCTGTGTTTTGGCATTCAGCACTATGCTGGAAAGGTAAAGGCCATATGGTCTGAATGTAATAAGTGATATAGTCACTATCCATTCCATCCAGAGGCATTGAAATTGCTTGCAGATTTCTCTCTTTTTAATGGATTAATTGTTTTTAAAGAAACCTAGAATTTGTGATAAGATTTACAATTCAAAATGTTATAAATGCTCCTTACCATTCTGGAGGTGGCATCCTGACACGTGAAATGCCACCACAACTGAGACTAGGGTGACCAGTAGCCACTGTGAAAAATCGGGATGGGAGTAATAGGCGCTTATAGAAGACAAAGCCCCAAATATCGGGCCTGTCCCTATAAAATTGGGACATCTGGTCACCCAGCTGAGACATTTCATAGAATTTGTGCCTGCCCCCCTTGAGCCAGAACAACCTGCACAATTATAACATCTCTAGCCATTAACACACATACTCAGTAGTAATTGTTTGTGTGGAAGAGAGAGAGCAGGAAAGGAAAGGGGGTTCAATGACTAAAACAGAGTTTAAAACTGTCCCTGCAATAGTGTTTTCTTTTTAAACTCCTGTAGAGGGCAGACGAGTGTCTGGAAGAATTCCCCTCCTACATACTGGAGGTATATTCTAGTGTTCTGCAGAACTCAACAGTTTTGGTTTTAGTTGGTTTCATGTCCACTGAGTTTTGTTTGGAATTTGAGGTCTAAATTCCCAATTGTAAACAAAACTCAACCAAAGCAGCCTAGGTTTGCATGGTTTCCATGCAGGCCTCAGCTCACGCTCAATGCAAGGGTCAAGAACCTCTGCAAATCTTCTGGTAAACCTTGCCCAACTTTTGGGTTTGTTAAGGAAAACTGTAAAGTTCCACAAAGCTCCAGTAAATTATTTGCCACCCAAATGTCAAGTCCTAGAGGTAGTGCTGACTTTCAGTCATTCTCTACAATAGGGCCAAAATTAGCTCTAATGTAATTCAAGACTACGGCTATGTCTACCCCACCGCGGTAGGTTGACCTACGCTAAGCAACTCCAGCTACTTGAATAAGGTAGCTGGAGTCGATGTACCTTACTGTGGGGTCTATACTGTGGGGGGCTGATGGGAGAAAATCTCCTGTTGACTTACCTTACTCTTCTCATCAGGGGTCGAGTACAGGGATTGACTGGAGAGCGATCTGCAGTCGATTGGGCGGGTCTTTATTAGACCCGCTAAATTGACTGCAAGTGGATCGATCTCAGAGCATCAATCCCTGTGGTAGTGCAAACCTGCCCCATGTGCTGTGCTTGTGATTTTCTGGCACTGAGGCCATTTATAGTAAAGCTGAATTCTGGAAATTACTGTAGTTTTAAAAAATAAAATCTAAAGCAGAATAACTCTGTTCCAATTTTGATGCAAATATATGATCATTGATTACTAATAACTATGCGAAAAACAATTCAGAGCAGTTTTGCCTTTCAAAGCCCTCGGAGTTAAAATTTTAAAAATACTGTGCCCTAAGCCAGTGCAAATTAAAGAGAGGATCTAGAAGAATAAATATCCATTTGGTAATGGTGATAGTACATTTTGTATCCATTTTGCCAGTGTGCTAGATATGAAATTTACTCTTGTTTCTCCAGAAGATTTAATTACAGATCACACACTGGCTACATGCAGTAAATGCAGAGTGGCTGCTCCGTCTGAAAACCATTGCATATTTCACGTGTAACCTGTCAAGTTATGCAGCTAGTGTGGTGCTTTACAGGGCTGCAACTTTCTCGCTCAGGGATGTGGCCCCTCCCCCCCACCCGAGCGCTGCAAGATACAGCACCGTAAAGCGCCAATGTAAACAGTGCCACAGCGCTGGGAGCGCGGCTCCTAGTGCTGCAAGCTAAACTCCATGAGGATGTGGAGCTGTGCAGCGCTGGGAGAGCTCTCTCCCAGTGCTGGCGCTGCGACTACACTCACACTTCAAAGCGCTGCCGCGGCAGCGCTCCCACGGAAGCGCTTTAAAGTTTCGAGTGTAGCCATATGTTGCATTGGGCACATCATAGTTTGATGTGATAGAGCATAATACAGTGTGACTCAGCCTAAGCCATTTAAACCAATTTGATATACCAATCACATGTTATGAATGCAGATGCTGTCTAAAGCCAGTTCACACTTTGAGAACGCTGCAGTAATTCACCAGCTTGCCAGGTTTGAACTATCTTGCTTGGTCAACTTGCCTGTTTAAAGTAAATGACAAGGTTTTGGTAGTCTGTTTCAGCTGTTTGTTCATTCTGTCTCCAACACCTAGGTATTATATGATGCCTACGGTTTTCTTGAAAAGAACAGAGACACTCTTCCTGCTGATATAGTGGTGGTGCTGAGAACTTCAGAGAACAAACTTCTTCAGCAGCTGTTCTCTAGTCCCTTAACCAAAACAGGTATTTCTCTTCATAGCTTTGTTAATAGTAAGACTTCCTGACTAGATGTCCCTGCAGCCTTCTACTACTACTGTCCAGAACCCCGGCATTGCTTTCCATCAGGGTTACAAAAAGTAATCTGGAGTTGTAAAATACTTAACGCTTGCTATTTTCAAGGCAATTTATGGGCATTAATTAATTAATCCTCACAGCATTGCTGTGAGGTATCCACATTTCAGAGTGCAGGGAGATTAAATGATAGCCAAGGCCAGACTTCATTGTCAGAGTCGGGATGAGACGTCAGGTGTTTCCTGGGTATTAGTTTTGTGCTCAGACCACTAGACTACACTTCTGTCTCTAGCTTTTTGCATAATTTGCTTTACATTGTGTAAACCATGTATATCAAATTTAGGCAAAGATAGTTTTTGCAAGTAACATCCTCTCTGTTTAAACACACTTGCGCAATACTTTAAAAATATCTTACTAGTTATAGAATAAAAAATATACCAAACTGATAGAATTAATTATTTCAGATGATTTAAAACTTGGGGACATTGACTTACATACATGTGCCTATATCTATTGCTAATTTATAACAATAAGGTGAAGTTCAATGACTTCGAAGATAGCTGCCATAAATCAATAGAATGTGCCTGACACTTCTGCCACATAAACACCAACAATGCAACATACCCACAGCCAAAAAGAGTCTGCGCACATTACAGTAGAGTGTGCATGTGACATGTTACATAATCACCTACACTACAACACACATACAAAGCTAAGAGACTGTCAGGAGTTGCTAGATAAAAGGAAAAGTCTCTTTCAGAACAGGTTGGAAAAGGATGTAGACACCTGAAGGCTTTTGCTCTGATATGACATTTCTTTGCAGGAGTAAGGAGACCTTTGGTAATTCACTTGTGATTAGAGAGTTACAGGCTAGAATACGGTGGTGTATACCCATGCAGTTCATGCAATAATCACTGTCTTACTGATACAAAATATCAAAACTAATATGTAGAGTACAGCACCAAGTCATTTCAAATTACTCTAAATGCTTTGGGCTGAACTCCACTCTGTAACTCATGAAACGCCATTGGCTTCAGTGAGTTTGCATAGGTGTAGTTGATAGCAATTTTTGAGTCTATTTGACTATATTCTGCATAGGATACATGCCTATTATACTGACTCTATTGTTTTTCTGTAGTTTGAGAACTATTTTTGTTAGTGTGGCTTTGGTTTGGGCCTCTACAAACCGTTCCTAAGAAGGTACCTTCTCTCTCTCCTTTTAGGAGATGGGAGGTGGAGCTCAGAATCTGAACTTTCCTGTAAGAAAATCGTTCACCTTTTGTATTATGAGACTTTACGGTTTAACTTGATTGATCTTAACAGGCACTTTGCTGTAAGTTCACTAGGTCAAGGATTATTGTGCTCTTTCAAAATGTCAGTTCTGTCCTCCTTTTAGGAGATCCTAGGGGGAATGTTAGCAACAAGTCGATAAGGTCAAGGACTGCCCCTCACAGCGCAGCCTAAGATGAATTTTTAATAAGTAATATGTCAGCCTGTTTCTTGTGGTTTTGCATTTGGATGTGACTTTGAGATTCTCGTCCCTTGCTGGCTAGGGCTGAACAAGATAGAGACAATGATCTTAGCCTTGTTGGAAGGGAAAGGGTAGAAGTACTTTTTACTGCTAGTGGTTGCTTGTGAAGGATGATGTAGTTAAGGAGGAGTCTGCTTCTCCTTTTGCTTCTGTGAGCTTAGCAATTGGTGAAATGTGGGTGAGGACTATCTTAAAACTGGGGTCAGCATGCTCTGTGCCCAGTAGAGGGTGAAAACCCCTTTACCTTTACATGCTTTGATTTTTGGGTCCTGGTTGACCTGATGAGAGAGCCAATTCTATTCATCCTGGTAGGATGAGGCTAAACAAAAGAAGCTTTGCACCTAGTCAGATATCTGAGACTGTACTGCCTTGTCAATGTTTTTGTCATTCTGATTCAATGAGTCTGTGCTTTTCCTGTTATTCCTAAATGACAGATTAAGTTCTTTGTCCCAATTAGGGTGACCAGACGTCCCGATAAAATCGAGACCATCCCAATATTTAGGTGTTAGTCCCGTGTCCCGACTGATCTTTGGTTGTGATGCAATTTGTCCCAATATTTCGCTCTGCCAGCAGCATTCGGCTTTTTTTTTTAACTCCGCCGGCGGACCCCCCACCCCCATGTGTCCTGATATTTTCTCCCTCTCATCTGGTTACCATAGTCCCAATTAGCAGTCCCAGTTATTATAATAACTGTCAGTTATTAGCAGTGAACTTGATGGTGAGCAAGGCAATTGTACCATACAAGTTTCTCCTGAATTCTGGTCTTTTCACACAAACTTGTCCCTCTGGCTTTTGAAAATATTTTCACCAGCAGCAGCATTGAACTGAGTGCTTTGCCTGAGACACAGTAGGAACTGCACTCTGGCATACTGATTAGGAGTTGCAGACCAGTGTTACTTTATATATGCTATGTATACTGAGTTGCTGTCACTATTTTTTGTATCTTAAATTCTTTACTGTTATCACTCCCTAAATGGATCAGGTGACTTCTGCCTTCTGTTGCAAAATTCTTGCCTCTCTCTGAAATAGCAGCAGCAGCAGCAATATTTTCTGCCAGGTCAGTATTGCTTGGAGCCTTGGAATGGTTAAGCATGTACTTCTGCATATGATGCTACCAGGGGTGGCTCTAGCTTTTTTGCTGCCCCAAGCAAGGCAGTCAGGCAGCCTTCTGCGGCTTACCTGTGGGAGGGCCACTGGTCCCGTGGCTTTGGCGTACCTGCCGCCGAATTGCTGCTGAATCTGCAGGACCAGTGGACCTTCCACAGGCATGCTGCCGAAGACTACCTGACTGCTGTCCTACCAGGGACTGGCAGGCTGCCCCCCCGTGGCTTGCCACCCCAGGCATACACTTGGAGTGCTGGTGCCTGGAGTCACCACTGGATGCTACAAGGTCTTAAAAAAAACTAATACTTTATGCTCCATTTTTTTCAGCCATCCAATATACTTGGCACCACTTCTAGTGTAGGGACCTGTGTTCTGAAATCAGATTGTTGCCAGGTTTGTCTTTGGCAGCCTGCGGGATAAATGAAAGGTTTGGCAGAGAATTGAATGTATAAGTATGGCTAGTAATATCTCATCCCTGCTTTGTGAAGGAAGTTAAAGGCAGTCTCCTCCTAACTTTCTACAAAGAAGCTCTTGTACACAAAATAATAGAAATTATGTAAATGTCCCATAAGATGCTCTGCTTGTGTTTGAATGCATCCCTACCCCCAGACATATACTTCATTAGCAAAGCAAGCCAAAATCAAATACCATCTCTCATTCCAAGATTGCATTTAACATTCTAAGACTTAACAACATTTTCTTCAATTTGTGTAGATTATTTATTTACTGGCACAAAAAGTTGTTAATTTAAATGGAAGCTACGTTAAAAAAAATGTGCCAAGGCAATGTTGGCTTTATATGAGCCTTTCTGCCAGTGTCTTCAATGCTTTGTTTGAAGATGAGCAACAGCGCTGTCTAACCTCTGTTCACAACTAGCTTTGGAATGTTTTGTGTCCATACTGTTGGCCGAAGAGCCCTCTTCCATCTGTGCAATGGCCACTAGGTGGTGCTATCTCAGAAGTTTGAAAATAACATGGGCATGATGATTATTACAAAATGTCTTTCCTAAATGCCACTAAGAATGAAAATAAGGAAACCGAATGCCTGCTTCCCTCCGCTCCCTGACAAACTCTTCTGTGTTTGAAGTAAATTTATCTAAATGCCTTGCATATAGTTTAAGTGTCAAAAACTGAGCAGCAGCAAGAAAATAAATATTAAAAAGACAAAATTATTTTCCTAATTTAGGTTCATGTGAATCACTGTAATTTATCAAATGTTCTGACCCCCTCTCAGTGAATGCTTCTATTTCATTGGAGCAGACTGTGTAGTTTAAAGTGCCAGAAATGAACAACATGATGTAAAGAACATGTATGTAGTAGTATAGTTTACTATTAAAAGAGTTCACAGATGCCACTAACTGACATCCATACTCAAAGTGAACATTCTAGGATTGATTATACAGAGTTCATACCTCCTTTTCGTTACTTCAGTGGGAGGTAAGGTGCATTCAGAACCTTTCAGAATCTGTTTGCACTTTCTACTGACCTTTAACTTCAAAAAGGAATGAATATGTTCTGCATAGTGAACTTAAATATTAACTCACTAATTTTCCAAATTGCTTCCATGTTCTACACTGTTTCCATCTGAAGAGTTCCTGCTGATGAGAATTGTGTATGTGAAATGAGTGTAGAATATGCCTCAATTAAAGGAGAGAAGCATAGTGTACTTGAAAGGAACAGGATGCCTCTATTTTGCTGAATTTGCGAGTTCCTTTTTTAGCCAAATGCAACTATTGGTCTCTTTAGTTTCACAGATTTTGGGGTATTGGTATCACGAGTGACAGTGTCAGAGACAAAATGATTAAATAATCTGGGAAAGAAAGTAACCTGAGAACTATACATTGTACTGAGTTTAATTGAAAATGGCCATATAAAAGGCTTAAGCAGCAGTTACAGAAGTAACCCTAGTAACTTCACTTATAGATGCTGATACTGATGTCACCTGGATGTTTGAATATATTCTGTCATAATCTCTTGGAGACTGGATTTTGCTTTATGATATCTATGGTAAATATCCTGCAAACCTACCTGGTGGTGGTGCCTTCCTCTCAGAGCAGGTTCCCCCTAAGGGCTTGCTTATGCCCTCTTGGCTTGCACTCGTGGTATATGGGTGTGGATCTGTGGTCCACAAGGAAAGGCAAGTCAGTGAGGATTATAGCTGGCATTTCCCTAAAGTAGCTGATGAGTCTGATACTCATACCATCAGATTAACTCTCTCTACTCCTGCCTCAAGCCAGGAAGAGGTCAGAGGAAGGATGGTCCAGTGGTTAGCCCTGAGGAGACATTGGGTTAAAGTCTCTCCTTAGCCACAGACTTCCTGTGTGAATCTGGGCAAATCACTTAGTGTCTCTGTTCCTTGGTTGCCCCCAAACTGGGGATAAGAGAACTTTTCTACCTCACTGGATTGTGTAGATTGACTATGGTAGTGGGGCCATTTTAGTGCCTTAGATAGATGAAATACATTTAAAAAAAACCCTCAACTTCTGAGTGAAGATGGCTATAACTGCCCTTTAAAGGCTCAATATTTAGATGAGATCTATAGTTGAACAAAAGAAGGTTGCTTGCATGGTTATGGGATTGTCAACAGCCCATGAATTTATGCACCAAGCCATTGGTGCCAACTATAATGTGTTACATGTTGTTACTGCTGTGGACATATAGTAATGTTAAATGTAGCCTGAGCTTGCCTCAGAAATCCCAATAGAATCCCATGATCCCCACTGATCAGGCCAGGTACTGTAGCCCTACTCATTTCTAGCATATTATATCACTGAATTGTATTAAAAACAATTGAACAAGCTATAGCAAAAGTGGGAAATACATTAAATCAATTACTTTACTGAAACACATATCCAAGGTGCGACTTCCTGCATCAGGAATAAATTTAGGGACCTTAGAAGGAAAATCTGCCTGGGCTGAGCTTACCACCAATGTTTTTAAGGCACTTGAATAAGTAATATGGAAAACGATTGCCATATTGCCTCCCCTATTGTTTAACAAGCAAAAGTTCCTTTCAAATGTAGAAGGCTTGTTTAAACTGGAGAAGCTTAAGTTTTTAAATTAGCTCACCTTTAAAAGCAATTAAACCTATACTGTAGTCTTGGTTATAGGCTGCCTGAGCCATTCTAATTCATTAAAAACAGGTCAGGCCATCTTGAACTGCCTAATCTATGTCTACGGTAGAGCTCTAACTGACTGATAAATTGGTTTTGTTGAACTAATTTTAATACTTAGAAAATGTCCCCAGTGTGGACATGCTCTTTGCTAAACCCAGCTACCCACCACCCTCACCACTACACACCAGAGTGGCTTAGTAACAAGCTGTAAATGGGTGAAATGACTCTTTGTGGGTGTCATAGATCCTAATGAGTGCCCCTTTCTGGCAATCCACTAGGACTGCTGTGAGCAGTGTGACCCAAGAACCTCTGGATACCAATAGGCAGAGGGCACTACAGTATATAGAGGTATAGGGATCCTCTGTATTCACCAAAAAAAGTCATGTGATGTCATTAGTGAAAGCCTATCTCATACTGGTCATCATAATCATTGCAAAATGTATGTATGGAAAATATATATGAGGAGTTATGTATATATCCTAAAAAAATATGTTCTCTAGGTCTGTAGTTAAAAACAGAGCACTCATAGGTAGTGTTTCTTGAAACAAACTTCTCCCAAACGGGGGGTGGGAGACACTTATCCTAAGGGTGGAACAATGTGTATTAACATTCTAAGTCAAATGCTAGTGAAGAGCTGGTAGAGACTTGAGAAGCAAATTAAAGGAAGAGGTAAACAGAAGGGTGGACCTGTCTTGAGGTGAAAATTGATGGTCTGTTCTGGTAGATTTGGGGGTGCAAAGAGGCATCCTGGCATGATGACATCCTGTATTTAGGAAATAAATGAAAAGCAAGCTTGCTTCATGCCTAGGCTGAAAATGCTGAAGAGAACTTTGGGTGAGATTAAGCTTCTTTAGACATAAGGATAACTTGTTATTTAGTTAACTTGAGGCTTTAGAATGTGTGATATGTTTCATATGGAACCATTTGTTCCTGTCTCTCGCACTGTTTTTTATTTATTTTATAATGTAACTCAAATGCTGTGCGTACTACAGGAACATGGATCTAAGCCAAGGGTCTCAAACTCAAATGACCACGAGGGCCACATGAGGACTAGTACATTGGCCCGAAGGCTGCATTACTGACACCTCCCCGGCCACCCTTGGCTCCGCCTCCACTCCACCCCTTCCATGAGGTCCTGCCCCTGCCCCACCTCTTCCCACCCCTTCCCTGCCCCCATTCCAACTCCTTCCCCGAAATCCCCATCCCAACTTCACTCCCTCCCTGCCCCCAGCAGGTGCAGGAGGAGTGTGGGGTGTGGTGGGAGCTCAGGGCAGGGAGTTGGGGTGAGGGGTGCGGCAGGGGGTCAAAGTGCAGGGTGCGGCAGGGGGCTCATGGCAGGGGATTGGAGTGCAGGAGGGGTGTGGGGTGTGGCAGGGGGCTTAGGGCAGGGGGTTGGGCTGTAAGAAAGGTGCAGAGTGCTATAGGGGGCTCAGGGAAGGGGGTCAGGGTGCAGCTGGGGACTTGGCAGGGGGTCAAGGTGTGGTGTGCGGCAGGGGGCTTAGGGCAGTGGGTTGAGGTGCAGGAGGGATGTGGGGTGCGGCAGGGGTTTGGGAGTTGGGGTGCAGGGTGCAGTAGGGGGTCAGGGCAGGGGGTCGGGGTGCAGGAGGGGTGTGGGGTGCGGCTGGCGGACTCAGGGCAGGCGGTTGGGGTGTGGCAGGAGGCTCAGGGCAATGGGTTGGGGTGCAGGAGGAATGTGGGGTGCGGCAGGGGGTTGGGAATCGGGATGCACGGTGCAGCAGGGGGCTTAGGGCAGGGGTTTTGGCTGCAGGTGGGGTTCAGAGGGTGGGCTCTGGCCCGGCATGCACCGGGGGCAGGGCAGGCTCCCTGCCTGCCCCGCCCCGCCCCCACGCCGCTTCAGGAAGCATCTGGAACCTGGAGGAGGAGAGGCACAGGAGTCTGTGTGTTGCTGTTGCTTCAGGCACCATCCCCAGCAGCTCCCATTGGCCGGGAATGGGGAACCGCAGCCAATGGGAGCTGCTGGGGGCACTGCCTGAAGCAAGAGCAACACATAGACCCCTGTGCCCCCCGCTTCCCAGAGTGGCACAGGGGCAGGGCAGGCAGGCAGGGAGCCTGCCCTTCCCCCAGTGCGCGTCGGGCTGGAGCCGCTCTAGGTAAATGCTGTGGGAGGGCAAGGGGGCTGCGAGGTGTTTGCGGGCCCCAGAAAAAAATTACTCTGTGTGCCACATGTTTGAGACCCCTGGTTTAAGCCAAATCTGATAAATTGTGGTACTCAGTTCCATCTGGGATTTCTGTGGGTATCCAGTGATCAAAGCCTGGATACCACAGGGGGGACATTTTGAAGGGACTCGGGGGTTGGGGTCAACCTATAAGGCAAAGACAGGCCTGGTGTAACCTAGAGGAGAGTGCTTGACCTGCTGGTTGTAGTAGGGAGATGACATCCAGCTAGCACAGGCAAGACTCCCTTGCATAGTAACAAAGTGTCTCTCAGCCCTGGGTGCCCTGGGAAGCATCACCAGGGGAATCCAAGCCTTTGTGCTATGGAACCCTTGGGTGCTTCAAGTTTCTAAAGCCTCAGCAGGCTGCAGCACTGGTTTCTCCCTTGGCCTCTCCTGGGCACTGGCTCTCAGTTTGCTATCCCTTCTCCAAAATGGAGCGCCTCAGCCTACCTGCTGTATGCCTCAGGACCAGCTCCAACCCCTGAGATATCCCAGTTACTTAAACACATTCATCTCCCAGAACTCCACCCAACAAGTATGAAGCTTCTGGTTAGTTTAACTTGCAGAGGCACAGAGTAGCTGTGAAGTAGTCAACACACACCCTTTGCGCAATCTAATGCCTTTGTGCTCTTTTATACTTAACCATGTAAAGCACAGGAGAGTTTACATGATACAAAACAATAAATATCTGAAACAACAATATCCCTCACTTTCTGTCTCACACTTCCTTTGTGGGTCCTTGGGGAACCATCTGGGTGTAGGAAGGCAAGAAAGGTACCTCTTCCTTATGCAGTTTTGTTGCATGCTAGGTGATCTCTCTCCCTTATGGAGTCCCTTCCCAGCTTCTGTGACTCAGTATTGCCAACCCTGAATGTTCAAAAATCACAAGTCAGGCTCACCAAAAATCACGAGATTGGCTTTAAAATATTGAGATTATGTAAAAATAATAGGTTTGGTGTTCTTTTTATTTCCCTTCTGCATTTTGAGCCTTTAAAGTACCATAGGGTCACATTTTGAAACTTTCTCCACAGCCACAAGAACTAGAAGCTTACTTTTGCTTTAAGAATGAAGGCTGAAATCATCACATATGCACTTGACTCCAGGAGCTGGGGCTTTAAGGAAAACAATAATTATCATGAGACTCATGACAGTATCATGAGGTTTGGCAACACTGAGACTTTGTGTTGTATCAACCGGCAAGGTACTAACAAACTTCAACAGGACTTTATTTTTAAAGTGGAAACCTCTTTACCAAGCTGCTGCTGCACCCTCTGTAACTCTCACTCTGCCTCTTCAACTCCTCCCCCCTCCTTCCTGTTTTCTGTCCTTTCAGATTCCCAACAGCCAATGCTCCCAATTCTAATAATTACAAGCAACATCTAAACACCACATTCCCTCCTCTCTTAAGGAACTCTCCCAATAAAATTAATGTAGTTGTTCTAACCACAGGAACAAATAGGAAATAAGACGCTATACTATTGGCAGAAATATTACACTGAAAACACTGTAGATACTACATAACATAGTCTCTAGTCCAGGTAGGTGGTCGTCTGGGTCTGACAGGCCGTCTCTCAAGTCCTGGTTCAAATGCAATGTCTTGTTGTGTTGATACTACAGTAAAGTCATCCAGTGCAGACGGGGTGTTGGCATAATCTCCTCTTGGTGCATAGGCAGATGCAAGATAAGAAACATTCCATACCGCCCATCAGAAAGTCGATAGGTGTAAAGTCCCTTCTTCTCTATGATTTTAAGAGGAGCTGTGAACTTCTGGTCCCCTTTGTGTAAAATTCCAGGTTTTCGTATTCTAACGAAGGAACCACACTCAAACTTTGGTTCCTTAGCACCCTGCTGCTTGTCTGTGAAAGCCTTATACTTTACTTGGTTCTGTTCAACTGTTTTTCTCACATCATCCTTGGCTGGGGCCTCAGGTCATGCCTTTAACAATTCAGCAATGTTCAGTTTAGTATTCATCTGTTTCCTATGCAGTAACTCTGCAGGTGATCTTCGCATTGTGGCATGTTGTGTAGCCCCGTACGCTTGCAAGAAATCAATAGTGAAGGGTATCCACAATCACCCTTCCAGTGTAGCCGTTTGCAAACTCTCTTTCAAACTTCTATTAAACTGTTCGATTTCCCCATTGGCTTGAGGGTAATCCACATACATATAGGCACTCATGACTGAGCAGATTTTCACAATACAACTTCAATCAGAATTCATAAGATATACAGATATAGCCCCAGTTCATCACAGTGGGATGGCTCAAATAAATGTTCTTGCGTAGGGTATATCTACACTGCAGCTGGGACATGTGGTTCCCAGGCGGGTAGAAAGACACGTGCTAGCTCTGCTTGAATTTGTGTGCTAAAAATAGCAGTGCAGCCCTCCAAGGGTAGCAGCTTGGGCTAGCCACCTCAGTCTGTACTCAGCTGGTCAGGCAGGATTATACTTGGGTGGCTAGCATGAGCCCCTATCTATGCCTCTGCAGCCACATTGCTATTTTTAGCACAGTAGCTCGAGCAGACCTAGCATGTGTCTGTCTACCTGCACTGGAAAGCATACTCTCAGCTGCTGTGTACACCCTGTGTTTTGGATGGTGTTAGACTGTCAGGTTCTGCAGAACAGTTGGAGTCAGTTTTTGTGTGAGAAACGTCTGGAAATTTGAACTGAGCTGCTTTTTTGGAGTTTTGGAAGTTAACGTCAGATCCCTGCTAGGAAAGCCAGTCATAACAACTAACAAAGCAATATTTTGATTTTCCAGTGTTTCAGCTGTTGACAGGGAAGAAATAATTACTGTGATGAGAAAGCAAAGTGTGCTATCCACAGCACAGTCTTACCAAGACCATTTCCCAAAACATAAATTGTTGAAAATTCCTGAGCAATCCTGCTCCCCTAAAGAAAAAGGAGTGTGTTAGTCACTTGCCTGCCATTTTGTGCACTGGTCTGGATTACATTACAGCAAGGGAAATCTTGTAAATATTTCTTCATCCTTCTTCATGGAAGGACCATCTCTGAGTGTCTTCCCTGAATCATTTAAAAGAAACAGGGTGGCACACAGATAATGGCATACTGGAGACTGTTCCCATGGTATCCTGTAATAACTGTTTTATGAGCCCAGAAGAAGAGGGAACTCATTTTCTACTTCCCTAATGGTATTTGTTTCTTGGTTCACACTTGTCCCAACTCCTTTGGTCTTGAGTTGGATTCACTGTTTATGGTCTAGCGTCACATCACCTGATTTAATACATGATTCCAACACCCATGGCATCCAACTTTCTAAAATCATGGAACCCTCTCAGAAGAAACTTCTGTTTCCTGAGGGACACCCATTTGTCTGTTGCCAGTGTGCCATCATCCAGGATTCTCCATAGCTCCCACTGTTTATCTTCAAGGTAATATATCTCTTTTTACAAGCTCCATACTGTACAATGAGTTGTTAGGGGATGGCATTATACTATACTAACCAGAAAGTTTCTTTACCTTGCCTTCATATTCTCTGCAATTGTTTGGGACAAACATTTTAACTGTGTGTGTGTGAGAGAATACATGCCTGAAGATGTTATTTTAATTGGTGGATTGGGGACAGTGGTTACTACTACAGTTGCATCTGCTGGATGGCAAAGTTCCAGCTAATAGTCCCCTGGCTGATTCTGAAGAGGCCTCCATCCAGTTCTCTGCAGTCTGGGTCTTGGATTTTTTGCAAAGCAATTGTTTGCTTTCTCAGCCATAACCAACTAGCAGAAATCTGGTCACATTCCCCTAACAAGAAACCATACAAGCTTCTTTAAAAAGCACTAGCAACCTTTTTAGCATTAATGGTGACCTGGGAAGGAGGGGAGGAAATGGTTGTGTTTGAACCTTTTTTTGCTCGTATGTCATCTGTAAACATGGAGTAACAGGGTTTTATTTTTTAAACGCATTTTTTTAAATTAAATATACCAGATGAAATCTTGGATGCATTGAATTCAATAGGGAGTGTATTTCACCTATCAGAAATATTATGTTTTATTATCTCTGTTTTTGCTGGCACACTCGGTCAATTTTTTCTGGAGTTTGAGGTAAAGAGTTATTTACAAAAATAAATTATTTATAAACAGCCTGCCTGATCATCTCTTCCCCACCTCAATATTTACATTCAGTCTATTGTCTTTTGTGTTATCTGAATACAATGAGTTCTCCAGTCATCCCTATACTACTCCAGGAAAAACAGAGTAGATGAACCTGCTATGTCTCATCTAAAAAACGAAAAAAGCTGGATTTTTTTTTTAAATAAAAAGTTCAGGCTTTCTTTATATGTTCTAAAGAATCCAAAACAGGAGCACTAACACTGTCTCCTCCCCCTTTTTGGAGGTCAGCTTAAAAACTCAACTAGTGTCTGCTCCAAATCACATAGTGCAACATCCTCAAACCTACCATTATGTTGCACAATGACTTTTTTTTTAAATGATTTGCAGTTATCAATTTAACTTGGCAATTTTCCAATTTAAGATACTGTGTCTCAGTATAAATTATCTATATTTCTGACAGCAAATGGTACTTTATTGAACAATCAGAAATAGTGAAAAATAACTGAATTATTTTGTATTCCAATCCTGCAATCCTTTTACTACTGGACATAGAGTGAAATCCTGGATCCATTGAAGTCAATGGGAGTTTTGCCATTGACATAAGTGGAGTCAGGATTTTACCTGTACTGCTTATTACTGTGTAATCGCATTGAGTACAAGCACTCTGCCTGGTGATAAGCAGTGGTGAGCTGGAGCTAGTTCCCACAGGTTCCCAAGAACTGGTTGCTAAAATTAAATGGACAACTTCCGTGGACAACCAGTTGTTAAAGGGCCAGGGAATGGGCAAAGAACTCCGGTCCACGGGCCGAACCATCCTGTTACTCTCAGGATTCCCAACTGGGGAGGCTGAGGCTTCCCCGGCCCTTCGCCTGCTTCCCCCCAGCTGCACCGTGGCCAGCCACCGCAGCTCAGCTGAGCTCGGGAGTTGTCCTGCTGCTGCTTTTTGAGAGGCCCGGCAAGGTGTGTGAGGGGGTCCTGCTGCAAGCTCCAGGGCTGGCCGGAGGTGAGGGGGCAAGTGGGGCAATTGGCCCAGGCCCTGCAGGGGCCCCTGGCCCCATGAGACTGTCTCCCCCGGGCCCTCCCTGGCTTCCCCCACCCCGAAGAGCTGCAGCATGACCAGCAGCTGGGCAGCTCAGCTGAGCTCTGGGCTGCTGGCAAGGTAAGGGGGCTGCAAGTTCTGGGGCCGTGGTGGGGGACAAGTGGAGCAATTTGCCCTGGGCCCCTGGCCCCATGAGGATGTCCCCCCTCCCCCCCGCAGAGCTGCAGCATGGCCAGCAGCTGGTCGTCCTGCTGCTTTGAGCTGCCAGCAAGGTAAGGGGGGAGGGGGCTGCAAGTTCTAGGGTTGTCGGGGGTGCAAGTGGGGCAATTTGCCCCAGGCTCTGCAGGGGCCCCCAGCCCCATAAGTATGTCTCCCCCGGCCCCTCCCCCGCTCTCCCCCCTTAAATCAGAACTTTTTATAGGGAACCGGTTGTTAAGATTTTGGCAGCTCATCACTGGTGATAAGTGTTTGCAGAATTGGGCCCTTGGCTTGATGTACATCATGTTTATTCACTGAAATGAAATGTGTTTCTATTTAGGCTTAAAGAGTTTTCCCCCCTGCTTTTAATTCCACAGATCACAATAGAACAAAAGACTCCAAACATTTTACAATTTACTAATTTATCTCATAATAAAATCTATTTATAATGGGACATTTGTGTCATATATTTTCCCTATTAAAAGATAACTGCAGGCACTGTAAATCAAATGAATCCGATACAAAGCCATTATAATTATAATCTCTCTACTTAAAGATGAATCAGAACTTACATTTTCTAAGAATTTGGGTCAAGTTAATAGAAGCTATATATTTTCTTTAGAACATTTTTAGAACATAAGACGCTTTCTTACTTCTGCCTGTCTGATCCATATGTTAAAAGCATATAAAATTAATTGTTTTTGCTTTGCTGCCAGTGTATTGTATGCAAAGATAGGCTTTAAACCACAGCTGTGCATAGTAACAATTGTGAACTTTACTGGGTTGCAGATGTGGGACATCAGTAAACTAAATTAAATGTAGCTTAACTGAGCTTTAGAGTTTGGGTGTTTGATTACATTTTATTTAGGTTCCCAATTGCACAGTATACATACAGTTCCATGCTTCCTCTGTCTGAGGCTTTTCCTCAGATCCCAGGATTTGTGTCACAGGGCAATGGAAATATACAGATGCTTATAATGAGATTCAATAAAAGTAGGATCCAGAGCATGCCACCCATATAGGGACCTAAGGACAGAACTTTCTATCAAAATGACAAGTAAGGACCCAATCATGCTAACACACAATACAAGATATAATTTTCACTATTGTCAATAATTCCATTAAAATCAAGAGTAATGTGAATCTCTGGGATTACTCATGGCAGTAAGCATTACAGCTGTTACTCTAGGCCAGGTCCTGCTATCCTTGCTCTCATTAAGTAGTATCTTACTCCATGAGAAGTCAATTTCAGTGTGAGTACTTGCAGAATAAATTACTCCTGGATAAAGACGGCAGAATCTAGCTGAAAGTGTCTAAAGACTTGGACCGTAACAGATAGGACTGAGTCATTTTAAGAAATAGATATTGATGGTTTAATTGTGTCAATTTGTAAAAGACCATTTCAGATAAGCAAAACTTGGGAGGAACTTTGTTTTGTTCTCTGCCTTCTTAATAGCTTAGAGAAGATGATACTTTCTCTTTTAATATTTCCAACTACTAGAGCTGGTCAAAACATTTTTGATGAAAATTTTTCCTGTGGAAAAATGCTGTTTTGTCTAAACCAATATGTTTCCATGAAACATTTTGGTTTCAATAAAGACTTTATTGGGAAGGTTTTTCAGGTCCAGGAGAGAGAGAGAGTGCGACCTACACTGACCCACCCCAGAATAGCTAGTAGACTGGTCACTAGGGCATTTGCCAGAGATGTGGGAGTGCTACATAGTGAAGTGCCTGCTCCAAATTAGGAAGAACAGGGACTTGAACTTGGGTCTCCCATATCCTGGGTGAGTGCCCTAACCATTGGGCTTTTGGCTGTTCTAGGGTCTCTCTCAATCATGGGTTGTTTGTTTCTTTGTTTCTTTGTTTTCATACCAAGATTCAAAAGCTCTTAGTTTTCTTTCTATTGTGGAATGAAAATAAATGTGGAAATCTCAAAAATTTTCACAAAATGGAGTGGTGGTTGTGTTATCCAGTCAGCCTTACTTCTAACCTAACTTCTTACTTGTTTAAAAATTGTTATTTTTACATAGATACACAATAATTAATCTTAATATTTCATTTCATACTGATTTAATTAAAATATAAATTAACTTAGAGATAGCAACAGATGTGTTATACAGAAGATATTGGTTTTAATGTTAACTGTTAGAATATGGTTCTCATGTGTTATATATCATCATTTCAATAGTAAAATGTTTACAAAACATGTACCCTGATTATTTTAAAAGTGAATTTATTAGACACTAACCCTGCCAGGCACTGAGTGCTCTGACGTCAAATGGAATTGAGAGTGCTTGTCACCTCACAGGAGGCTCTCAGCAGCTCAAAGGATCAAGACCCAAATGAGCAATTAATAATTCTTAAGCTTTCATGAGAGTCGGTACAGCAGATAAAGCACGTGGGATGTTCAAGTAATGCATGCAACATACTGACAACTTAAGCATCCATAATATTTTGCGGGTGTACTGTACTTTTACAAAAAGAATGTGCTAACAAATCCAAATGTCTCTAAATCATCCAGCTTGTGTTTACTGTAGCTAATAGCCAGCGTGTCTTATGGCAAACTGTCTCTGAGTCTGCATTAGATTTTGCTCATATATTCATTTCAGTGTTTTGTATGATGGTGGTGCTGTTGTGCTCTGATTTTTTACTTTGCTTTAACAAGGTCCACCACCTTCACTGCTCTTTCACCGTACAACAAGCTGCAAAGGTCAGTGGTCTTTTGAACCAGCATGTCTGTTTTCATGTTAGTTAATACAGTCTTGTTTCTTTTGACTTGACTTGTGAGAACAGCATCAGCAATGGATAGCAATGATTCGGTAAGGTAAAAATAGCAAAAGAGCTGCGTATTTGTCCCATTAATTAAGCATAGATTAAAAATAGAATAATTTCCCTAATAATATATTCTATCAGAAATGGATCTTTTAATGATATTTTTAGAAACATGACATAAAATATACAGATGTACAGACATACAAAGGAAGAAACACTCAGTTGAGTAACCTAGAGACCCAATTCAGTAAGAATTAACAGCCGACTTCTTTAACTCTCAGACTTCCAAAATGGGTCCATCTTGCGCAAGGCTCTATAGCTGTCTTTTGTACTAAAGTAAAACCTTAAGAAGGTGACTGCTGTCTCTGAAGAGCGAATTCCTACGTTTGGAAAATCTCTCTTAGTTGGCTGATGTTAGTCTTACCTGTAAAGGAAAAGTTGGAATTTAGAAAAGAGAAAATATAATGAAGTACTGCCTTCAGATGGCAGCTACTTGGTAGTTTTTAATATCTCGTGTCTCGTTGTTGTTTCTCCTGATTTGTGCATTATGGGACAGATTTTAAAAAGAGCTATGGGTAGGGACCGAGGCGGTTGTTTTCACTGTAAAAATCAATGAATTGTATTAATAATATTAGACTACCAATCTGGTGCAATTTGATATTGTTTCCGTGAGTCCTGATGCAGGATTCCGAACCCCAATTGTTCAAAAATCATGAATCAGGTCCCCCAATCATGAATGGCTTAAAAATCATGAGATTTTAAAAAATAATACATTTTCAGTTTATTTACTTTCTTGTGTAGGAGCCTTTAGGGTACACATTTTACAGCTTTTTTGTTTGTTTTAAAAAGAAAGTGGAGCCCTTCACTTAATCATCTGATGCCAGGAGCTAGGGCTTCAAGACAAACGTGAGATTTGTAGTAAAATTATGAAGAGTGGCAACATTGCTGTTGACTCTGGAAGGTGATGCTTCAGGAAATATTGTCACAGAAGCAGTATGTCTGTGATACTTAAAATGATCTGTGAAAAGGAACCAATGCTAATATAATAAAAGGTGCTCACATGCCACACAGTGATAAGTGCTTGCATGAGAGAGAGAGAGAGACACTAAAAGTCCAGTCGGCTCCATGCAGCTCTCGGAAATGACTGGCATGTCCTTGCGGCTCCTAGGAGCAAGGCCAATCAGAGAAGCTCCGTGCACTGTATCTGCCACCAGTTCTGGCTTCGCATTTCCCATTGGCTGGGAACTGTGGCCAATAGGAGCTGCAGGGGCGGTGCCAATGTGCCTGGACAGCACACACCACGCAGAGCCCCCTGACCCCTCTGCTTAGGGACCGGACATGGCAGCTGCTTCTGGGAGTGGAACGGAGCCAGGGAGCCTGTCTTAGCCTTGCTACACCCCCAACTGAGAGCTGTCTGAGGTAAGTGCCACCCAGCCAGAACGCACACCCCAAACTCCATGTGCCAGGTCGGAACTCCCTTCTGCACCCCAACTTCTTCCCAGACCCCGCACTCCCACCCTCACCCCAACCCCCTGCCTCAGGTTGGAACTCCCTCCCACACCCCACTGCCCTAGACCTGAGCCCCTCATGCACCCAAACTCCCTCCCAGAGCCCATACCCCAGACCTCCACTCGCATCCCAAACTCCTGCCTGAGCCTGCTCCCACACTCCAAACTCCTTGGCCCAAGCCCCTCATCCCCAGCCCCACCCCAGCCAGAGCCCTCACCCCCTCCTGCACTCCAACCCTCTGCCCCAGCCCAGAGCTACCTTTCACACGCTGAACCCCTCATTTCTGGCCCCACCCCGGAGCCTTGGGGAAGCCCCAGACCACTTCCCCTCCTCCCTCCAAGGGGCTGTGTGTGGTCTGTGACTGATTTTTTTCTGTTGGTCAGTGGCCCCTGATAGCAAAAAGGTTCCCCACTCCTGTCTTAGCCTCTCTATGGCCCTGATTCAGGAAGGAATGTAAAAACAACAAACCTGGTATTAAGAACATGAAGTCAACTGGACTTCTCCTGTGCCTAAAGTTAGATGTCAACCGGAGTACCTAGTTTGTTTCCATAACAAGAAAATGAGAATATTACTACTAATTAAGTAAAGGGATACTATAAAGACTAGTTAGAGTATGTCAAGCACTTTGAAGATGAAACTGCTTTTTATAACTACTCTGAGTTAATACTGTCTATCCACAATATTGCTGTACACAACTGACAGTTCTTCGTACATCTGGTTGAAAAAAATTTAACCAAACTGTTTTCTGTCAGAAAATATAGTTACATGAAAATGTTTTGTTGGAACATGTTGATTTCAGCTTAATTTTAACCCTTTTGACTTTTAAATTCTGTTTTGGTAAGGTAAAATCTTTTGACATTTTAATTCCCTTTTATTTCATGTAAACTTTTATATTATAATATTTTAATATTATTTATCTATTGTATTAAATATAATATTTAATATTTTGTATGATCATCTTTAACACTTATAGAGCCAAACCAAAACAAATCATGGTTCCACACTGAAATTTTTTGGAATTTGCATTCTGCAGGAAATATCTATATTTTGAGGGGTCGTTCAAAATGGCAGAATATGGAAATTACATTTTTCTGACCAGCTCTAGTTGTTAACATTAAGTCTTTATTGCCAACAACAGGCTATTTCATTTGCTAACGAATTTACTCTCTCCTTCATGGTACATTCTATTTATACCAGTTGAAGGTTTAACTTTGGGTTCCTAATTATCTTTTGTTTGAATGGGAGGAGACACCTTTTTTTCTCTCTCTTTTATATTATTTCTTAAATTCGATTGTTTAGTGTATTCCTTAGAGATACAATACAACTGGGCAGCATTCAAGTGGGAAGGCAAAGCTTTGGAAGAGGGATGTCCTGATTAAGAAAACAAACAAGCAACCCACCTGCCCATTCCCGGCACACCACAAAATTACATGCCGGGGGTGGCAGATTGTGTTTGCACCACTGCTCTTCCTCATGAGTTGCAAGAACTCTGTAGTGGTCGGGCTGCTACAGAAGCCCCATCAGCAGATGATGTCCAAGAGAGGAGCTGAAACATTGCATTCCTGAGATGCCTTGCCAACACCCCCTTTCCAGTCGTTACTGTCCAGTGTTGGGACCCTGCTAGTTGGCTATGAAGTCTCAAAGGGAATAGGAAGTGTGAGTCTCCTGCACTTCCAAGCAGATTTTCCACTACTGCTGGCCCAGTGCCCCGTAAAATGCCAGGAGAGTGTGGCACAACCTGCAGCTGAATTCATAATGAACAATCCTACAGTACATCTTATAACAGTGGGAACAGCTAAATACAGAGATGTCTTCATCAGAATACGTAGTACTAGGATCCTTAAAATTACCTTTGTACTGTACAGAATGAGTAAAGGCTTGGTGCTGCAGTCACCCTGTACAAAGAATTCTTACACTGATTTCAAAGGGGGGTCTGGGTATGGAACAGCTGCAGCATGAGGCACTAAATAATGAGATATTTAAAATAAAACACATAAAGCGTATAGAAAGGGAGTGTGCAAAACAGAGGGCTGGAAATTACAACTTCTGAATTCTATTCCTACTTCCACCATTTACTCAATGTTACTTTGGCTAAGTTGGTTAACTTTTTCCGTGCCTCAATTTACACCAAGAGTTTGGTATTCTTGACATAAGTCACAATACACCAGGCAGTCCTGCAGCAGTAAGCCAAGTAGGTTTAAAAGCTCAAGTTTCCCCTCCTCATTCAGCAGTTCACCACTCTTATAATCCCTGCCTTCGTCCCCCACATCTATTTTGAAATGCTTGTGGTAGGGCTGACTTGAGAGTTCAGCCAGTCCCGTAGACTGCAAACCATGACCCTCACGTGGTGCACAAACCCTCTTTTAAAGGGACAGACATTGTTTTTCACCATATCCTCTGGTTGCTTCCCCCCAAGCAACTATCATTACCTCTGTCTTGTCTGGTTTGAGCATCAGCCAGTTCTTGGTCAGACTCTGCAGGTACTCAACTAATATAACTGGTCTAATTAATTCATGTGCTTCAGGATAACCATTGTAATACTGCTATTTGACCAATGAGTTGATCACTGTATCCTGGTCAATGAAATGATCTGGTCAATGAAATCAATCCTAGTGGTCAATTTGAAAATAAAAACCTCGTTACTGAGATAAGTTTGTGTAATTTGAAACAATAGGCTGGTTGGCATCCATTCTGTCACTCTCTACTCTTTTTGATAACTTTATTCGTTTAAATGACAAATTAATTTATTCCAGTAAAATAATGATTTCAAAACAGATATGATCTATATGCTTACATAACAAAAGCATTCATATTATTTAACATATTTAATGTAAACCTCTTGCTTCCCATAATCTCCTTTGTTTGCCATCCATTGGTGTGTTATGTCTAATTTAGGGCCTGGTCATTGACGAATAACAATAATAACTTGCTCTTATATGGTGCTTTTTATCAGTAGATCTCAAAATGCTTCCCAATCTTTAATGTATTTTTCCATGTAACACCTGTCGAAGGCATGGCAGTGCTATTCTCCCCATCTTATAGATGGGGAACTGAAGCAGAGAGAGGCTGAGTGATTTGCCCAAGTCTATGGGAAGTCTGCCCAAGGAAGCCTTTTAGAGCCTAATTCTTATTTAGAATAAGGCCCTTTTATACCACATTGGCAATGGAAAGGGGTTTTGAAGTGAGTGTAATTTTCATTTATGCCCGCTTTCAGACCCCGTTATGCTACCAGAGCAGTGTAAATGAGAATCAAAGGCTCAGACTGTTAGAGCCTTGTGGCATGGGGCTTGACATGTTTATTTGTCTACAAAGACCATGTACAGATTATGTGCTGAGGAGATAGTAACAATTCTGGAGCTATAGACACGCACACAGATACATACTACTGTTACTAAAAATATCATGGTTCTCATGTTCTTTGTACATTTCTGATTTTGCAAAACTGGTTAGGATCTCTTTTTACTTCTAGGGACTTCAACAGGACTGATAACTCATTTTGGGTAGAAAGTATGCTGTATTTTCCAGTGTAGTATCTGAGGCTCCAGTATCTGGTGTGCGTATTGACAAACAATTCTATCCCATATCTAGTATTTATATAAATATTATATTCGTATGTAAAACGTGTAATAGGTGTGAAAATTGGATTCTTAGCTATTTTACTGCAGATAGATTAACTTAAATGGCTTCAGTGACTCAATAGAGTTTTGATAGTCAGTGACCAGATTCAAATGAGCACCCAATAAAAAATGACATGTATTCCGTTATAGTTTGCTCAGAGAAGCTTAGCCTTTTACAGTAGCAGAAGATGAAAATGCATTATGAAGATAAGCAGTTGACTTCCTTAGGCAAGATAAAATGTACTAAAAGGAAAGGCAGAAAAGAATCTCTGTATGTGTCATTAGTAGATAGGTAAGGTAAGGGTTAATTTTCTTTTGCCTGTAAAGGGTGAACAAAGGGAACCAAACACCTGACCCGAGGACCAATCAGAGAACTGGATTTTTTAAAAGTCAGGGGCGGGAATTGTGTACTCTAGGTCTTTTGTTTTTCCCAGCTATGGAGGAAACATCTTTTCTGATAACTCCTATTCTTTCTAATATTTTCCTACAAAGTGTGAGTACAAAGGCCACAAGCAATAGGCTGTTATATGCTTTGTTGTATTTACAGTGTGTGATTTGCTGGACTGGTTTAAGGGGCTATCTTTTAAATCAGACTGTTTATTCATATTTCTTATAAGCAAGAGCCTGTATTGATCTCTTAATGCAGTATTATTGTGTTTGTATTTTCTTTCTTTTATATAAAGTCTTTTTTAAACTGGCTGAGGTTTTGGGGTTTCTCCGGTAAGGTAAGGAAGGTGGGGGGAAATCTCTTATATTAGCTTTACAGATTTGAATGCATCGCCTCAGGGGAGGGTGATTTCCCTCTTGTTTTTGCCTTCAAGGAGTTAAGTACTGCATCGCCCAGGCTCACCCAGGAAAAGGGAGGGAAGCGGGGGAGCAGATAACGAGGAGACAAGAGGGAAGAAGCTTGTTTCCGTTGAGATAGGGAGACCCAGGGGTTCTGGGTCTTGGGGGTCCCCCAGGGAAAGGTTGGGGTGACTCGGGGTAACTAGGAACCCTAAATAGTCCTAGTTGGTGGCAGCGAGATAAAATCCAAGCTGGGTATAAGCTTGGGGGGAGGTTCAGATAAACACTCAGATGTTGAACTCTAAGTCCAGATTTGAGACAAACGTTTATTACAGTATGTCAAAGACATGGTCTGACTTTGTACCTCTTCCAGGATGCAAGTGCTTAGCTGTGATTAAAAGCAGTGTCAATGAAATATGAATGCATTTTACTATTCCTGACTGTATAATATTACTTGATATTTAAAGCGCCCAATCCATATCTAAGGAAGAAGCATGAATGAAATTAATAAAATAGATGAAGATAAGGGGAGAGCTTGTGCTATGCCCTCTGTATTGTAGCTGCACATTTTAGTAGTGTTCCTGATACAGTCTGTATAGGTATGATGCCACTGTCATTAAGATATTTTTTGCTCTGAGTCAATTTCACTTCAAAAAGTAAATATTATACCAAAAGAACGATGTTATCCTTGCCCCCTTTTAAAGGAATAGATTTCAAATCAAATCAGAACTGACCCAAATGATTATTGTAACGCTTACTAATATTTATTTAGATATTGTAGCATTCGCAATCTGAAAATAGTAAAGGACTTACAAACCTTAATTAAGCACCATGACCTCTTTGAGGCAGGTAGGTATTATGCTACCTATAAGACAGTTGGAAAAAAATGATGATCATGCAAAATAAACAACTCATCAGGATCCTGCAGTGAGTCAGTGCCAGTGTTAGGATTGGAACCCAGGAGTCCTGTGAGGCACCCTCTCTTTCTAACAACTAGATAACACTCCAGACACTGAACCTGAAAAAAGAAAACCCTGATCTTTATTGCAGCTTGTAAACTTCTAGTGACTTTTTTATAAGTGTTTTTCAGAACCTGAACTACTTGGCTTTAGGTTGAACGAGGAGGCAGGATATTTTGACAGTATTGTCTTTCTTACATGGTTGAAATGAGCCAACACTAAAGAGGGTATTTGAAAGAAAACCTGTACTTGTGAAATTTCCAGCCATTTCTGACAAAAGGAGTCTGGATACAGGAAGCAGGTGCCTGCGGTGGCCAATAGAAAGGGGCAGCACTCCATCCATTATTGGGGCGGCACATCCAGGTCTTCAGTGGCAATTCGGCAGCAGGTCCTTCACTCCCTCTCTTCCTCTTTGGCAGCAGCTCAACTGGGAGTTTTTTTTGGTGGGGGAGGAAGGGGGGTTCCCCTTCGCCGCTTGGGGCAGCAAAAAAGCTGGAGCTGGCCCTGTCTGCATAAGCATCCATACACAGAACTGAAATATAATTCAATCCTTTGCACGACTCCAGCACCTTCTCTAGAAGGCTCTCAAAGCACTTTGCAAACATTAATGAACGAAGCCTACTTAAACCCTAGTGGCGTTATTAGCTCTTTTGTACAGAAAGGATAACTGAGAGTAGAGAGGTTAAGAGACTCCCTCAAGGTCACAGCAAATCAGTCTCAAAGTCTCTGGGCTCTGATCCTGCAAACACTAAGGCAGGAGGCTCTTATCATGATTCATGTAAGTAGTCCCACTTAAGGTAAATTAAGTATGTGCATGTTTTCAGGATTGGGGCCATAGTCCTATAGTTTGCCAGAAGCTGGGAGTCGATGACAGGGGATGGACCAGTTGATGATTACCTGTTCTGTTCATTCCCTCTCAAGGACCTGGCATTGACCACTATCAGAAGACAGAATACTGGGCTAAATGGACTACTGGTCTGATCCAGCATGGCTGTTCTTATGTGACCACTAGGCAATGCTCCCTCTTTTGCTAATTAAACATCCATGTTGGTAGTTTAGGAAAAAATCTAATTTGTAGTCACTTTAATTTCTCCATTTTATGGACTTTGATTTAATATAAGCAATATTTTATTTAGACATATCTGTACCTGCAGATACTGTGTTTCCTCTACATTGTCTGTCATGCTTTATGTAGGAAGCTAGACTTCTAAAAGAAACAGTGCTGTCTTTTAATCTTTAATCGGTTTAACCTTTCCAGGAACACATAGGCTGTTTTAACTGGGTGTGATATTATCTAAAAACTTCTATTCTTCAAATATTGATATTATTCATAAAGTGGAATAACATTTACTATTTTGGTGTGTAAAGTAATAAATGACATTGTAAATGAAAATCAAATGCAGAGAGCACAGCTTCTAATATTTACTGATCAGGGAATAGACCACATATTAATTCTTGTCTAACACTTTTTGTTGTATGGAGTGATTTGCAAAGAAGCCTTGTTCTGTTTGTTAGTTTTAATGGTATAGAGGAGTAGGTGAGGGAATTATTTTCCTGAGCTTGAGTTTCTGAGATTATTGGGTCACAAACCTTTATTTAAAGTATTATTTTGTGTTTGATTTGGAAAATCCTAACAAAAAGTTTCTTTCAATTTGACTGAAGCTGCTATCCATTATATAGTAATTATACAAGAGCTCATTTGAAATACAAAATGAAGTCCAAAATAAGAATGGATAAGAATTTATAAAGGTAAAAGGGGGAGGGGTCTTATTTTTGGCCTAGAATTGTTATTGCTTTTGCCAGTAAAAATAAATAAAATCGGCTGTTTGGAAGAGGCAGCAAATCACTGTGTATGAATCTTATTTTTTTCCTTGGCAGTCTCTTTCAGTCACACTGTATTTAGACAGAATCATACATTCTGTGCATTCTGCATGATAAATGCTTGAATTATTTATTGTAAACAAATGTTTTGTTGATGTTAAACATCATTATCAGCCAGTATAATATCATGGAAAATCATATACATGCACTGATAGTCTAAAGAGGCAGTAACAAAATAAGAGTCCATTGGTCACAGAGCTAATAAAGCAGGAAGTAAACAACACAGGATAATAATCTTAGTGAGGATGACCATCAACTTCACTACATTCATTATAAAGCAATCATATATCTTCTAGGAATGTAAATACAACTCAGGGAGTATTCAAAGTTTGTTTTAGACAGAACATATAGACTCATGTTTCAGTTCTCCCAAGGTATGTGGAAAGATTTAACTGGAATGAACCCTGCTGGTCTCTTAATATTCAATTAAATCAGTTAAATTCAATTCAAGGCAAATATCTAACTGAAATCAGTAGTAATTATGCTGATGTTAAGACTGCAGTGTCGGGCTTTATAGTAGCATTAGGAGGATCAGAATCTCTGTTTCTCCTCATAGCAAATAGCAGATAAACCTGTTTCTTAAGTGATCAGTTCAATAACCTGAAATTCTCTACAAAAACAAATAATTCATTTGACCTAAGGTACAGTCCTTAACATATTCCTCAAAGTTTTAAAACAAATTTTCATTTATTCATTTGCTGAGATAGATAAAATCATCAATAATAATAGCAAATGACCCAATAATGTTTGTCAGAGTTCTATAAGATGGCCTAATTGATAGAGAGTATTAGAGTGGGACTTGGGAAATCTTGGTTCTATTCCTGGCTTGGTCACTGGTCTGCTGGGTGGCCTTGGGCAAGTCACTTCACCTCCCTGTACCTCAGTTTCCTCAGCTGTAAAATGGCAATAATGATACTGATCTTCTTTAGAATGCACTTTGAAATCTACTGATGAAGAGCACTTTGTAAAAGTGAGATGGTGATGTTGTTATCAAAAAAGATGTCCATTTATCATAATTGTTCCACAGCCCTGGAAACAGATTTTTTTTTAAATCTGTTTATAAAGAGAACACTGTTGGAATGGTATAAAGTTGTATTTGATTAATATTTAATGGAATTAGTCTGCACACTGGAAAAAATATTCTAACTTCATAGCAAATTCATTTTCATACACAAATAGTAACATATCAGATTTAAAAAACCCCACAAAGAGATGAGTTGGAACCAAGCTCCCAGAATTTAACACTATAGAACTTTAGGACATTTGAAATCTGGACCTGAATTTGCAGCTCTGGTGTATCTCTAAACTGAATATAACCAACAATAAAAGGATTTTTTTTTAAAAATGGCCTGGTTCCATTATTTTTATTCCTTATAGTATGTGAAGAAGGCCTGAAAGGTGATGTCTGCTTTTATTGAAAGTCCTCCCTACGCCCCCCCTGCTTATTTATTGCCTTATCAGGAATGTGAGGTTTAGTCTGAATTTTGATGGAGGATGTCTGGAACTCTACAATCATAACTGAACCTTTAACAAAAACATCATTTATCCAAAATGTTAATTATCCATTGAAGTTCGATATGCTTTAATAAAAGCAAACAAAAACCAGCTTACATTTCCTTCCTCTCTCTATTGCTTAACTTTTACCCTTTTGTACTGATACTAGTTCTCCAGTTCATGGCTTTGCAGCCTAAACAGGACCTGAATGGTTGTTGTAAAACCCAAGCCAAAAAAACCAAACCATGTCAAATCAAACACTTTTCCACATTTTCAGGCCTTATATAAAAAGGAGCAGAAACCCTTATTTCGTCCCCATCCAGCATCCTCAGTCATTTTTAACCAAAAGTACATTTTAATAAGAGGAAATGTTTTAATGTGAGAATGGCCAGCTATTAGCTCATGTTGAGCTCTTTTGTTACGATTAGGAGAAAAATGTCCACATTTTGTCCTTAGATTTGTAGCAGATGTTCAAAACAGGCTCACATTTTTTAGCATCTAAAAAGTTACATTCCAAAACAAGTTCTGAAAACATTAACACATTTTGTGTCCTGTGATATGATATGGCCTGACAAATAGCCACATATTTCTGTTTGGACTGGAGGACCTTAACACAGTATTGTGTCACAGTCCTCTATGCCAAGACCTTAACACAAAAAGATATTGAGAATGAATAAATGTCCAGAATGTTTGAATTGCTCCTGAGCATGTAATCCCCAAATTTTGAGTGTCAGCCTCCAGATTGTTTTCAGAAGGTTGTCAGTTTCCTTGTTAGAAGGGAAGTGAGACCATAGGCTGTCAAAGGTTCTTTTCAGTTTAATGTGGGTAATGTACTCTTGCAATTCCTCTCTGGGATAAGTACTATTAAATAAATATTCTTTTCTTTTTGTATATTTTATGTTATTTCCTTACCAGTTATATACTGTATAATTTAGCAAAACCCTGAAGAATGTTTGAAGTTACAAGTCTTCTGTAAAGCAAATAGCCAAACACTGGAATGATGCAAACAAGGTACTTACCATCTGAGAGAAGTGTTAACACTTTATTTACATTTAAATTAAAATGGAAACTTATTTATGTTTTATGTTTCTGAGAGGTGTGTGGTACATCTGCAGAGGTCTATTGTTTATTCATGTTGTAAATCCTTTGAAATGTGTTAAAATGCTTCCCACTCATTATAAAAATCCTGCCACCCATGGATTAGGACTTTGATGTCACCAATCCTGCTTCAAAGGGTTCTTTCAATGCTATTAATCACAGTTTAGCCTCTGAAGATATAGCCAGAGAAAACATTTGGACATCTTGTGCTAGACTTGCTAAAACTTTAAAATATATGGTATGTCTTGCATATGTATGCACAGTCCACATCACTTCCTCTCTCTTCTCTGAATCTTTATTTTGAAAAGTTATTTTGTTATTCTGCAAATAAAGCTGAAATGTTTCAAGTGATTCATACTGTACTTTTAAAAAATGTAAATGTGTCATTCAATTGACATCACAGCAAAACAATGTGGTTTTGACCAAGGAGTCCAGTCAGTCTCTAAAAATCCCAAAAGACAATAGCATTCACAATTAAGCAGGCCTGTGTGTCCAAAGCTCAAAAAAAAAAAAGATTGTTTTATCATCTCTTTAGTTTGTGATTTTAGATGCCATCTACGCACATCAGGGGTCCATGTGATTTCATACAAAATAGCTTTATTTCTGTTCTTTTTCTCTCAAAACTTTGAATGATTCACTGATAAATTAATTACTAGCAATTGAGCTGTTATGCCTTTGTGCTGATGCTTTCATCAACTCAATATGCTGCACCTAATGACATGCCTCCTTATCACCAACTTTTTTCCTCTTAAATCAACACTGCACCCTGGTACCTCTCTTTTGTTGCCCTTACCATTGCTGAATGCTCAGTGATGTGAAGGATCTGTGATTATTTGGGTTCAGCAGAAGAAGTGTTGTTAGTGCTGCTACTTAGACTGCCTTCTCACCTTTCAGATTTTCCCTTCTCTCAGTGAAACAGCAACTGTTCTTTCAATTTGTGTTTCCATCTCTTTTAACAGGTAACTTGGCACAGGCAAGAGCCAGAGTGACAGCAGCATCTAGGTCTTTGCCTCCACAGCTTAGTGCTGGGCGCATCAAGGTTAGTAATATTATATTGCCTGGAGGCATTTGCAAAAAAGGAAGAAATTTCAGTCAGCAAATATTATTGTGGAACTATAGACAAGATATTCAGCTGCTGTAAATCCACAATGGGGCGGATTTATATCAGCTGAGATTCTGGTCCTATTTCAGAAAATATGCACCTTGATCTGGATTACTGTATCCAGTTTTGGTCACCAGTCCATTAAAGAGTCCAGCAAACACTAACAGATATGGTTAGAGAAATGGTGGAATTTATATATGACAACAGATTGAAAAGACTAGGAATGAAATATTGGCTCCACTTAAGCCAATGTCAAAACATCCATGGACTTCGGTGGGGCCAGGATTTCATCCTTGGAGTGTGTAGCCTGAAAAGGAGATTTAATTGGTTGGAATTTGGTTGGAGTATTCAACATTATGAAGGGCAAAATAGAAAATTGACCCATTCCTCTGCTTTATCCTGCCTTTAAGGCAAAAACATTTGAAAGAGATGGACAGTCAATGTGGAACCACTAGAGTGACCAGACAGCAAGTGAGAAAAATCAGGACGGGGTGGGGGTAATACAGTGATGAGCTCCCAAAATCCTAAGAACCAGTGGGTCCCTGGCAGCACTTTAGCGGCGGGGGGCAGGTCTTCACTCCCTCTGGGTTTTCGGTGGCAGGTCCTTCACTCAGATTGGGTGAAGATTCCCCCCCACCCCGCCCGCCACCGAAGACCCGGTAGGGAACTGCGTGATGAGTACAGAACAAGCCCCACGTGCCTGTCTGATGACCACCACCACCACCGCCCATCCGACCCCAACCCACATCCTGCCCCTGACTGCCCCCCTCAGAACCCGCAAGTTTCTCCTCCTCCCTTTCCCCCACTGGGGTAGCAGCAGCAGCTGTTTAAAGAGCTGGGGCAGTGGAAGCAGTGGAAGCCCCGGACTTTTTAAATAGCCCCCAGAGCCCTGCAGCCCTAACCCAGGGCTCCAGCAGGGGGGATCAGGTGGCAATTTAAAGGGCCTGGGGCTCCAGCGCCTGCTGGGAGCCCCAGGCCCTTTAAATTGCCCTCTGGGGAAGTCGGCCTACCCTTTAGCAACTGGCTTCTAAATTTAACAACCAGTTCTTGCGAACCGGCTCCAACTCACCACTGGGGTAATAAGCACCTATATAAGACAAAGCCCGAATATCAGGACAGTTCCTATAAAATCGGGACATCTGGTGACCCTAGGAACCACTGAAAGGACATGCTTCTTAATGGAACATAGTGGAGTTATGGAATTAGTTGCTGCTAGATTTCATCAAGTAAATACTGTGGCAAGATTGTAAAAGGGTGCGATAATTTTCTGACCATTAATAACATTTGTTGCACCAAGCTCAGGCAATAACGGAGAGAACCCTTATGCATCAGTTTGATAGTATTAAGAATTCAAGAAGTTACTCCTGGTCCTTCTCTATATATTCTAGCGCTCTGCTGGCCAAGTATATTATTGGTTAGGTTTTGTTTGCTTGTTTTTTGTCTATGCCTACAGTGCATATTATTAATAAATAGCGGCAATAATAGCTATATTAAAATAAGCTTCCAGGCTTGTTTTGTTTTGATTTTTTTCCTCTGGGCCTTTTATGGCCACTCATATATCGTCCTGGAGCTTGTACACTTCACTATACCTGCAAATATAGACTCAGATTTCAGAGATTTATTCTCTCACTGGTATACACTCGTTTAGTGCTGAAAGGAAGACAATACCCTATCGAATTTCCTTGCAAGATAGCACTTACACTCATATTGTCATTCCAGTTTCATCTTCAACCACTGTTAGTCATCTCTGCATACATTTTACTGATTTAACCTGGGTGGATCAAAGCAACTCTGTCTTGGCAGCTTTAGTAAAAGCATTCCGTTAAACTAAATAATATTTAAACTATTTATATCCAAATCCTTATATCAAAAAAAAAAATAAAACCCAAAAAACCCCAAGAGACGTGCAGAAAGGGATGCTGGCCCATGTGATTGAAATAATTTAGAGCCAGGTCTTAGTCCATGCAACCATTAGAGAAATGGATTTACAGTTCCAGCTAATGAGTGCTGGTTCTGTTTTTGTTTTTTTCTGTTTGGGTGAATAGGCTGTTTAGCGTACAACATTAGGGCCTTGTCTACATGAGAAAGTTTTACCAGTTATTATATCGTTTTACTGCCATCCCCCAACCAGCAGCAGCCTTGTGGACAGTCTTATTTCAGTGTAAGAGGATTTTTTCAGTATAACTTCCCAAGTGACATAAGCTAACTGGCAAAAGATCACTCTTAGGCCTGGTCTACACTACGCGTTTAAACCAAATTTAGCAGCGTTAAACCAATTTAACCCTGCACCCGTTCACACAACAAAGCCTTTTATATTGATATAAAGGGCTCTTTAAACCGATTTCTGTTCTCCTCCCCGACGAGGGGAGTAGCACTGAAATCGGTATTGCCATATCGGAGTAGGGTTAGTGTGGCCACAAATCGACAGTATTGGCCTCCGAGCAGTATCCCACAGTGCACCATTGTGAACGCTCTGGAAAGCAATCTGAACTCAGATGCACTGTCCAGGTAGGCAGGAAAAGCCCCGCGAACTTTTGAATTTCATTTCCTGTTTGTCCAGCATGGAGCTCTGATCAGCA